>NC_142418.1:18941722-19266333 GCF_059516105.1 Syngnathus floridae | reverse complement strand
TTGACTTGAGACCTGATGGGACGTATTAATAGCTAATTTGATAGAAGTTGGTCATATGAGCAAGTGGAGTAACATGAGATCTATTCTCAATTACACAGCACACACAACTTTGGATCTTCTGAATGAATGAATGAATGAATGAATGAATGAGTGGGTGAGTGAATGAATCTTATTTGTTCATTTAAATTATGACTGTATAAATACTAGGTATAAACACAAAATGGCCAGTTTACTTGTTTGAAATGGTGTGGAAAGAAGTAATCTATCCAATTTAAGACAAATGTAGTTACCTCTAACATTGTGTTACTTTATCTATGTTGTCTGTGACTTCCCATGAATAAAAAGGAAGGAAGGACTCACCGGAGACGTCTTCGCCAACATCAAACCGTTGGACTTTTATCCTTCTTACAGTGGAAAACATACAGCCAACCAACACCGTGGAACCTAAAGGAATGAAAGAAAACTTTAACATTTGGCTTCAAGCAACATTTGCAGATGCAACACAATGTGACGTGCGGGCTTAGGGCTCGTTCGGGTTAAAGGTTGAGGGAGGGGCCCTCTTTTTAAACTACTTTTTTCAAAAGGAGTGGGAACAAGCAAGACTTATTTAATTTATTTAATGGGAACATGTAAGACTATTTTTCTTCCCTGGCAAAATTGGATTTGCTGCAATTGCCAATTTCAACAAAGTACAGTGCCAAATCTTGACTTGAGACCTGATAGGACGTATTAAACGCTTAGTTACATAGCTAGGAGTTGGTAATAAGAGCGAGTGGACTAGTGGTGGTTTAATGGATGAATGAATGTTGAAAGTAATTTAAATTATGACTTTGTTTAAATACTAGGTTTTAACAGAACATCTACTGCGCAAAATGGGCAGAGTTTACTTGTTTGAGAAGGGGTGGCTTATTTAAGACTACGATTTATTTAATCTGTTTGTTCCTAGGCAAAATTGGATGTGATGCAATTCCAAATTTCACCACATGAGGGTGCCAAATTTTGACTTGAGCCCTAATAGGACATATTAAACACTGGATTACTACTTTGGATCTTTTCTTATATTACTTTGCAACAACATACTCGGTAAGAGATTAGGCAGTATAATCACTTGTTAACTTAAGAGTGCCCACACTCAATTTACTTATGGTTATGTGTTACATTAATTACTGTTAGGCATCATTTGAGCAGTCTGACCAAATCTTTGAATAGAAGAATTTGTGATTTAAGAAATTATTTATGTTCAGGGTAATCAGATTTGTATATAATTCTAATGGTCGTCTTTTGAAAACTATTCTGAATTACAACTTTGGATCTTTTCTCATATTACTTTGCAACAATATACTCGGTGACAGATTAGGCAGTATAATCGCATATGTTAACTTGAGAGTGCCCACACTCAATTTACTTATGCTTAAGTGTTAAATCAACTACTGTTAAACATGAAATAGGAGGTTTAACATAAATGGAGGAAGAAATGGGTACTCACCATTGTGGCTCCTGGTCAATGATGCGAGCCTCCAACTGATTTGTATATTCATTCTCCTGACGTTGGGAAACGTACAGCCAACCAACACCGAGGAACCTAAAGGAATGAAAGAAAACTTTAACATTTGGCCTCAACCAACATTCGCAGATACAACACAATGTGACGTGCGGGGTGAGGGCTCGTTAGGGTTAAAGGTTGAGGGAAGGGCCCTTGTTTTAAACTACTTTTTCGAAAAGGAGTGCGAACAAGCAAGACTTATTTAATTTATTTAATGGCTTATTTAATTTGTTTCATCTATTTTTGTTCCCAGGCAAAATAGGATTTGCTGCAATTGCAAATTTCAACAAAGTACGGTGCCAAATCTTGACTTGAGACCTGATAGGACGTATTAAACTCATTTAATGGGAAGAAGTAAAACTTATTTAGTTTATTTAATCTATTTTTGTTCCCTGGCAAAATTGGGGAGGATTGGCAAGAAGTAAGACTTATTTAATCTGTTTGTTCCCAGGCAAAATTGGATGTGCTACAATTCCAAATTACACCACATGATGGTGCCAAATTTTGACTTGAGACCTGATAGGACATATTAAACACTTAGTTGAAGTGATACAAATTGATAATAATGCCGAGGGGTGGGCAACATGAATGTTCTGAATTAGACATAGTTTGAATATGCTTTTGAATATTTTTTAGGTAAACACTTTTGCTTCACTTTGAGGAGTGTGATAATCTAACCAAATCTTTGGATTGAAGAATTTGTGATTTAACAAATAGCTTGTTATTATGTTCACGGTAATCACATTTGTATATAATTCTAATGGCCTTCTTTTGAAAAATATTCTGAATTACAACTTTGGATCTTTTCTTATATTACTTTGCAACAATATACTCGGTGAGAGATTAGGCAGTATAATCGCATATGTTAACTTGAGCGTGCCCACACTCAATTTACTTATGGTTATGTGTTAAATCAATTACTGTTAAACATAAAATAGGAGGTGTTTAACATAAATGGAGGAAGAAATGGGTACTCACCATTGGAGCGACTGGTCAATGATGCGAGCCTCCAACTGATTTGTATATTCATTCTCCTGACGGTGGAAAACGTACAGCCGACCAACACCGTGAAACCTAATGGAATGAAAGAAAACTTTAACATTTGGCTTCAAGCAACATTTGCAGATGCAACACAATGTGACGTGCGGGCTTAGGGCTCGTTCGGGTTAAAGGTTGAGGGAGGGGCCCTCGTTTTAAACTACTTTTTTCAAAAGGAGTGGGAACAAGCAAGACTTATTTAATTTATTTAATGGGAACATGTAAGACTATTTTTCTTCCCTGGCAAAATTGGATTTGCTGCAATTGCCAATTTCAACAAAGTACAGTGCCAAATCTTGACTTGAGACCTGATAGGACGTATTAAGCGCTTAGTTAAATTGATAGGAGTTGGTAATAAGAGCGAGTGGACTAACGGTGGTTTAATGGATGAATGAATGTTGAAAGTATTTTAAATTATGACTGTTTAAATACTAGGTATTAACAGAACATCTACTCCGCAAAATGGGCAGTTTACTTGTTTGAGAAGGGGTGGCTTATTTAAGACTACGATTTATTTAATCTGTTTGTTCCCAGGCAAAATTGGATGTGATGCAATTCCAAATTTCACCACATGAGGGTACCAAATTTTGACTTGAGCCCTGATAGAACATATTAAACACTGGATTACTACTTCGGATCTTTTCTTATATTACTTTGCAACAACATACTCGGTAAGAGATTAGGCAGTATAATCACTTGTTAACTTAAGAGTGCCCACACTCAATTTACTTATGGTTATGTGTTACATTAATTACTGTTAGGCATCATTTGAGCAGTCTGACCAAATCTTTGAATAGAAGAATTTGTGATTTAAGAAATTACTTGTGTTCAGGGTAATCAGATTTGTATATAATTCTAATGGTCGTCTTTTGAAAACTATTCTGAATTACAATCTTGGATTATTTCTTATATTACTTTGCAACAATATACTCAGTGACAGATTAGGCAGTATAATTACACATATTAAATTGACAGTGCCCACACACAATTTACTTACGGTTATGTGTTAAATCAATTACTGTTAGACATGAAATAGGAGGTGTTTAACATAAATGGAGGAAGGAAGGGCTACTCACCATTGTAGCGCCTGGTCAATGATGCGAGCCTCCAACTGATGTGTATATTCATTCTTCTTACAGTGGAAAACATACAGCCAACAAACACCATGTAACCTAAAGGAATGAAATTAAACATTAACATTTACCCTCAAGACATTCAAAGATATAAGGCAACGCGACTACGTCGTGTTTGTATCCGCTGTCGCGCTAACGGCCATTTCGCGCCCACGGATTTGAATCTTGGCGGGAGTTTCCCTCCCCTATTGACTTCATTTCGACGGCACATTACTGCGACGTAATACCCGCTTAACTAAAACGGCAAAGTTAAAAGTAGAGTTAAATAAAGTTTTATTTTTAATCAACGCAATAATTTACAACCGTTGACCAGGGAGAATCGTCGAAATTCGGCGTCTATGGCTGGCAGCAGACGCCGAATTCGACGACGGCCCCCCCACTCACTCGCTTTTTTGAGACTACAATAGTACTTGTTTTTAAACACAATGAGTTGTATTTACCGTATACGCTCTAGACGGTCCAGTTGTGAGCAGAAAATAAAGATATTTCTGTTGCTAATCGTCGTGTTTGTATCCGCTACCTCGCTCGCGTCCATTCGCAGCCATCCGCGGCCACGGATTTGAATTTTGGCGGAAGCCACGCCTACTGGCTTCATTTCCGCGTAATACCCGCTTATCTAAAACGGCAAAGTTAAAAGTAGAGTTAAATAAAGTTTTTCTTTTTAAATCAACGCAATCATTTATAACCGTTGACCAGGAAGAATCGTCGAAATTCGGCGTTTGTGGCTGGCAGCAGACGCCGAGCTCGACGCCCGCCACACTCACTTGCTTTTCGGGGCTACAAAAGTACTTCTTTTTAAAAACAATGAGTTGTATTTACCGTGTACGCTCTAGACGGTCCAGTTGCAAGCAGAAAATAAAGACATTTCTGTTGCTAATCGTCGTGTTTGTATCCGCTATCTCGCTCGCGTCCATTCGCAGCCATCGCGGCCACGGATTTGAATTTGGGCGGAAGCCCCGCCTACTGACGTCATTTCCGCGTAAAACCCGCTTATCTAAAACGGCAAAGTTAAAAGTAGAGTTAAATAAAGTTTTTCTTTTTAAATCAACGCAATCATTTAAAACCGTTGACCAGGAAGAATCGTCGAAATTCGGCGTTTGTGGCTGGCAGCAGACGCCGAGCTCGACGCCCGCCACACTCACTCGCTTTTCGGGGCTACAAAAGTACTTCTTTTTAAAAACAATGAGTTGTATTTACCGTGTACGCTCTAGACGGTCCAGTTGCAAGCAGAAAATAAAGACATTTCTGTTGCTAATCGTCGTGTTTGTATCCGCTATCTCGCTCGCGTCCATTCGCAGCCATCGCGGCCACGGATTTGAATTTGGGCGGAAGCCCCGCCTACTGACGTCATTTCCGCGTAATACCCGCTTATCTAAAACGGCAAAGTTAAAAGTAGAGTTAAATAAAGTTTTTCTTTTTAAATCAACGCAATCATTTATAACCGTTGACCAGGAAGAATCGTCGAAATTCGGCGTTTGTGGCTGGCAGCAGACGCCGAGCTCGACGCCCGCCACACTCACTCGCTTTTCGGGGCTACAAAAGTACTTCTTTTTAAAAACAATGAGTTGTATTTACCGTGTACGCTCCAGACGGTCCAGTTGCAAGCAGAAAATAAAGATATTTCTGTTGATAATCGTCATGCTTGTATCCGCTGTCGCGCCCACGGCCATTTCGCGCTCACTGGTTTGAATCTCGGCGGAAGTTTCGCCTATTGACGTCATTTCCGCGGCACATGACTGCGACGTAATATCCGCTTATCTAAAACGGTAAACTTAAAATTAGAGTTAAATAAAGTTTTTCTTTTTTAATCAACGCAATCATTTACAACCGTTGACCAGGAAGAATCGTCGAAATTCGGCGTTTGTGGCTGGGAGCAGACGCAGAGTTCGACGCATCACATGACTGCGACGTAGCAAACGTCATATAGCAACCGCTGTTTTATTTAGTAGACTTACAGATACCACCTCTTACGCATGATGTTGCGGGTTCGACGCCCGTCTCAGCACACTTTCTTTTCTCCCTTGTCTGTATGTACAGGGCTGCCTCAGAAAATTTGAATATTGTGATAAAGTTCTTTATTTTCTGTAATGCAATTAAAAAAACACAAATGTCATACATTCTGGATTCATTAAAAATCAACTGAAATATTGCAAGCCTTTGATTATTTTAATATTGCTGATTATGGCATACAGCTTCAGAAAACTCAAATATCCTATCCCAAAATATTAGAATATTATCCGTCTTCCGTGTTGCGAGCCACGCCCACAGATTTGAATTTCAGCGGAAGTTCCACCCAATGGCGTCATTTCAGCGTCACATGACCGAAATCAAACGTTTGAGTCGATCACATAGCTGTGGAAGACCACATCTCAACTGGATTTGAATTTGGACTTCGACTGCAAGATAACAGAAAACACCAACCAAAGCAGAATTTCGTGTCTATCTTCCCAGAAGATTTTAATTGAAAAAAAAAAGTGCTTCGACTAGTGACGTGTTTAAATAGATGTTATATTGTCTACATTAGGGTACAGTGTTTCATTCAACCTCACAAAGTGCTCAACAATCATCCCACTTGGCTTGTAAAACAATAGGAGAAATGTAGAATTGGTAAAAGTATTTACAAGCCAGTAAATATAAAAATATGCAGCGTATCAACATACGCAGATTATATACAATATATTGGTATTTGTACAAGTGTTTTTTGCAGGCAATAGAGAAAACTTTCTTTGGATTTAAGTGAGGTTAATATCCCATTTAAAAAAAATGCTGAGAATAAAATGACCTTCAGGAGCAAGAATTCCACATGAAGACACAGTTCATTACAAAAATTTCAGATGATTTGATCCCAAATGTGCATCTACTATAGGCGGCAGCATGTGCCAAAAGTCTTCTTGGCGTTTGTGGCCAAGAGGTCCACCGGAGATGTCTTGGGCATGGGTTTCTCCGCTTTCACGTTCTTTTTCACTTCTCTTTGAAAGGAACAAACAATGGCAACACAAAGTCAGTCATCCAAACGAGAGCCGAAGGAAAACAAATGAAAGCAACCTGGCCAGATGGAGCACCGCTTCCACCACGTTGGTTCCATCTTTCGCGCTGGTTTCGAAGAACAAGGCGCCGTACGCCTGCAACAGCACCAGATAATCACGCTCAGACTGAACAAGCTCCAGAAAATGCAAATCAACACTGCAAGAATGCAATTGAACAAACCATAGCCAACTTCTCTCCTTCCAGCGTGCTGACGCAGCGTTTGGCGGGCAACTGCTCCCTCATGTCCACCTTGTTGCCAATAATGCAAACCGGGACTTTGTCCTCCGCGGCATCCTGGACGAAGAGCAGAACACGCCAGTGAGGCGGGCCGTTTTGGTCGGTGGCGGCAACGACAAGTAGCTACCTGAATCTGATCCAGCCAGTCGCGGATGTTGAGGAAGCTGCTCTCAGAAGTCACGTCGTACAAGAGAAAAACTCCGTTGGCTTTGCGGAAGTACGACCTAGCGATACTACGGAACCTGCCGCCAAACAAAAAAGCATTCGTTATCCATTGAGCAAATGAGTAAAGATGAGAAAAAGTATGAGAACAAAGTCAAAACAGGAGCAGGAAAATCTTTTTTCATGAGCAGAATATAAAGCTGCATTTTTATTTTTGCACGAAAACATCTTACAATGTTTTATGCTGACCAATCACAGCTTCTCGACAAAATACACCTTTTAGAAAATAGTCGTATATTATATACTTATCATTCATTTAATTTTCTTAGTATAGTAGTCCAAAGTGGAGAGTCCTTTGTCATATGTTCATTTTTTGGAGCTCCCTCGAGTGGTATGCAAAAGAATCGCTGAAATAAATGCATATTATTGCAGCTTCAAGTTTGAAAAATCCACAAGAGTACAACTTGCAGAAAGGCAGGGGTGGGGCAGGGTTGTTGGGCAATATTTCAAGGTATCGGCCTCTTTTTCGCACAGCTGTACATTGGGTCCTTCCCCGCCCCGCATTGTATTTGTTTCTTTTTGAATGCGAATGATTGCGTCACCTTTCCTGTCCGGCCGTGTCCCATATCTTCAGGTTGGTCTTCTGTCCGTCCACCAGCATCTTCTTGATCTGGAAATCCACCCCTGACACAGAAAAAAAAAACAACAATTGGGCTTCACGTTAGGTCTGGCGTAGCGTACTGCAATGTAGCAAAGCGAGGGTCCGTTCGACTTCCATTGCCAACGTACCCAGCGTGGTCTGCATGTCCGCTCTGAACTGGTTGAGCGCCAGCCGCATCAGGAAGCTGGACTTGCCCGCTCCGGTGTCTCCCGCCAAGACCAGATGGTACATGGGCAAGGCGCCGTCAGGCTCGTCCAGGTCGGCCTTCTGAGCCAAACGTAGCACAAGGGTTAGCGCCGCGTGCTAGGTCGCAAGTCTCCAGAGCGCTTTGATCCCAGTATGTGAACCAACAAAGCCGCCTTGTCAAGGTCAACATACAGTAAGAAGAATAGCTCTCTTTTTTCTTTCATTTAAAAAAGATTTGTTTTGGATTGTCTCGTGAGACTGACGACGTACCTAATAGAACGATACATATATATGGCTAATAAAAGTACATTCTCGCAGGGACTATTTGGTTTTTTTTTTTCACATTTAAATAAAATACGTTTTTAAAATGCAATACTACAGCTTTTTTTTTCTAAAGTGATTTGATTTGGCTTTATTCTCATCATGACTGTGCTAAGATTCCCAAAAAGAAAAGTGTTTCTTTAAACTTCCTCCTTTAATAACTATTAATACATGGTCTATACTCTGGTGACCTTCTTGGAGATTGGATTTTCCTTTTCAATTGCCAAAACCGATTTTTTTCTGCCACCTTTGTTGTTGACTGATCATATTGATCTACTTTAGGGGGGTGAGTGGCGACTACCTCTTTGGCGAAGGCAGACAGCTGCTTTCGCATGGACGACGTCGAACCAAAGCTCTGCGCCAAAGACAGCCCCGCCTCGGAATTGGCGTCCAACAGCTGCGACACAGATGAACACATTGATGACAAGGCTACGTCTGAAGCGGGCACGCCTCGCCCCGTGTCTGACCTCGCAAGAGCAGCTGCGGTGGATGGTCTCTGTGGAGCCTCGGCCGTCGTCCGTGTCCAAGTCCTGGTCCAGGTCGCTGGCTGAGCTCTCAGTGGTGTCCGGGGCCAGCGAGACGCCGCTGTCCAGGTACTTGTCGGCCCACAGGGACACGTTGAACAGGGTGGACAGGGTGGACACGCTGGACTCTGAGCTGCCCCCCACCGCAAGCGCACAAATATTTCATGTACTTGCAATTATTTTTTCACTTTTCCAGTCCTATTTCCAACATACAGTAACTTTTTACTAGCTTTTGTGTTCTTTCACAAACAAAGAAAATGGCAGTGTTTTGTTCATATCTTAGCATCTCCAATTTTTCCATCATTTTGGTTTTTTTTTTAAGCGCAAACATTCCATCACTTTTATGTCATCATCCTATCATGTGGACAAAATGGAAAAGCACCAAATAGTTTCCAGTCACTTTGCCAACGTTAACTTCCTACGAGTTCATTTTAGCTGTCACTTCCTTAAAATCAGCGCAAATAGTTCCAAATACAGATGGCATTATTGAAATGCAGGCAGACCTGTGGTGTTTGAGGGTGCTCTACCTGATGGGCGTGGTCTGCCGAGCAGGCGCTTCATTCTTAGCAGGGAGCTGCAAGGACAGAAGGAGACAAACAACAGGTCAACTCAGGTCAGGTCAGGTCAGGTCAGGTCAGGCAACTTTGGCTCAGGGTTTTTGCGCCAAATGGACTCCGGCAGACTTGCCTTGCGTCTGGCTTCGGACGCCAACTCGGAGCGCAGGCTGGCGTTCCTGTCGGACAACTGCTTGTTCAAGTCCCTGCCAAGAAACGTCAGGTGATCCTTTCAACACCTCTTTTGGGGGACAATTTGTTTTTTGTTTTTTTTATTTGAAAGGGACCCGGCAAAGAACACAGCCCTAACGACGGCCGGCAACTTCCCGTGACGTTTGACGTCATTTCCTGGTCTACTAGCGATGCTAATTTTTGCTAAAAAAAAAGGCCAGAATAAAAGTTAGTTTGATGCATGTTTCACGACAACCGGAAAGCGGATTTGGACATTTGCACACAAACGAATAATTAAATACAAAAATCAAAGTAGAATTAAGTGACCCTAACAGAATAATTGGCTGCACTATGCCACATTGAGCATCCTGTCACAATGGCTATGAAAAATAGCATGAAGAACTAAACTTTTTTTTTTTTTTTTCCACCATATACTCCAAGTCATCCAGGTCGTGGTTGAGTCGAGGCAACGTGACACAAACGTTCAAAAACGACTTTGAATTCATTGGAAGAAAAATAAAGAAGTAAAATTGAGCAAAAAGGATAAATGTGCTCTGTCACAACCAGAAAGTCCTGCTCCCTGCTTTCTGGATGTGGCCTATCGCAGACACTTACTGGAGAATCTGGACTTGACTGGCGTAAGACTCGTACTCAATCACCATCTTCTTTAATTCGTTTGTTTCTCTGCGGCCACAAACGCAAACGTGAGGACGTGAGAATCAAAAGGCAGTTTGGCGCTTCCGCTCGACGGCGGTGCTGCTGCTGCTGACCGTTGGTACTGAGCCTGTTGGTCGGCGTACATCTTCTTGAGCTCGTCTAGCTCGGAGCGCAGCGCACCCACGTCGCTCTGGGCCCGCAGCAGCCACGAGCGCAGCGTTTTGTTCTCCTGAGAAAACATGTGAGCTGAGTGAGGGTGAGCGACCCCTAACCCCGCTCGCTCCAAATGAACTCATCTGGAAAAGTTGGCCCACGCGTCTGCTGACTTCCGGTTCCTCCTCCTCCTCGGAGGGGGCCAAGCGAGACTCTGCTCGACTCCACGCACAAAAACCCTTCAGAAGTCAACTCGGCTGCCGTGCCTGCCACTGGTGGCTTATTTGCACACGCAGCAATGACTTTGTTAAGAAAAGCTTCAAATAGCTGAGGAGCGCGCTTCGATCCATCCATTTTCTATAGCGCTTGTCCCCACAGGGGTGCTGGAGCCTATCCTAGCAGTCATCGGGCAGGGGGCGGGGGACACCCCGAAATGGGTTACCAGCCAAATGCTGAATGGAAATCATTTCCTTCTACTTTGTAGTTGTTTGCCTGCACCACTCACTCAATGCAATGCCAATGAAACATTGAGACATCACCGTACGAACGTTTGAGGTGACTCCTGATTCCGTGTCGGGCTCTGTCCTAGAACCTGTTTTTCCGGACACCGCCGTGCAAGAGAATCTAATTCAAAGGACTTGTTCGAGCAAGAGATGCAAGAACTAAAAATAAACGTCATCAAGTCCAAATTTAGATGGCAACGGTTTGCCGCTTCATTCCATGATGCAAGTTCCACACTATAGCCAACTTGGAGTGACGTGTCGAAAGAGCCAATCAGATTGGACCCGTAAAGGAAAGAAAGCCGCTGGGTTTTTTTGTTTGGGGGGAGCTCGGCACCCTTGGAATTTTGACTGCGTGAAAAGCAACTAAACCAGAACGCGACTTGTTTTCTTGCTGTCAGGTACACGAGTTGAACGTAAACTCCCACAACAGTCTTGATTTTGCACAAATGACATACTTTTGCCACAGCTGCCTGTTGTGTTTCTCTTGTGGAGAATATCTATCTATAATATACTATACCAGAAGCTACTGGCCGGTCGGTCGGTGGTTGTTGCGTTTTGGCCCACCTGTGACAGTCGCTCTGCCGTAGCCCGCAGGTCGGCAATCTGGTTCTCGTCTTTCCTCTGCACGTTGCACAGGGCTTGTTCCATTTTTTTGCGCTCCTTTGGACACAAAAGCCAAGCGGTCAGAGAAAGTCAATCCGTCATCACCGGAGCCCCTTTGAAGAGGAAGCGAGCGAGCGCCAATCCCTTCTTACGACTTTGGATGCGAGGCTGCTGTTTGGATTGAAACGCAGCCCTCACCTCAGCCCTGGCTCTTTCCTTCGTGCCCGCGAGTCGCTCCTGCGTGTCATCCTCGAGTTCCAAAAGCCGGCTGTCGTTCATGTCCTCCGCTCTGCGTCCACACAATGGAAAAGTCAAATGGGAAACGTGGCCGCACCAGATATGCGGCCGGCTAAAGATAGACCTGCATCCGGATGCGAGTTGAGGACAAAACAGGTGCGGCGGCAGCGGCGACGGTAGCCACACGTAGCACCGCTTCCTTGAGCGAGGAATGTCACTTGACGCTTCACGTCACTTGACGCTCCAAAAATTCCCAGGGCTGAGCATGGAAAGTGGCTTTTGACGGCCTCGCGTCGCACCACTTCCTTGAGCAAGGAATGTCGCTTGACGCTTTACGTCACGCTCCAAAAATTCCCAGGGCTGACCACGGAAAGTGGGTTTCTGCACTCGTCAGGTGCTTTGTACGCTTGTACAATTCCAACAACTATTTCCTGACGCTGAGCCGCCGAGTGTCAGCAAATGAAAACGATGACTTTTTCCCTCTTCTGACACGCTGCCCTTCCTCTTTTAAATGGGTCAGATGCTCAATTTGAAAAACGTTTGACTGTATCTAATACGTAATTAGTTTCATGACACAAAAGCAAATCTATCCCTGATGAATCACATTATGATTGGAAATGTGTATTTCTTAATGGAATAGAAAAAATACATCAATTGAGTGATACTTTCTCAAAGGCAATTTTTACATTCCCAAGACCAAAAAAGAAAGATAAATTTTTTGATGAATGATCCTATTTGATTTAATTGGTTCCCGGCCCATCTGCAACCATCACGAGGGGGTTAAAAAAAAAAAAAAAAAAAAAAAAAAAAAAAAAGACATTCCAGCTCTAATTTGCATCTTTGTTCCTTATGAAGATAGACTAATAATTTGAACTTTTGAGTGAGACTGTCGGAGCAAAGTATCCCCTAGAAAAATGTTTATGAATGGATTTGTATTTTTTGTATCCAATATTGCACGGTATGTATTCTTCTCCATATGGTGCAATGAAGCGAGCTCACCTTTCCGACAGAGCACATTCCGCATCGAACCCGACCGCGAAGTCCATCCCCGGCGGCGAGGCCGTCACGCTCCACATCTGGAACACCTCGTGAAACCTGGACGCAAAGCTGCCGAAGTCGATGCAACTTTCGTCGTCCGTGTCGAAGTTGCCAAACAACGTCTGTACCTCGGAGTCGGCCACGTTGAGCTCCCGGCACACCACCGTGAAGTCGTCCAACTCGATTTTACCGGACTGGTTGACGTCACAGGCGCAGAAGAGTCTCTGGAGGTTGATCTGCTCCATTTTCCACGCACAGCTTCAAAACGTCAAGCGGCGACTTGTCGTCACATTTTGAAAAGCACGAGCAAACAATTCACAAGTCACCCAGAAACCCACGCACGCGGATCCGAACAAGCTTTCCGACTCGTTACTTCCGCTACCGCGCACAGCAAATAAATACATTCGATTTGCTCTTAATTTGGAAAATGTAGCAGTTTCATAACACATTGAAGCTTTTAAGAAAGTATCGGTTTGATTTTTATTTGGAAAATAAAAATAAAGTGCCTTTTTATGCATTACAAAATAAGAATAAAATCAACAGTGAATTATGATACCAAAAAATACAACATATCATTTTTTTCCCCCTTTACACTGGTGGCTAAATTGATCAATCCGGTTGTATAGACCTTTTCATATAGTGAGCCTTGAGGTGTGCCACAGGAAATCCTCCAACTCCACCAGGTTGGTCCGAAATGAAACAGTGTGTATCTATCTATCTATAGCGACAGAAGGAACAATGAAAGGTACAATGAACTCGTGTGTACTGAACTCTCGTTTTCATGCATACAACAGAAGAGCTTTGCATTGAACTAAACTGATTTAGTATCGTGTTAAATCCCAATGATCGTCTCACACACACACACACATCTGGGTGTGGTGAAATTTGTCCTCTGCATTTAACCCATCCCCGTGTGATTTGTGATTGTGAGTGATGCTAGATGGTGCATAGCCTCCAGGGTTAATGGCTGGCTGGCAGGCAGGCAGGCCTGACAAATAAAATGAAAGGACACATCTGGGAGTGTTTGAAGAGCTCTCCTCAAAGTCCTGAAGGGACTGAAGTGTGTGTGACCTTTTCATCCGTGAGCTCGGGTTGGAGCGGGAACCCGCGTCACCCGTTCTGCGGACTTCCGCACCACTCGAGTTCTGAGCAAACGCACCCGATGTCTGAAGGTACGCTCCGAACGCACTAAAGAAATGCTCACGGACGGCGGGACGCCGTGCAAAACGTGGGTGACGCTCGTCTCCGCTGTTCAAACCGCCGCTTCGCTGACGCTCCCGAGCAGCATCCGCAGGAGCGCCTTTACACCACCGAGTCTTTAATGTCGGATCCCAGTCTGACTCGAGGCCACGGGCCGGCGTCCGAATGCTGCGCGGGCAGCCTTCCGCCCGACTCAGAGAACCCGGCGTCGGGCGACGAGCGCTCCCGCGGCGGCGAGCCGCGACTGTCGTGAAGCGTCCGGTAGCCCCTGTGGTCGGCCGGCGCCGGTACGGCCGCCGCGTCGCTGTTGAGCGGCAGGTTCTCGGCGGGCTTTTTGTGTCGCGTGCCGGGGCGCTCGCCCTCCTTCAGCACGGACTTCACGCCGCGCCCGGCGTTTCTGTAGATGACAAAGAGCGCCAAGACCAGTAGGGAGAAGGCCAGGAGGGCGCACACCACGACCAGCTCGTTCCAGTAGGTCTTGGCGTCGATCTGCGGGGAGCCGTCCTGACCGGGCGGGACGACAGCGCCGTCCCTCGAGGCGGCCGGGGTGCGGGTCCAGCCGGTCCGGGCGCCGGCGTCCTCGCGCTGGCGCTGGGCCTGGCCGCGCACGCAGTAGTTGGCCAGCAGCTGCCTGAAGCCTTCCTCCACCGACCAGCACTCGTAGGTCTCTTGGCCATCGGGCTGAGCCGCCGCCACCACCGCCAGCCCCCCCTCCGAGCCGAGGTAGCGCGAGTGAGCCGAAGTCTCGCTGAACACCCACGACCTCCGGGCCAGCTTGGAGCGCAGCTCGCAAGGCAGCACTTGGAAAGTGTTGGGGGGGATGACGACCGCCTGGCAAGAAGATGCGCCTACGGAGGGAGGGAGGGAGGGAGTCAGGGAGGGTATGATCCAAATATGCACGATGCGGACCAGGGATGTCCAAACGTTCTCCGTCGAGGACTTGAACGGTGCCACACGGCAAATCAGATGGTTTGGTGGCAGGCACTCTTTTGCTTACGTGCGCCGGCCGCCGTCCCGTCGCAAAGGGCTGAAGCGTCCGCGTTGTCCACATCCTGCAGCAGCACGCTGGAGGACAACAAAAGCAACACAAAGGCAAATCTCCTGTTACGCTGCTGCTGCTGCTGCTTCTTCTTCAAAGTCATCTTGGCCAAGAGAAGAGAAGAGAAGAGAAGAGAAGAGAAGAGAAGAGAAGAGAAGAGAAGAGAAGAGAAGAGAAGAGAAGAGAAGAGAAGAGAAGAGAAGAGAAGAGAAGAGAAGAGAAGAGAAGAGAAGAGAAGAGAAGAGAAGAGAAGAGAAGAGAAGAGGTGCATACTCGCTCGGCGCAGCTTGTGTGACACGGACGCAGCGCCTGCCGTTCCAGGCACAGTACGGGTCCCTGGAGAGGATGCACTCGCCGCAGCTCAGGTAATTAGTGCAGTTGGCTAGCGGGACCTCCACCAGTTCGGAGTAAGTGGAAACGTAGAGAAAACCCTGGCAAGGAAAGGTGACCCGATGATTACGCTGTGGGATACATAGACAGAGGTGTTTGCTTTGTCGTGGATGATGCCGAGGTCAAAGCTCAAACAACTACGGGGGTCGGGGGGGAATGGCCTTTTTTTTTTTTCACAAATGGCATTTAAAACGGACCCATTTTGTCAGCGCGCTAAAGAGCCCATCAGACCGCACGCTGCGTGGAATGAGCCCTTTGGGCCGTCATCCCTCACACCTTGGCCGGGATGCGTCGGTCGGGCCCGCTTCTTCATTTTACCTTTTCCGCGTCCAGTTGCATGTGCCGCACAGGCTGCGATCGGCGGAAGAGCAGCAGCTCCTCGATGACGTGCATCTTGTTTTTCACACTCACGGCTTTGTGGAGTCTCCCGTCGTCTAGAGACCAGACAGCCTTGTTGAAAGTTCGAGCGGACAACAGCGACCGCTGCCGCGTTTGTCTACCTGTGCCGATGAAGAGCACGCGGTAGTAGGCCTCACGGGCCGCCACCGCCGCCGCCACTTGATGGACAGCGATCCGTGTGTAGCGAGCGTGGCGTTTGAGCAGCAGAGGCTGGCTGCGCAGCACGCTGTCCATCAGGAAGTGGTCTTTGACAAAATTCAACACCTTGTCCGGCATGTGCAGCGAGGACAGCACGCCTTGTTTGCGGGCCGCGTCGGTGATACACTGCCAGGGGCAAAAAGATGGCGGTTGGAGCTTTCGCTGTAACCGTCTGCCTTTGGAGATAGTCGTGACCGTTCCGCATCGACCCACGTCACATCGACAAAGAAAAGACAAAAAGTCAGCAAATGCCAAGTTGTTCCTTTGCCGCAACAGGACGCCGGATGCCTTTTGTATCGAGGCCATCGTCTCACGCATCGCAGCGCTGTAGATGCTAATTAGCGTTAGCCTTAAGCTAGCGGAGCGAAACAAACGACTGGCAGGAAGCAGCCAGAAGCCTCTTTTTTTTTTCAAAATGTCTTCATTATTTGCCGCTCATCGTCGAGCTAGCCAGCGAGCGAGCGAGCGCTGTCTCGAGCCAACGGATGGCTGCTACCTCCAAACAAGAAGGTGACGATTTTGTTTGATTATTTTGTCATTATTTCTATATAATGACTTATCTTGACTTGAAGTTGGTTCGCTCAAACTAGCGAGACAAGAAGGCCGGTGCAGAACCAACGCCGTACACAGAGCAGACTGACTCACCGCTCCGGGCCGGGGTTCCGGGACGGGATGGTTGTAGGTGGACCACTGCTGGGTTTCTCGGTTCACCTCGCGGAATCGGCCGCTGAAGGCTTTTTCCACTTGGTCCATAGTGAAGGAACACACGGCGGAGGTTCCCGAGGCGCCATTGTACCTGCCCGTTGCACAAAGAAGCACTGTTGATTGATAAGGAACCAAAGCGATTTGCCCCGTTTGTTTTTCCATCAATGGCTTTGCGACGAACCAATTTTTCCCCAATCGGGATTTTGTCTCCGCAAGCTCTTCTTTCTCATTGGTTGTTCACGCAACGTAGGGGCACAATAATGAACACGTTGCAATCTGGTCTGTGAAGAATCTCCCGAATACGCCTTCAAAACGGTGCATCGGTGCAAGAGTGTCTGTTCTGTTCATTTTTGTTTTTCCACATTCAATTCCATTTGATCACTATTGTATGGTCTTAAGTGGTTGCAACGCTTTTGCTCCATCTCAGAAATTGTTTTGCTCAATACAGTTGTGCCTTGAAATAAGAGTTCAAAGCCATTCACAACACTGGCATCTAAAATCCCCTTTTCCCTGAGACGTGAATGGAAATGCCATTTGTCCATTCTAGCCTACCCAGCAAAAAATTCAAGAAAAGTGTTTTTGAATGAGAAAACGTCACACTTAATAAAACCCCAGTGATGACATAGCGTCATGGACGTTTTGCTTGCTTCGATTCAGCACTGCCGCTCGCTTTGGCCGTTGCCCATTTTGCGTTTAAAGGAGGCCACCAGGTTGTTTTGAACTGTGACGTCTGAGACAGATGAGCGCACTGACCACTGCGAGGTGAAGACTCCGTAAAAGACGGTGCTCTTCCACTCCTGCGGGCTGGGCGTCAGCACAAACACGTCCCGGACGATGTTGAAGGGGAAGCCGTCGTCGGGCAGCGAGCACGACAGTTGCGCCTTGAGAAAGGTGGTCCACTTCTTCTGCAGGACCCTCTCTCCTCCCAGGTCCCCCTGTGAGCAAAGCAATTGTGAGCAAAGCAAATAACCCTAACCCTAACCCCCAAAAGTCACCATTTGGCCTCGGTCGTGCGCGGCGACGCGTTGGCCGGTAGAGTGCGCAAGCGGGCCGCAATGACAACAGCCAGCCAGATCAAGTACGGCGCAAGCAGCTTGAGGAGCAAAGAAAAAGGACCGAGGTTGGAACACAACTCGCTTTGGATTACGACGACGCTCGGAGGATGGCGAAGCGAGCCGACGATAACCTTTGCTCTTGCTATCTCTTTCTGATGTGGCTGCCTTGGCCACTTGGTAGCAGGCACGTGCAGCGTTCTTCAGTGCGTCAACTCCTCTTTATTCAGTATCAGTGTGCTGTTAAAGATTGGTACCACAGGGAACGCAACCATTTCACCGAATTGGCCAGAACACGTTTGATTGACAACAAACCATGTACGTATCTTTGCTCAACTGTCTGTGTTGTGACGGGCGGAGCAATTAAATGCTCGTCCACTAGATGGCAGAAGGTACATAGTATTTAACCTGTGTGGTCACGCATTTGGTGGTTTGTCAGGAGATCCCACCCCCGCCCCTAAGTCAAATACGATGTGCTAAAGGTTTGGAAACAAAATCAAACACGCAGGAGAAGCTCGGAGGTCGGATGCTTCCGCGCAGTCGGATCGCGGTCGTGTCGGCTGTCAAGTTGGCATTCTTCCAGCATGTACGTTCGCTACGTGCTGTATGGGCTGAGCACCTGTGATTATCTCGAGCACACCTTGTCCTGTCCTGTCCTGTCCTGTCCTGTCCTGTCCAGTCCTATCCTTCTGGTATGGGGCCCAAAAAGCAAAAAAAGCTCCTTTGAGTGTTTGCGTTTTCAAGCGCGACTCACCTTGCACACGCGGGCGATGCGCGACACCACGGTGTTGTCAAAGAAATCAAACTCCTTTCCTGCCTCGCTGAAGAAGAAGTAAATCTTATCGTCGTCGCCCATCGGGCTGCCCTCAGGCAGGCTCTCTCGGATGTAGGCGGAGCCCACGAAAGCCGGATCTGAAAATCAAGGCCGTGGAGTGAGACTGCCTGCATTTGGCCACTCTCGTCCGTCCGTCCGTCCGTCCATCTATCCATCCATCCATGCGTTTTTGCGCTCTGGCCTTGCATCTCACCTTGAAGCCAGTTGAGGGAGTTTTCCGTTTTGAGAGAGCTTCCTTGGCCGAGACTCCTGGAAATGACGGGCTCGTTTCCCTGGAAATTACTGACGGTGCCGGCATACAGCTCTCCGTCTGCGACGAAAGCCAACGGCACCTGTGTCGCGTCTCGGCGGGAGCTCGCGACGAATCTAAAACTTGCCGGCCTTACCGGCCATGATGGCGGTGGACCGGTAGTCGGGGTTGAAAGGACAGCGGCCGCGCCCGTCCTCTGTGAGAATCTCGCCGGAGTGACTTCGGACCAGGGAGAAGTTGGCAGTGTTCTAGAAAATACAGGGAGAGACACGCGTGACAAGGCTGCTTCAAAGTGGAGTTGCTCCTTCTTGATCCAGTATCTCCGTTGGTGATCTGCCCCATCACCGTGCGGCCGGTCTCAGCGCCTCCATTTTGTCTTTAAAACATTTGCAGTTCAGCTTGGAGCATCGTTCGTCCATCGACATTTATTTGGGTCAATTTGATGTGAAATCATATATTAGCCAAGTTGCTCTTGAAAACCTTGCGTGCAACTAACTGTTGCAACAAGGAGAGCGAGACTTTGTTCACGCTGACCGTTTGTTCATTACGGAGAGCGACGACAACAAAGGTACGTACACGTAGTACGTATTTAAAGGTTGGTCTGTTTCCAAAACAATCCACTTTGACGGAAAAAGAAGTGGCGCTGCACTTACGACGTAAGCGCAGATGGGGCTGAAGGCGAACGTTCCGCACACGTACAGATGAGTACCGTTCACTCGCAGTAAGATCTTGATGTAGTTGAAGCAATCCGTCTGCGAGAGAAGATGACTTCAGCTAACACAAACAAGCAATATGTCTCCAGTGTACAAAAAGGAGCGACAATTAGCCGACACGCGAATGCGGTCGCAGCATCAAGAGACCGCCGACGCACTTTCAGGCTGACATTTTGGCGACTTAGCTTGTGGCACTAACGGCTAATGACGCCAGGGTTTGCGTCAGCTGTAGAAGCAGCGCTCCCAGCTTAACGATGACGACGGTCTTACAAGGCGCAGTGCAGACGGTGGCGGCTTCAAGCGGACCGCGGTCAAATGCAAAGTCGGCAGCCGACGGGACGTGACGTCACGTGACGTCACGACACGTCTTGCGGACTTGAGCTCCAATGTTTGAATTCAGCCACTCACCCGCAGGTCTTTTCCTTTGAAACTGCACTCGCCTCGTTTCTTGTCCGGAGTTTTCCACGAGAGCTGGAAAAACAGGACACCGCCGATGAGAATCAACGAGACGACATTATGAATACATCTCAAGGTGCACGGGAAGACGTGGAAACACGTGAGAGATCACCCTAATAAACTGTAAGCAATATACAGATTTTCCATCCGTCCATTTTCCAAGCAGCTGATTTTCTTCAAAGAAAACATTGCGAGAAAGAGGCGTCATCCGGGCTACCGGGTCACCGTGCCGCTTGTAAAGTGCATCTCGGGAAATTAGAATAGCATGGAAATCTTTACATCAAAATGTGAGATTCAATCTATCTACATATATACTGCAAATCGAGGGTTCTCAAACATTTACACGGAGCGCCAGCTAACAAAAGGACCCCCTCACAGCTCTTTGCGGCTTGAGCGCGCCGACGTCCGACAGGTTGAGCGCAAAGAGAGTCTCGCGGGCGCCCACAAACAGCGCGTTGTCCTCCTTGCTGAGCAGCAGTGACGTGAAGTTGAAGACTCCGCCCACAGAGAAACTCCTGCATCGTCTCTCCTCTGCATCTGCGGAGGAACGACAGTCGGTGAAGGGAGCCCGATCCGGAGACGCGCGTCGGCCTCTGGGAGAAAGTCCGCTCGAGCAAGTTCTGGCGGCCAAAGACGCGGAGTGAGCTTGAGCGCATGCTGGCGGGACGCCCGCCTTTCGGCCACGCGTCGGGCTTTGGTCCGAGCGCATTAGCGCCTCCTGACTCCGGCCGGGGCTTAAATCATTGATTCCTCTTTAAAGCTCACGTGATTTGGAGCTTTGCTCTTTTTTTTTTTTTTTTGAATGGGGGGTGGGGGTCTCTCTCTTTTGCTCTCCCCCTACCCTCCTCTATAACAACACGTCAATTCAGTTGCGCTGTTGAAAAGTGCTAAGGGCGATGACAACAACAGAGGGCCGCTCATTGAAGAGAAGGGCTGTAAGGAACTCAACTAGGAACTAAAGCGCTGTAGGTGGACATCAGTGGCTTGTTTACACGCTACCGGTGAATCCTGGAGAATTTCCCAAACGCTGCTGCTGACGAGCCCAATTGCTCAATTGGACAACAACGCGGAGGTGACAACGGTCCCTCTGTGCTAGCCGCGTGGCGGCTTGAACACGTGGCCCTGGAAAGCGGAAAACGAGCTCTGCTCTTCTGCAGGCAGCCAGCCAGCGATCGCCGCACTCCAAAAGCCGACACGGGCCAGCCGCTGCTGATTCGCGCCGCTCCGAGGCGTGCGGGAAGCTCCACTTACTGTAGGAGAAGGTGAGTCGAGGGGTGACGTCGTGCTCGGTGGCGGCGGCGGCCGAGCGCAGAGCGACGGCGAGTAGCAGAGCGCAGAGCGGGAGGCGGGCCATGTCTCCCGAGGACAGGCGGCCGAGGGCCACCGTTTCACCGATTGGCCCGATGCATCAAGAGTCCGGAGCCCGTGGTTCTCTTTCTCCCCGGCGGATCCGGGCGCCTGGAAAGAAAAGGAGCTCTATGCGCTTCGGGGTGTTGGCAGGTGATGCTGCTCGGGAGGGACGGCCCGCGGCTCAGCCTCCGCTCCGTCGAGGCTCCCATCTGCGCACAAACAAACAAAGCCACAATTTGGAGCTCATTCTCTGGCCAACCAAAATGAGGAAGTCACATTGTTCTTATCGGGGGCTTTTTTCCCACATACTCACAAGACAACAGAGCGCTGACTGACATTCTTTTGCGTGCAGATTCCTGAGAAGCAAGTCAAAAGACCAAGTTGGCCAGTTTTCGGACTTGAAGCGCAGAGAACTGCTTCAATATCACAGAGCTGATGCTTTTCTCCTTAGAGCGCATCAGCCAGAAGAAGAGCCCGAGACGAGACGCCACGCAGAGTCGCGGCCAACCCGAGCCAGAGAACAAGGCTCCTTCTGATGCCGTCGCTATCTATATGCCGCTCGCAGATCCTCAATCCTCCCTCCCTTTGACCGGTCGGTCGGTCGGTCGCACAGGCCCGACAGTGTGCCAGGCCACGGATGACGCGACGGGCCGTTTCTGATCCCGACCGACCTCCGGCCTCCGTGGCAGTGAAAGTGAAAGCAAACATTCCCAACGAGCAAGAGGAACGCAAGCCACGTCCGAGTTGGCCGAGCGGGGCGAGCCGTGGACGGCAGCTGCCGCTATTGCGTGCGCGTCGGACCTCCCGACCTATTATTAGCACACGGACGCACGGTGAGCATTGAAAAAAGCAGAGATGAAAGCGGCGGCTGGAGAAGAAGAATCCGAGCAAGGAGCGCGTCCGTCGCCGGCCGGCCGGCCCCCACGCGCAACACGTGCGATCCCGTCTGGCGTCGGTGGCAAAGGGAGCGAGTGGTTTGGCTCATTTTTCTCCCGCTACCTGCTGTGTGCCTTGATTTCAGCTTTCAGTTGCCCTCCAAGTGCAGGCCAGGAAAAATAAAAATGAAAGTCCATTTCTTCATAGAAATGTCAAGTTTGCATTTGTGCTCACAGAAGACGCTCGCTCCCGGCCGGCGCATTTTCAAGCCAATCCCCAAAGTCGGCTAGCGGTAATTAACGGCTGGCTCCTTGATGAAGCAAGAACACGGCAGTAATGAGGAGCGCATGCTTTTAATTGACTCGTTCAAATTTGGAACTACGTTTGGAAGCCAGGGTCAAGGGGATTTAACTCCATCAAGCTCGCTACTCCGCGGGGAAACCCCACACACGGGCGGAGGTCGGAAGGATGACATCCTTAGGAATTTGAAGTGGCGCCGCAAAGGCAAACGGCTACGTTTTAGCACGCAGGCAGAAGGAGCTTGCTGATGAAAAGTCAAGTCGACTGTTTTTGGCCACAAGCAGCGGGGGTTACAAAAGCGCAAGGTCAAAAACACTCTCAACTGCAACAATGCTGATCATTTGAATCAGTGGAAGGGCAGAATTTTCCTACCGAGAGTACACCACTAGTCAAAGTTGTTGTCAGATGAAGGCCCAACCTCGGATTAGAAACTCTTCAGCCGCAGCTACGAAGCAACTAAATAAGCACCATCTCGTGTGTGAAAAGGGATCCATCCATTCATCGGAACCAGACAATGACCTCGTTCGTGCCTAGCGGCCGTTTAACGAAAAATAAGAAGGGGGACTCCCCAATGCTTCGGAGGAGTCATCGCTCAATAAAGAGAGCGAACAACGGCATCGATGACGTTGAAGCCGAAAACGCGGCTACGTACGGCCATAGGTTTTGTCAAGCGTACCAAAGCCGAGGCAGCGCATTCTCTTCGCCGACCCAGAAAGAAAAGGACAGACAGCTTTCCGGTGGCTCGGTCGGGGATATGGCGGCTCTTTGTTTTGATGCGGGCGGGGTTACGCGTCTGCCGGGCCAAACCCTTAAGTAGGTCAGCCCCGTCCAAACGCTCGCTCTGACGTCAGCGCTCGTTTACCAGAGTGACAGTGATGGAGGCAGCGCTGCAGACCAAATGATGATCGTTTCCACTGGACAGAGTTCAAACATGCGCTCAAACATGGTATTGGACAAAACTGGTATCCAACAGCCTCCATTTCTTGATCGATGGACGGACTTTTGCTGCTTAATCCAAGCCTAACATCTTGCCTCCAAATGTTGACTTTCAGCCCACAGAGCTAACCCCAAGTCCCCCTTCACTTCACAAGGATCAATAGCAAGCGGCCATGTGCATTCCTCCGTCCGGCTTCGTGAGTCACACTCTGACCTCAGTCGGCATCCCAGTCATCCGAGCCCTTAGCGAGTAGATACGTGGAGGGAATTCCAATCATTGATGTCCAGGATCCCGGACGACCAGACGTGACCCGTGAGGCCCGCGTGGGAGGGAGACGAGCGCCCCTCCGCTGGCCGGGCTCATGCGGTCAGGGTAGTGTCGCCGGGCAAAGGAAGGCCAATCGGGCCTTTGGCGCTTAGCGGTGCTATTCTCATTGCTCGCTTGGTTTTCTTAGCAGCCGCTCACACACACACACACACACACACGCGCGCAAAACACGCCGTCTTAAAATATCACGTCAAGATGAATTATTCAGACAAAAACTCAGGCGCCGCCAGCCGGGCGTGGCTTGGGCTTATCGGCCCCGAGCGTTGGAGAACGCCGACTGTTCACATTTCCATTTGGTTTGATACGCTCGCTGACGCACACACGTACATACGTGGTAGAACTCAAAGGCATTTCCTAAATAGTCCACAGAGCTGCGGATGTGTTGATAAAAAACTTTGAGTGAACCGCACCTCCGTGTTTGTTTGCACGGCAAAACAACCTCAGGCAGGCCTGTGGTGGAGCGCAAGCTCTCGCTCTCTCTCACTGCTGCACAATAAATAAGAAATGAACACGTGTGAGAAAGAGAGAGAGAGAAAGAGAGAAGAGAGAGAGAGAGAGAGAGAGAGAGAGAGAGAGAGAGAGAGAGAGAGAGAGAGAGAGAGAGAGAGAGAGAGAGAGAGAGAGAGAGAGAGAGAGAGAGAGAGAGAGAGAGAGAGAGAGAGAGAAGAGAGAGAGAGAGAGAGAAGCTGGATGGTTTTTGACGGGCAAAAAAGGAAAGCGGATACAGAACGGACGTGGGCCGGCGCTCCGGGATGCGCTACGGACTCGGCGGTCACGAGATCCGCCGTCGGGCTACCTGCACGGCTGGCACAATTCCATTACCGTGCCTTCTGGGCGAGCGTTGTGGATGCTCCACTGGATTTTGGGACGGACAGGCATTTTATTTTAGCATGCGACACGCGTCTATTTGTGGAACCAAATGCCCCACGGAGACCTCGCGAGTGCCGCCGGGTCGGGTCGGGTGTCGACGCAGGCGCTCGCAAATAGACGTTTATTCTTAAACACGTAGCAAGTGGGACAGGTGCTTGGGTCACGCAAACACGCCCTTGGAGCTCGGCGGCGCCATTCTCTCGTGACTCGCGTGCAAACAAATCGGTGTGAGGAATGCGCTGCGGTCAGAGAAGAAGAGCAAGAGCAAGGGCGCACTTGCGCTCAGTTACTTGCGCGTGCACGGCCCTTTCCCACGGACAAACGCGGAAGCTCCCACGCAGGAACGGGACTCCCCGGAGGCCCGCGTTTAACCTTTGGGCCGCTCGGCAGTACGCGTTCAGCCTTTCGGGGCTCGTTCTTTCCGTTAGCCCGACGGCGGTGTACGCAAAAGCGAGAGTCGCGCTTCAAAAGCGGCAGACGACTTCTTTTGCCCTTTCAAAAACAAACGGAAGCCAAGGCCGGAAGCTAACGCTCGCTGCTGGTGCAACTCGGGAGTGACTCTGATGGCAATTGGGCTCCCTTGGAAGGAATTTTCTCCTGCCATTTCTGCCAAAGGCAAACTAGTGTACGTCGAGGCGCCACTGTGCAACATGACGCGCCGACATTCCCAAGACGGACGCAGCTGAGAAATGCCTTCTTTTGCCAAATAAACCACGGCCCTTGGCGTTTCGCGCTAGATCCGAGCGAGCGGGTAAACGAGCTGCTCGGCGACACGTCAAAAATGAATGGATTCGTCGACAACCGCAACAACTACAACTGGACCGCTTTTAACTTGCAACGACTACAACTGGACAACTCGCCGGTCAGACTCGACAGTCACTTGTCATCAATGTTTGCAGCCATTGGTGCCTGATTAGCTTTTGACAACATTTGCAGCAAGCATCCGCTCGGGCAAAGCGCGGCACAGGCGCTATCCGCAATGACCCTGGCGGCTGACCAAATTCTAACATGAAAGGGCGACAGAAATAATCAAGTCCAAAGCATCCAATTAGATTGCCAGTGGATCAAGTCACAAGACAGCTGCTTTATGTCAGCTGGCTCGCACCCACTTTCAGCAAATCATCAAAAAGTTGATAGTGAGTGCTGCTCGGATCATTTGCACAACAGGGAAGCAGAGCGCTCACTTACTCACTCGAGTCAACGATTGATGAAGCCGAGCCGCGGCACGCTCTCGCACATCCGTGGCCGGCCGCCCGCCACGCGCGCGCGCGCAAGGGAAAATCCTCAGCCGAGCCGCGGCACGCTCTCGCACATCCGTGGAAAGTCGTCAGCCTTGCCTTCCTCCACGCTCTTCTCCTCCCTGACGCCAATCTCCGGGCGCCCGCCGCTTGACTGCCAGGCTGCTGCTTCCGCAAAGCCACGCCCACAGAGCCGAGGCCGCGCCTCCACCGGGAGCGACTCGTGGACGGCTCGTTCTCAAACGGTGGCACATTCCCAAATGCAAGTAGCTGTTGTGCTAAAAGTTATATCAAATGACAAAGACCAGCCGGAAAGAAAAGGAGGCCAAGTTCAATCCTTTTTTCCTTATTTACCTGTACAACTACTTGAAAAAAGGAAAAAATATAGATTTTTTTTTCTTTTTTTTCTCTCTAGGAGGTGAAGTAAGAAGAAACAACTGAGATGAGGCAGCGAAAGCGGCACGTCCCGATGAAATATTAACTTGGCATCTGATAAGAGGGACGACAATGTGGTCGGGGCCGCGAGTGGGCGAAGCGAAAGCCGGAGCGAGCCCAAGTGGACGTCACGCGTCCGAGAGCGTCCCGAGAAGCGCACGCGAGCCCGGTCTTCTCTTTTTGTTCAGCAGAGAAGGAATCTTCTGCCTGAGTCTTGGACAATGATGTCATTTGTCGCTGTGTGCTTAAAATAGTCAAATGAAGACAGTACACCACACCAGAGCCGTATGAGATCACACACTTCATCTCCTACTGTGGAAACCACAACGCACACCCGCGCGCACCGGGGACGCCAACGCCGTGGCAGCCGACGGCGCGGCCAGCAACAGCCTACGGCGGCTGGCTATCAGTAGCGGTGTCACTCACGCACGCAAAGTCGCCGTCCTCGCCCCGTTTGCACGCAGAGAGTCAGGTCGGGGAGATCTCGGTCGAGAGCCCCATAAGCTCTTGCGCTAAGTCATCCCCAGGAAAAGCCCGACGGAGGGTGCCGAAGCGGCACGCACATGCATCCAGAGCACACTGGAAAGGGGAGGAGAGGAAATATATAAATAAATAAAAAGGATAAGGGAAAAAAAAAAAACAGGGAGCGGGGGTTGCAGCCAGAGCGAGCATTACGTCATAGGCGGCAGCAGCGGCGGCGGCGGCAGTAGCGGCAGCAGCAGCGGCGGCAGCAGCAGCTCCAAATTCAAAAAAAGTGAAATGCCCTCGGGGCTCACAAACGGATCAATTCCATCGCCTCAGAGCTTTGCCACGGATTGACGACGGCGAGCAGGAATGTCGCTGCGTGAGCGGTGCTCGCAAAGCGCGCAGATAACGGGCCTAGCAAAATTCCACGCGTCTTCCAAGTTGGCGGTGGAAGCGTGGCGGGCGGCAACGGGCTGGCTTTGCGCACCTCCAACTTTGGCCCACTATGTTGCGGAAGAAGCGGCGAGGGGGGAACGGTAGGAAAACAGACCAAAACTCCACGAGGCCACGTCGCTCACTTTTTCAATTGTCCAAAGTCCTCTACCGGTCTACTGAAATGCTCTCAGCCGCCCTGCTCACACACACACGAGCGCGAACGAGCCCAGATGATCCTGAATTAGGACCATGACGACCTATCCTACTGTTGACCATTACAAACTGTCTGCTAAACTTTCATCCTGCGTCTTTGGTAGGATTTACTGCCGATGGTGACTCGGAATCGGTAGCCGGCCACACTCGCGACGCAGATCAGTGGGCGCACGCGACCAAGAGCATCTCTAACATATGCCTGCGCGTGCGCGTGCGCGCCGCCGCTGTCTCAAAGAGCCTTTCTCTGCGCAGGTGCGAGATGAAATCAGCGCGCTAGAGACAAAAGCGGACAGTGTGCGCCACTTGGCAGCGCACAAGTCCGCTCGCTCAAAGCGCTGCCTGTGGTGTTGTGGGCAACGGTGGATGCCCAACGAACAAAGCGTTCACGCAACGCCGACCCAATTTGCCAGTCGGAACCAGCAACTCGTCGACAGCGGTGATGACTGTCATCTCGTCCTCTTATTTTCTCGGGTCGGCGAAGCGATCCGACCGACCACAGTTCCGTTGCAAGATCTCAATTCGTCACCCTTTGGCAAATTTCCTCACGCAGCGTTCACCGAGTACCATTTGACAACACGTGACTAGGAATCACATCGTATTTGCGTCACGGTTGCGGAATGATCTGCTCTTACCTCCCGCTGGCTGAACGCTCGCCTCGCCTCGCCTCGCCAACATAAAGGTGCACCGTGGAGCCGATTTAGCACCGAACAACTTCAGATGTTTTTTCTGAATGTTTGCAAAGAAACAACGTTTGCAAAAAAGGGATTGACTGCCGACGTTGGGGGCCATTCCAGTTCAATCCATTTCAAACAGCTGACGTTGTTGCAATATGCTTGGAGCATGATGTAGCATCTCCATCTACTGGCTAAAACACGTAAGCACACTTTCAAAACGAAAAAGCGGCCAACTGAGGCCGGCCGACATGCTAATAATGTTGCCAATCCACTTTGGACGAGTTGCGTTTGCTTGAGGATAAAGACTGCATGTATCTCAATAAAAGGATACAACGTGTCAGCATTTGTCAAAACAAAACCAATCCAATTTAGAATATTATCTGATTATGCAAATAAATCAGGCCTCGATTCGGAGAACTTGAATACGCAGCCTGAGCTCGGGCACGTCGGGGGGGGGGCACAGCCGGTCGTATTAAAAAATGCATTACAAGTAGTCTTTAGTAATTGTGATGTGACCAAAAAAAGATGCGTAACTCACGCTTGACAGTTAAGAATAAAGTTTTAAACGTCCATCTTGTGGCGTGAACAACTAACTATAAGACCTTTCAATCGATGACAAAAGCTTCCAAAAGAATGAAGTTGCCAACTATGTATGTATCTGGACACGGAGCTGCAAAATGTGCAAAAGCTTCCAAAAGAATGAAGTCACCAACTAAGGAGCTGCAAAATGTGCAAACTTGTGTTGGCTGTAGCTGTCAAACACATTTGGCGACGCAACCAAGAAAAACTGCGGGTTTCCCAGCATGATTCATTTGAGTTGACTATGTGAACCAAGCGTATACTTTGTGCATTTCAAACGCATAGCGATAAGACGAATAATAACCAGCACCACCTCACCGCCGCAAACCAACTGTAAATGCAAGAACTTGTTTCCAGTACGTGTTCGGCCATATCTACTCATTTAAAGACTTACTTTTGTATTCGCATGTTTTTCCCTCACGCAATTGAAATGATACGGCTGGCTGGTTCGCTCGCTCGCTCACTCACCTGGGCAAAAAGTTGCTCCCTCCTGGGGGCTCCACAACGCTTGGCCGCTTGGCCAGTGAAGCCACGTCGGCAACAAGTCTTGAATACATCCGCACAGAATGCAACCAGCGAACGCCGCCGCGGGACGAAAAAAGTTGTCATCGTGGCTTGTGCCCGTCGTTCGAGGACGACGTCGGCGTCGGAGTGGCACTGGCCAGTGGCGAGGACGAGGCGAGCTCTTCTTCACGCGTCCGGCCTCGGGGATGATGGAGGCGCTGCTGAGCGATGTCTGCCACCCAGCTGTTAACACCGGCATTACAGCTGCTTTCAACAGGAGACGTTTGTCCGTTTTCAAACTTGAATCGAGTGTGACTCCGGCCCACTTTGTGCAACCTTTTCCCCTCACACGTTGACATTGCATGTCAAGCTGCAGGTAGGAATGAAAGGCCCCTCACACGTCCTTTTCTTGGAGCGTTTTTTGTTTAGCGCCAAAGCGTCCCTCTCTCCTTCCCTCCCTCCACAAAATGATCTTGACCTCCCTCGTTTCAGTCTCAGCTCAGCTCTTTATATTTTGCTGTTAGAATGGGGGCTGTGGGGCGTTGACCTTGTGCCACAGTTTTGCCCCAAAACATACATTGGGTTCATTGAAGACTCCAAACGTTACATTGGCCAGAATGTTACAAATGTTGCAATTCAGTGCGCTGATCCCTCTCTATGTTGAAAGGAGACAAATTGGCCTTTTTCCCTCCCAAACTAACAGACGTATCATTTCACAATGTACGGCAATTATTGTGGCCATTATGAGAGGAACCTTAGTCCGCTGCTTTCTGTGGGCATAAAAAGCCCATTACGGCAGATCATGTGACGCCGCCGCCGCCGTGTGTTCCGTAGTGGCATTACACCCGAGACAGGTACACCTTCGACTAAAAAGCCTGTTAATGGCCAACTTGTGGCTGGCTATTTTTTGGTTTCGGTTTTCATCTCACTTATCTAGTAGAAAAATCAAAGACCTTTGGGGTCTTGGAGACGTCGGACTCTCCGAGCCCAACGCGCTGCACTGCCGCGGAGAAGCCGACCGAGGTCAGACGACCGAGGTCAGACAACCTAGGTCAGAGGACCGAGGTCAGCCTTTCGCGCCGGCGGACTGGGCTCCTGCTCGGCGCCGAGGGCGGCCGGCCCGCGCTCAAATAGGAGCGCCGAGCCCGTCATCCTGTTTCTGTTTCTCACACGCGTACGCTAAGCGACGATACATGGAAATGGAGGAGGTGCTCATGGAGGGCGAGAATCCGTCACCCAAAGACCAGACGAAGGCAACGGCCGCTCGGTCTCCCGAGATCTTGACGGGAATCGTTCCGGCGCCTCTTCGATAGCAAGAGACGACAGCGGCCCGCGCTTTGGGCTTCGCCGTATCTCCCGGCCACACAATTGCGTGGCATCCAAATTGGAAATGATTCAAAACGTACAATTGACAGGGAAACCGATAAACCCCCCTCCCCCCATTCTTTCTAAAAGTAAGAAGCAGAAAAGGCAGCATGATGGAATGGCAGGCTTGAAGGGGAGAGAAAGGTGAAAGACAGATGAAAGTGAAGAGAGATAAAAGTGAGCGAGTGAGGAGGGTGCGGGATAAAGCAGGAGGAAGGGAGGCACAGATGAAAGCAAAATGAGAAAGATAAGAACAGAGCGAGGGAGACGGAGAGGCAAACGGAGGAAGAGATAGATAGTGTACGCAGCCCAGAGAGAGGTAACCATGGAAACAAGGGGAAGGTACAAAAGGAAGGAGAGAGAGAGACAGAGAGACAAAGGTTGGTTTGATTTGAAAAAGAAGGAAAGTTGGAGGAAAGGAAAAAGTCATTCCGGCTGAGATTGCTTGGCAGCGCACAACGGCAAAAGGAGGGACGCCACGCCGCCGACGCCTCAAAATGTCGACGGCCTGCGCCTTCAGTAAATCTGCCCTTGTGCCACAAACGGACGTGCCGCCAAACTGGTGTTAAACGAGTTAACTTTGACGTAGCGCCGAAAGGTGGCGCTGTGACACTTTTTCGGCCTTTGTGATATTTTGGGCGGGGCTAATGCGAGTCGCCCCTCCCCCACGCCTCCAGATACGAGCGACCCTACTTACGTCTAAAGACGAAACTCGCGGGAGAGGAGCCGCCGCTCTACGACGAGTGGAAAGTTGGCGTGTGATCACGTGACATGCGGGATCCCTCAAGGGTCAATCCTCAGACCCCTGCCGTTGGCTCAATGAAGGCCAATGTCAACTGGAAATGTGTTGTTTAAAAAGACAGGAGGCGAGGCACGGCAAGGCCAGGCAGGATATCTCCGGACGCAGTTGGAGACAGACAGGCAGCCAGGCAGGCAGACAGACAGACAGGCAGGCAGGCAGACAGGCAGGCAGACAGGCAGGCAGGCAGACAGGCAGACAGGCAGACAGAGGTTTTGTTTTTTTGTGCTGGGCTTTTTCACTCTCTTGTGACTATCCCTCCCTTCTTCCTTCCTTCCTTCCTTCCTTCCTTCTCTGTTTTGGTCTTTTTCACTCTCTTGTGACTATCCCTCCCTTCTTCCTTCCTTGTCTTTTGCTCTTTGGTCCTCTCGCTCAGTGGCTCACCCTGCTTCTTTTTTTGCTCTTGATCTCTCTCTCCATCTATTTCTCCGCTTCCTTCCATTGCTCTGCCCCCCCCCTCCCAGCCGTTCCTTTTATATCCTCCTTGCTGAATGCTCTTCTCTTCTCTTCTCCTCTCCTCCCTCAACTCTGTCTTTCCTCCTTTATATTCAGCGATTTTTTTTCTTTCCCTCCCTTCCAAGCTCTCCTCCACACTCTTCTTTCTCCAGTGTTGTCTCCAAGCAGAGCTATTTGATTGTATTGTGTCTTCCCATTTGGGGCCTCACAAATAATAGAGGGAGGCTTGTCTCTTATTTATGATGATTTCTTTGGGGTCCTTTCAGCGTCCTTTCTGCAGAAGTGTGATTGAAGAACAGTCGATTTGAGCTTCTTGTTTCTTTCCAAGCCAAAGTGCCAGCGCACCGACCGGCACACCTCTTCTGCATCTGCCTCACAGTTTTGCCACCGGGTGGCTTTGTGCCGTGCCTTTTGCGAGATGGCCAAAAGGCCACGGCACGCGCTGTGAAACGGGGCCGCGCCGACCCGCTTTGACGACGCGCCGTGTGCGCTCCGATGGGCGAGCCGAGCCGCCGGCTCAATTGCTGCACATTCAAACTCCCCCTCACCTTCTTTCTCGCTGTGTGCGAACATAAGAAAACACTCACCTGAGCTCTGTAGCCATAACGACGCGAAACGCGAGCGTGCGTGCACACCGCTACCAGCGCGCCCGACCGACAGTGAAAAGGAAGAGATGTCGTTGAGCTCGGAGCCCAATTCATCCGCAAAGCAGAGTTTGACGGCATGCGTACGGATTTGGCACATTTTCTGTTCTGTGACGGCTCAAAAGTCAGACGAGAGAAGCACAAGGTCGCTCGGCTTCTCCACCTTTATCAACAGGAGAACATGCGTTTGCCCAAAACATCATTTCTGGACGAAAACAAGAGCCCCACTCTCTGGAACTCTCTCCCCCTGACCATCCGTAATGTTGACTCCCTGCACTCCTTTAAACACCATCTCGAGACCCACCTCTTCAACTCTGCATATAACCCCGAACTTTTTGTCTGTGTGTGCGTGTGAGTTTTCTATGTAAAGCGGCTTTGAGTGTTTAGAAAAGCGCTATATAAAACCGATCTATCATTATTATTATTCTTAAAGAGGGCCTTGGACGGCCGACCAACTCATGTCACGGCCTAGACGCTGAATCCAAACAACAGCTTTTGAGGACATCTTTCCTATTTTTGTGCCCATGGGGATGTTGATGGACTCTTCTTTCCTTTTTCAAGCGACAAGTGGGTGGGTCGCACCGCTGGAAGAATTCTGGGCTGGAACACAGCCAAGTGCATTTGTTCTCACCCAAACTTTTGTTGTCTGTTTCTTTTTGCTTTTCCCCAACGGCGAACCAGCCAGCTCGCTCGCTCGCTCGCTGGCTGGCTGGCCCGCCCGCTCATGGTTGTTTTACGGACGTGTCCCTTGTTGTTTCTTCCATGCGCTTTCTTTGTCTTTCCGCCTCTTATCTCTTTGTTTCTTCCCTGGCTCTCCTTCTATTTTCTCTCCCTCGACTTCCTGCTATCTAGCACCCCCCTCCGCGCACTCGACCCCCCCCCCCCACATCCACTCCTTGCCTTCCCTCCCTTGCGCTCAGTCCCTATCTCTCCCACTCACTCACTCACTCACTCACTCACTTATTCGCTCGCTCACTCCCCTTTCTTTTTCTCTTTTTAATTCTCGCGGCCGCCGATGATTGATCAAGGTTTTCTAGGTTGGCCTTTTCCTGTTATTTGGTGTGGAATGTTTATGCACAGCGCCAAGTGGCCACGGCACGCCGAGCAGCCGCGCACGCACGCGCGCACACACACGTGTGCACACACCTGTGCGCACACGTCATTGCAGGTGTTTATTAGTAGGGAGGACTTGTACTAATTCTGAGGATGGGGCTGAGCCCGTGAGGCCGCTCGCTCACTATCTGAACGCCAGTGCCCCCCCAAAGGTACGACATGGCTGCCTGCAAGAAAATGTGGAAGTTCAATAGTTAATGTCTTTCCTTTTCCTTGACTCTTGTGGTCTCTATCTCCTTTTCCTCCTCCCCCCTGGTCTCCACCGCCTCTCCCTCTCAGTCATTCTGCAGCCCTCCACTCCTTGATGGGCTTGTCTGTTTTTCTTTTCACACCTCACCATCCCCCTTTTTTATTCTTCTTTCAGGGCATTGTCTCGCAAGGCTCCCTCTCCCTTCTTCCCACCTCCAGGTTCTTTTCTCCTTTCTTCCTCTTTGACATGACCACCACCACCACCACCACCAGCAGCAGCAGCAGCAGCAGCAGCAGCAGCAGCAGCAGCAGCAGCAGCAGCAGCAGCAGCAGCAGCAGCAACAACACCACCACCCAGTCTCTCCTTTCCTTTCATACTTCTGCTTTTTTTGCTGCATTCCCCCCTTCCCTCCCCCACCAGGCTCTTTTTCCTCTCTAGCCTTTTTCTTTCTGTCTTTCATGCACCCCCTCGTCACTCCTCCTCCCTCTTCTTCTTCCTCCTCCACTCAGCGCCCCCCCTCCCCCTGCCGCTTCTGCTTCTTTCTTCCTTATCCCCCCTCACCTCCCTCCCTCCTCCCGTCCGTCCTAACTGCTTTTCTCTCCTTTCTTTCTTCTTGTCTTTTGTCACTCTTACATCGGATTTTTTTTTCACTTTGGACTGCCTCCATGGTTAATTAGTTATTCGAATTCAATGTTGAAATGTGACAAACTGCATGTGGCGAAAAGTTCAAATGTCAGCTGTCCGTCTGTTTCGATAGTGACGAACGCACGTCCGTCCACCCAGAGAAGTCGCTCAATCTGCTCTGCGGGGGGAATGACAAAGTGCCTGTGTTGCGCTTGCGTTGCACGCGCACACTGGTTTTAGCAAAGGAACTTCAGAATGGCGTGCACAAACGAGAGAGAATGTGCAGAGTACGGCGATGACTTGAGACGGGTTTTACGAAGCGTCCTGAGACCGATTTTTGTTTGTTGCGATTTTTTTGCGGGCGCAAACTTGAGATAAGCGCGCTGTTTGGTGGCCACCAACTAAATTTAATTTACATCACAACAGGCAACAGTTAGGCAGATGTTTAAGAAGTGAGCCAAAAATAGCCTCCGAGTTGTTTACAGTCACCTTCAACAAAACAAAGAGCATTAAACTGTATATTTTCAGAACCACACCTTTTGGAATGGCGCTTTAGCTCGATGCTAACAACAAAAATACCAAACATGCTTGACATGCTAACAGTTAGCATCGCTAGTAATGTATTTGTGAACACAAACGACGGACAGAGCAACACATTTAAAGTTGTTATTCCCAATGAAAGAATAATTGGTGAGTCACTTACCGACGATTTCCTTTCTTACGTCGCTTCCCAGTGGCACGAGGGGCCACATCACAAGAAGCCTGGCATTCTCAGTGGACCCCGCCGCTAGTCGCAAGGGACACAGATCAGGCCGGGCCGCTAATAGCAAAAATCCACACGAAGACGTTGGGAAATAAAGAAGTCAATTCAAACCTCGTTCATTTCTCAAACGCCAGCAAACCTGTAATTGGAAAGCAGCCTTAAATCATGACACGCAAACAGTGGACATTGTTTAATGACCTTATTACTGCGTGTCTTTAGAGTGCTGTTTTTCAAAATGAATATTTTTCAATTTTGATACTAGAACGGATTTATGGCGTTTCCATTCATTGCGAAAGGAAAAGGTGATCTGAGATATTAAAGTCGTGTCTCAAGGTACCGCGCTGCATTAAGCGTGATCAAGTCAAGATAGGTGTGTGCGTGCGTCCGCACATAGAAATGTGTGTTGCTGGATTGTACGTGGTGAGAGGAAGATAAGACGTATGTGTGTGTGTGTGTGTGCGTGCGTGCGCATGCGTGTGCGTGTTTGTAAAGAGAACAGAGGAGAGAAAGAGAAGTGAGATGGGAAGGAGAGGGTGGGAGGAAGAGAAAGAAATGGGGTGATGTGTGAGTGTTTGGTGGGGCGGAGGGCTGATGGGGGCGCGGGGGGGGGCAGGCAGGCAGGCACAGTCAGTTCTGATAACAGCAACAGTAGGAGGAGGACGAGCCGTGGTACCGCCCCTCTCTCTCTCTCTCTCTCTCTCTCTCTCTCTCTCTCTCTCTCTCTCTCTCTCTCTCTCTCTCGCTCTCTCTCTCTCTCTCTCTCTCTCGCTTTCTCTCCGCGGATATAAATCGGAGGCGGATTGTTTGACTCCCGCACTCCTTTCTCGTGAAGGATGAGATCGCTCAAACAGCTCAAGCATCACTCCGAGAACAATGTGGTGAGTCTACAAGACAACTTGGCATGATTTGGGAGGCGGGGGGCGACTTGTTTGCCGTCTTTTCAGACTCCCCAAACACTTGCGCGCGCGGTGTTTGCAGCCCGATCTGCGTGGCGCACCTTCGCCGCTTTGTCGCTAGGTGTCTGAATTTCCGCTGGCAACTTTGCGCAGCAAAGTGCAGGCCGGTCAGCCGGCCAGGGCTGAGCGAGCGAGCGTGCGTGCGTGCGGGCGCAATTAGCAAGGTTTCTCTTCATCTCTCTTCCGCCTTGTCATTTGTCTTGTTGTCTTTCATTTTGTAAGCCTTTCATTGCGCTCAGCTTTCTCTTCTTTCACTGTGTCCGCGCGGCTCGCACTCCCTCCCTTTCCTCCCTCCCTCAACCGTCGCCCCCCTCCTCCTCCTTTCCCTTTGCTTTCTGTCTTGCCACCTCTCTTTCACACGCTCACTCGATCTCTCCTTCCCCTTCCCTCCTCTGCCCTCTTTCTTTATCTTTCAGCCCCTCCATCTCATTTCTCTCTTCGTCTGACTACATCCCTCCCTCCCTCCACTCCTCCCCCGCCCACAGCGCGCTTTCGCTCTCTGTCTCTCTCTCTCCTTCCTTCCCTCCCTCTTTTCTTTCTCACTCACACAGACGCTTTTCAAACGCACACCCAGTCACTCTTTCCTTTTCTTTCACGCCCAAGCACACAAGCAAGAGCCTGTCTGTCTGTCTGTCTGTCTGTCTGTCTGCCTGCCTGCCTGCCTGCCTGCCAGTCAGTCAGTCAGTCAGTCAGTCAGTCAGCCTGTGTCTGACGACTTTAAAAATAGTCACGACGTCACGCGCTTATCGGGGCATCTGGGTCTCCTCTGCTCACCCCACACAGTCATTGACTGTTTCCTCTGTATTTATTTTCCTTTTCACTATTGTGTCCCCAAAACGCTGCACCGTATGTAATAACCGCGATGGAGCAAAGTACGGGCCGGGTCGGCGCTTGCCGCCACACCGTTACAGCGGGTGCCAATCAAAAGTACATGCAGCCAAAAAGCTCGGCGGCCACAAGTTTAGAGCCTTCGTCCATTTGTATTTGGAGTGTGCACCTCTCTCTCGCTCTCTCTATCTCTCTCTCTCTCCGCCATCATTTCCCAGGGAGGTCTGAGTGAGCTCGGCCCTCGATCAAAAGTCTGTTACGAAGACGAGACCCTAACCCGCCGGTCGACGTCGTGCAATACCGAGGCCGCGCTTTTTACCCTAGCCGAACGGGACGCCGTAACTCTGACGCCCGCCCGCCAGTCCGTCCCAAGTCCGAGAGAACCCGCGGGAAGGGCCGGGACGGTCGGCGGAAGTCGACTTCCCGGCCGGACCCGCGTCCCTTCTCGTGCTCCCGTGGAGGAAGGAAGCAGAGTGCTAGGCGTCGCTGCCGTTTGAGCTCCTTCGCCTCGTGTTGTGCCGATTGCAAGCGAGCAAAGAATCAAGGCGGAGCCGCTTTGACAGCAGAACCATAAAAACGGCTCTCCTGGAAACCTTTGAGGTAGATTGGGCACAATGAAAGGCGAGGACTGACCCCTTTGACAGTGCAGGAAGCCGTTAGCCTTGTTAGCAAGATCAGGAGGCTGAAAAGGGGAAACATAAGGTGGGCTCTTGTAACAACGGAGAGAGGTACACTCTTTTCCTGATTCAAAGTGTGCCTTTCTTCCAGGACCAGGAGATTGGGCGCACGCCGCGGCCGTACCCAAAGCTAAGCCGAGGCCAAATGGACGCCGGCACGCAGACGGAACCCGTGGTGGTTCTATCGTTGGCTCAGGCCGCCGTTCTCGGACTCATCTCCCAAAATGAAATTTTCGGCGCCACCATCGCTCCAAACGGCTTTTACACGGGAGAGTCCAAAGAGGGCCCGCCTCTGGCCACGGAGTACCACGAGTGCGCCGACCAGCTGATCGGGGCCAACGGGGACTACCTACCCGAGCCCGCCGGGGATCCGGCCTCTCGGCTCAGCGCCGGCGAGAGGGGACGGCCGTGTCCTCGCGGAGCCAAGAGACCCAGGAGCGACGGGGAGCCGGCGGCCAGTCCACACGCTCGGGTGAAAGGTGAACTCATCGAGTCGGAGACGTCTGCCGATTGCGTCGACGTGAGCGACGGCTCGTGTGCCCGCGCCATGCGAGGGGATCCGAAAAGCTCAGTGAAAGAGCCAGCCTGCGGCAACGGTCCTTCGTGCGTCCGAGAAGCGTCCCTGCCGCAAGAGCAGAGCGTGGACGGGGAGGAAGAGGACTCGCTGGTGGGGGAGGAACCGGAGGAGGAGGCCCTCAATCTAAAGACGGGCGGAGGGAGCGGCAAAGACGAGCCGTATTTGGAAGCCAACCAGGCGCCGTTCCAGTCTGCCTACGAGGAAAGCGGCCAGGCGGCGCTGTGGTCGGACCCCGAGGGTCTGGCCAGGCGAATGCAAATGGACCGCCTGGACATCAACGTGCAGATCGACGAGTCTTACTGCGTGGACGTGGGCGAGGGCCTGAAACGCTGGAAGTGCCGAATGTGCGACAAGTCGTACACGTCCAAATACAACCTGGTCACGCACATCCTGGGCCACAACGGGATCAAGCCCCACGAGTGCAGCCGCTGCGGCAAACTCTTCAAGCAGCCCAGCCACCTGCAAACCCACCTGCTGACCCACCAGGGCACCCGGCCCCACAAGTGCGCCGTCTGCGACAAGGCCTTCACCCAGACCAGCCACCTGAAGCGCCACATGCTGCAGCACACCGACGTCAAGCCCTACAGCTGCCGCTTCTGCGCCCGCGGCTTCGCCTACCCCAGCGAGCTGCGGACCCACGAGGGCAAGCACCAGAACGGCCAGTGCCACGCGTGTCGCCGCTGCGGCGTGGACTTCCCCACCTACGGGCACCTGAAGCGCCACCTGGGCAGCCACCAGGGCCCCGCCGCCAGTGCCGCCGCCTACCAGTGCGGCCAGTGCCACAAGTCCTTTGCCTACCGCAGCCAGCTGCAGAACCACTCCATGAAGCATCAGAACGTGCGGCCCTACGTTTGCCCCGAGTGCGGCGTGGAGTTTGTCCAGATCCACCACCTGCGGCAACACGCCCTCACGCACAAGGTACGCTGCACGAGTCTGCCTTTAACCGTTTGGAGAGTCAAAGAAACTAACTGACTCTGATGGTCGTTTCCATCTAAAACACCGCCGCCGCCGCCGCCACGCGTTGCTAATCTTCAACACGACTCGTTTGGCTCCATCTGGTGTCTGTCGCTGCTGAAAAGCACTTTGAATCTTTCGTTGAATCAGCATTTTATGAACACAGATTGGCACAGTATTTCCACCACCGTTTGGGGGGGTTGGGAAAAAGCCACCTGAAAGCAAACGCTCGTAAGGGTTTGCAAAAAAGCTTTTTCTCCATGGGAACGCGACGGTCACGGAGAGCCCTTCCGCCTCCTTCCCGCAGGGAACCAAAGAATTCAAGTGTGAAGTCTGCTCCAGAGAGTTCACCCTGTCCGCCAACCTGAAGAGACACATGTTGATCCATGCTAGCGTCAGACCCTTCCAGTGCCACGTGTGCTTCAAGACCTTTGTCCAGAAGCAGACCCTCAAGACGCACATGATTGTCCACTTGCCCGTCAAGCCCTTCAAGTGCAAGGTAGGGCCGGGCCAAAATCCGCTGGGAGCTCAAGGAAAGCAAAGAGCTACCTCTGTGCTCTGCTCTTGCAGGTGTGCGCCAAGTCCTTCAACCGAATGTACAACCTACTGGGCCACATGCACCTGCACGCCGGCAGCAAGCCTTTCAAGTGCCCTTACTGCAGCAGCAAATTCAACCTGAAGGGCAACCTCAGCCGACACATGAAGGTCAAGCACGGCATCGCCGACGGCGTCGCCGCCGAGGGCCGAGGTGCGCCGCTCTCCTGGGCAAAGTCGGGGCTGGGCCCGGGCCCAGGTACGCCAGGTCAGGGTTGTTCTGTGTTTGGCTGCTATGGGCGCCCTCCAATGCCATTTCTCTCCGCCTCTTCCTTCAGGGCCGCCCCGAGACACCGAAGGCCGGGACGACTACGAGGAGGGGAGCTTTGACTTTGGCGAGCCAGAGAACCGGGCAGATGGCAACGACGCAGCGGACACTCCCAAACTCTCTCCAATGGACTACTACGGCACCTACGGCACGGGAGCGGGGCGCTGCGGCAACGCGTGAGGGCGCAGCGCCACCTCGGCCGACACAGAGACGAGGGACGGACGCCATTTGTTACTATTTTGCTCGGCCGTCGGTACGCAATGTTAGGAAGCCGCTTTTCCCACCGTTGAACACGGGTCAACTTTGGCTTGCACTGTGATGAATTCCAAAGTTGTCTGCGACCCTGGCCAGAGTGGCGAGCGAACGAACGAGCGAGCAAGCATTTTTTTCTACGCAAATCTAGACCGAGCGCTAGGTCGCGTTGCCGTTGAGCGCTCAGCGTCAGCCCATCTCTTAGTTTATGAATGGAACTATTTGGGTGTCAGAAAACCAGAGAGAGCAGCGGCGGCGGCGGCGCCGCGCGACCAAAGAATCTCCAGGTGCAATTTCAGACCTTGTCAAATTGCATTCAGGCAAAGTCGCGGCTGCTGCATTTCCCAAAAGCAGCAAACCTAGCAGTCTTAGCACAACATTTTCTTGCTTTGTTTTTCATCTCAAACACGGTTTACGAGAGCAACGACCATCATACAGTTGAAATAAAAATGCTCATGCCTCTTTCCATCAGCATCAGGAGGAACCAAGGAGCTTTTTGAACACTCGACTTTACGGTCAAACTAAAGCGAAAATTAAGACTCTGTTCCAGAACTTTGCCTCGGTTAAGCGCGCCTAGCTTAACGCTCGAGAAATACGCACGGCAAACATTCAGCCCTTGCGAAAAGCGCTCCCCGACCGAATTTGTGGCCCCAGATGGCCGAGGCGCAAAACCGTTGCAGACTTTGCGTTAGGATTTTCAAAGCGATCACAAGACGCCGGCCGGCTGGGTCAAACAAAGGTTTTATTGGCCTTGCACGTTAGGAAAATCAAAGCTGGCGTGACAACGGACAGGTGTTAGGGAGGCTCCGGTGGCCCCGGCACGTGCCATCCCCCCCTTCAAATACAAGTGGAAATAACACAAACTCTTGTCCTTCAGATGAATGGGTTGACCTTTAAGTTAAAAATGAGGTACAAAAACGGAAGCGCGACGAGGCCTTCACTTGCCCAGGGCTTTGTCCAAGTTTGTCTTGATGGCGTCCAGGAAGTCGGTGGTGTTGACGTAGTGCTCGTTCAGCTTGACGCTGCCGAGGGAGGGAGGGAGGGAGGGAGGGAGGGGGATAGGGACGCCGTCAATGCCTTTGACACTTTTCACACAAAGCATCGTGAGGATGTCGTTAGTGCGTCATATCTGGAACGCTATCAGACGGAGCCTCGGCCACCCGCCAAGTACCGTCACGACCCACACCTGACGATTCAATTCAAACGCAAAATCAAATCGACGATCTTATCGACGAGTCCGTCAATTATCTCCCTTCCAACAACAATGAGGACGCCCTCTTCACAAAATACGTACTCGAGAGCGCTAACTTGCTACCTTTGGCGTTTACGTCGCCGTGTTAGCGTTACCGAGACACCGCCGGCCGGCCGCTGCGGTCGTTACATCAAAAATTGAAACGCGACAATTTGGAAATGCGGATGAAGCGCTGGTCCCGACCGGGCCTTGAAAAACGATGGATCGGAGACGTCCCATTTTTTGCCGCCGACAGATAGGAGTGGGTGGATTCGGTCCCCTGCCCCGAAGTAGATGCAAACCGGAAGATAACTCCGGTGGAGCGACCCGCAATCTCAAGTGGGTCCAAACGCAAAAGCTGACACGTGGCACCACGCAAGCATTCTCCATTCTGTCGAGTTGTCATAGCCAACGCTTCAAAGACCGCGAGTCAAAGCGCATGAGGAAAAGTCTTTTGGAAGCATTTTCGCCTTCATCGGAGCGGGAGCCGGATCGTTTGTAGTCGGCAATTACGTGCCGTCTGGTTGAATTGCCGTCTGTATTCTTTTTCAAAATGACTGCGCCGCCACGCTCTCTAGTCAGACGAACTTACTTGGACAGGCCGTGGATGCAGCCGGCCAGATCCTTGGTCATGGTGCCGCTCTCCACCGTCTCCACGCACACGCGCTCCAGCGTCTGCGAGAACCTGAGCGTTCAAAGGCCGTTAGCGACGAGGACCTTCGGATCGCCGAGGCGGGCCAGAGCGCGCCTTACTTGATGAGGTCGGGATTTCCGTCCAGCTTCCCGCGGTGCTCCAGGCCTCGGGTCCAGGCGAAGATGCTGGCGATGGGGTTGGTGCTCGTCGGCCTTCCCTAAAGTGGAGGCGGCAGGAGCGGTGACTGCTTCGTTTTTTGGCTTCTTGCCAATATGACCGCAAACTTGTCAACATCCATCATCCTTGCACCATACAGTATGTAGTGCGTCTGCATTTCCAAAACGACTTGCCCAGCTTACAAAGTACAATGCCACAATTGAAGGAAAAATGAGTCGAATTTTTGGTTTTTTTAGCTCTACTTGATGATGGGCATTGCCGTTCATCATCTTAAGGCCAAACGCGTCGCAGACAAATTGATTGCGCAACCCTGTGAGCATGAAACGACCACAGGGCGGCGCTATCGCTCCGCCATCTCGCCCGAGCCTACACAAGTCTCACCTTCTGGTGCTCGCGGTAGTGCCTGGTCACGGTGCCGTGGGCGGCCTCGGCCTCGATGGTCTTACCGTCGGGACACACCAGCACGGACGTCATGAGGCCCAGAGACCCGAAACCTGCAAGGCAGACGGATGGGAGAAACCAGACCTGGGCTCAAACACACGGACAGTGGGCGGGCGGGCGGGCGGGCGGGCGTGCGTGCGGCTTACCTTGGGCGAGGATGTCCGACTGAACGTCGCCGTCGTAGTTCTTGCAGGCCCATACAAAGGCGCCGGAGGACTTGAGGACTTGGGCCACCATGTCGTCGATGAGCCTGTGCTCGTACCAGATCTTCAGGTCGTCAAATTGGGCCTTGTAATGCCTTTGGGAGGAAGGAGGACGGCTTTCAGGTGGCCGCGGACGGCGCATGGGTGCGCGGATGGCGCGTGGGTTGCACGCGGGCCGCGCGTGGGTAGCGCGCAGGCTGTGCGTGGGCAGTGCGGCCACTCACTTCTGGAAGATGTCCTCAAAGATGTCTTTGAATCTGCCGTCGTACGCTTTAAGAATGGTGTTCTTGGTGCTCATGTAGAGCGGCCACTTTTTGTTGATGGCGTACTGGAAGCAACTGTGAGCGAAGCCTGTTATAGACTGGTGGAAAGAGAGAGCGAGAGCGAAGCACACGGGTGAGGCTCAGAGTCCAACGATGGGCGCTCGCGAGCTTCTCTCACCTCGTCCGTGTTGTACATGCCCATCCCGCAGCCGCCCGCCGGGAAGTCGTACACCTCCCATTCCTTGCCGGCGCTGCCGTCGGCGGGCGAGAAGATGATCTTGAATTTGCCGGGCTGGTCCACAACAAAGTCCGTCGCTCGGTACTGTCGGGAAGAAAAGCCCGGAGGCGTTTAGGCCCTAGCGGTGTTCAGGTGGCGTTGGCGTTCAGGCGGCGTTTCGGCCCCACCCCCCGCCTTGCCCAAGCGCCTTCTTCACCTGGTCGCCGAAAGCGTGTCTGCCGATGGTGATGGGCTGCGTCCAGCCGGGAACCAGCCGGGGAATGTTCTTGCAGATGATGGGCTCGCGGAACACCGTGCCGCCCAGGATGTTCCTGATGGTACCGTTGGGGCTCTTCCACATCTTCTTCAGGCTAAACTCTGCCAAAACAAAAGAAAGACCGAGACACGTCAAACAGATTCCAAACACGAGTTTGATGCAGCAAATGAAGTTTGGACTGCAAAGAGCTTGCGTACTTCCCCAAGCGCTTTGTTTTGCTTTTGGAGCGCAACGCATTGGATTGCTACGAGTGAGCCCTTTGAGTTGAAGATACTAGGAGTTCAACTTTGGCGAGCCATTGCAAACGCGCCCCGAAAATAAACAAACGGTAGTCCCTCCTCCTCCCACGACAAACCTTCCACTCTGGCTTCGTCAGGCGTGATGGTGGCGCATTTAACCGCCACGCTGTACTTCTTGGTGGCCAAGGCCGAGTCGACAGTCACCTGGTCGTCCGTCTGGTCGCGGTAAGGCAGCCCGAGGTCAAAGTACTTGAGCTCCACGTCCACGTTGGACAGGATGAGCTGCGGACAGGGGAGGGGAGGGGAGGGGAGGGATGATGGCACAGCAGCACACCAAAAACTCATCAAACTCTTCAAGAGCAGCGACAAACATATCACGCACTTTTGTTTGAGGCTCACCTTTTCCTTGATGAACTCCCAGATGATCCGGGTCATCTCATCCCCGTCCATCTCCACCACGGGCTGGGCCACTTTGATGCGCTTGTCGCCATCTGTCGAGCACAGCCGCCGCCGCAAAAGACGCTGTGAAAGAACTCCTGGACAGTTTGGCTTTCAAAAGCGCCTTTGGCAATCCGACGCCATCACGGACCAGTAGATTCGAGTAAAGCTCAACTTTGTGAAAGTGACTTTGGACTTAATCCTGCCAGGAGACGGGTTAACAAACACGCGGAACAAGATAAACGTCTTATCGGTAATCCCGTCAGAGGAAAGTACCGTCGTCAGCTTGGGTTAGCCGCTAACAGTTAGCCCGCCCGCCGGTCACCGGTTGAGGCCATCCCATCGGCCGCAGCTTTCGGCCTACTAATTTGCTCCGACTAGCGGCGGCCGCTAACACGGATAGCTCACGTTGTCCGTCCGTGACTGCGTGCGCGCTCCAGAAACGAGCCCGACACTTTGGGCTCACGGCGTCGACTTCTTTCTGTCCGTGTGGAGGAAAAAAGCGAGACAGTGACGCTTTGAGCCAGACAGAGAGTTTGCTAGAGCATTTTTCCAAATGCAGTCAGTCTCATGACATTTTTGAAAATCTTTCTTGCACTTCTCTATCTAGTTTAAAAAGGGTTCCAAAACGAAGCAGAATAAAACATAAAGCTGCACTGAACTCAGCCCCCCCCTCGCCGGTGCTGGACATTTGAGCCACTCGCAGCCTCAGGAGCACCTGTCCAAACAGCCACCGTCGCCAACATGTGCACTCAAAATAAACCGGCCAACGCACAAGCAAGAGACGTACGGCGGCTGGCGGGACCGTCCACATGCTCGCAGAAGCGGGAGCCGTATGGCGTCTGGCGGGACCGTCCACACGCTCGCACGAGCAAGAGCCAGCCGTCCGTCCGGCGGCTGGCAGGACCGACCACACGCTCGCCTCGCCTGGCCTCCCATCCGGAGCAACGCTTGATATAGTCGGCTCCCGTTGCTTTAGTGCCGTTACGTCTACAGTTGACACACTTCCCGATTCTGGAACGGTCTCTGGTGACGGGGCTGGCAAAAGGCAGCAAACCTTGGCCCATCCAATGGAAAGCATCCAAATCAACAAAAGCGTGAAGGCATTTGACATTTCAAATATTCTTTTGAATTATCCCATATGTTCTTTTCGAAGACTTGAAAAGGGCTGTCGAGTTCACGACGCAGACATCAACTGTACTCGTGCGTCGGCAGCACGCTCTTCAAAAATGCTTCCTGCATATGGGTTCGATTGTTGAGCGCCAACCATGCATTTGGTCAATTCCTGCAGCGTGGGGGAGAAGCAGAATGAATCTGGCTTGGCCTGGATTGACGAGCTCAGTGTGAAATCCGCTAGCCCGCCTATCCGCCCGCCCGCCTGCCGGCCCGGGATGCAGAGCGAGGGGGGAGGGGCGGGACTGGAGCAGAGTATGTTATGTAACCAGACGGAACGACACGGCCCGCCGGCTCTGAAGGGCGAGTGTGGCAAAGTCGGGCCCGCTAGCCGCCGTGTGCATTTGCGGTGCGACATTCGTTAAAAAGACCAGCGCCTTTCCTAATGGCACCTTTTCAAAACAAACCAGGGGGGGGGGGGGGGGGGGGGGGGGGGGGTGAACATACGCGACCTTCCGCCGACGCGCCAGTGCTCGAGCTACGGCCAAAGTCTGAAAGATTCCCGACGACCTCGTTCGGTCACCTTAATTGCCCTTCCGCGTTCACTTTCAGCTGACGCGCACACGAACACAAGCTGCAGGCGTCGCAGCTTGTATCCAATGCCCGACACGCAACCTCGACTACTGTAGTGAGTTTGGAAAGGCAGCATATCTCAGCAAACACGGCGCCAGTCGATGGCGGGGTACACCGAGGCAAACAAGCTCAATCGGCCCGCCGTTCGTTTATGGAGGAAACCCCCCGCAGGCAGGCAGGCAGGCACGGGGAGAACACGCAAACTCCACACCGCACCTCCGAACGGCGAAGCCACGTGCTAAGCAAGTCGGCATGTTACTTTCCCATTTTACAAGCTTTTGAGACATAACACCTGCCCCAAATACTCCGCTCGCACGGAATACGACACTGGCCCAAACAGCCGGGAGGGAGTCTTTCAAGTGACCCATCAAACCCGATAACAGGCTGCCAAATCTATGGGCTGGCACTGTTTGAAGTAACTTGCAGACAATTTGGGGTAACCTGCAAAAGTCATGTGACGCAAATGCTCTTATAAATAGAACAGAAAGCCTTCAAGCCAAGTTTGTTTTTAGCACAATTGAAAATAGGCATCGCACAAGCAGGCGATTTGCATTGAAACTAAAACTCGATGGGGTTCAAATGAAGAGCATAGCAAGGTGACACAAATGCAGAAGCGAGGGGGGAGAGAGAGAGAGAGAGAGAGAGAGAGAGAGAGAGAGAGAGAGAGAGAGAGAGAGAGAGAGAGAGAGAGAGAGAGAGAGAGAGAGTGTCTCGGAAAAACAGTATGGAGGACATCGGCAGCCATTTCTGACCGCCGAGGAGCCTCGTCGGCGGCGCCTGACCTTGGGGAAACTTTGCCCCCAAACGGCTCACAAGGATGCCACCAAATTTCCTGCCACTTCATTATCATTTCAATAACCAGTTGGACTTGTCGGTCCCGGAATACAAATGTCATCTTAACAGACAGTTACGAACGGTGGCATTCATAAGAGCGGTGCCAGGAGGCTACCGATTATTCATTCGCCTTGTACGAGGGAAACGCTGGTCCGCAATCTTTTGCCCTTTTACGGCTACTTTCGCATGGAGCCCACCCGCACAAACTTTGAATGGGCAAGACAAAAGACAGACAGACAGGCAGGCAGGCAGGCAGGCAGGCAGACAGACAGGCTCCTCTCGGCCCTCGACGCGCCAACGACTCAGATAGTTCAAACTACGTAGGGTTCGAGATGAAAATAGCGAAGACGTTTCAAGACGTTTCTGTTGCTCGATGTTCACAACAAACGCAATAAAAGCGCATCCGGGTGAAGATGCGAAACCGGCTAGCACAAATGCTACGCGGACGGACGGGGGACTGGCGGGCTAACGTCGAAACCCATTCAGTCGCATCGCATGACAAATTCGGCCCGCTTCATGATCGATTCGCTCGGCTTACTCACAGTTCCTTTGCTGCGAGGTCTGGCACTGAGCAGCCGGGGCGAGCACGGCGGGATTTCGGGAAAAGGCTGCTGCGGCAGACCTCGACAGAGAGCTGAGGACTTTCAGATAGCCAGCCATGTCTCCCCGGCCCGAATGACTCCAAGTGAAGAGGAAGGAGGGCTCACACAATCACACTGAGACGTTATAGCAGCTGGCGACCGGCGGAGGCGGGGGCGGAGGCAGGCAGGCGGGCTGCTCAGCACCGCCCTTCGCCCCTCCTCTGCACAAGAGCGACTGCGCGCGTCACCAGCTGCGACGTGCGGACCGAGCCGCCATCTTGAACCGGGACGGAGGCCCGCAACAGTTCCCGGACTTCTTTCTTTTTTTCTTTTGCTTGACCCTAGGCATGAGCAGACTTTAAAAACAAAACATGTGTGCGTGTCTGCTGTTTGAAATAAACAATTCCGTGACAAAATTTGACAAGTCATGATGGACTTATTGCCGCGGACTCCCGCTTCAAGATACTGGCTCGGTCCTCAACGACTGGAGGCTCCCTCTGGTGGTGATGACTCACATCTTGATGATCATGCCGGAAGATCAATGCTGGCACCGGAAATCAACTTTTACCTTTCATAATATAACGTCGTCTATTATGATGACTTAATTCTTAATGACTTGGGGCAATTTTCGATGGTGTCGATTAGAACATTTTGTTCAGGTAACCTTCGTTCACCTTACTTACTTAGCAGAGGGGAGGGAACGAGGAAATTGACGAGCGAGCTCATTCTTTTTCAAGCGAAGGCTGCCTGAGTGCGGCCGGCAGACAGCTACCCATGCTCAACTGTTTGCAGCACAAAAATGTCACCAGATGACGCCAAGCAATACTGCCGAAGCTACCGCTTTCAACACAGGTTGAGATGTTGCCGTTTAGTCATTCAATAATAATAACAATAATAATAATAATAATAATAATTATTATTATTATATTATTATTATTATATTTATTATTATTATTATCATTTTCATTGTTATGAAATGGTTTCACCTGCTGTTTCTCTTTTACCAATAACACGGCCAATCTCTGTTTCTTCATGTGTTTTAACAGCGACTGTGTTGCTCGGAAAATGCTCTAAAAATAATTGAACTGGCAAATAATGGACACGTCCTTCTCAAGTAGTGGCTCAGAATTCCTTATGGGGACGTGTGTCACCCCAAGAACACGTTTGTTTTTTGTCATAGCAGAGCAATCTGTAATTGCACAATCACACCCACTCCAGCAGGTGGCGGTGGTGCTCCTATTTCACGTAGGCAAATTGATGCGCTTCAAATATTTTCTGTCACAGACTAAAAATCAACGCTAACAAAATGACCCCATGTGTCTTTCACGGCCACCTCTGCTTCCAAAGTTCAACCGCCGTTTGTCCCTCATAGGCCACCGTTCTCAGAGGCTCACGGGGACTGAATCCGGTTTACTGCTTGGACCGCAAACCTCGCTTGAATGTGGTTCTGAATATTAGTCCAGCCTAAAACTGGCATTGATTTCCAGCGAGCTGCACGGGCGCTAATGAATAATTGTGCTACAAACAGGAGAGGTAAGACAACTGCCTGGCAAACCGCCAACTACGGTGTCACAGAGCAAGTGCATGGTGTGAGACCTCTAGAAATGGCCAGGGGTGCGGACTGCAGGCAAAATTCTTCAAGATAGATCAATAAAATCAAATACTCTTATTGCCCCCCCCCCCCCCACACACACACACACACACTAGTGGTTGTCATGGCAACACAAGACAGACTGGTCATTGGTTCAGCGGGACACGGGGCAGAGCATGCAGGTTCTCCATTCTAGTTTGATGCAAGTGTGTTTGTTTTGAACGCACCTGGGAATTGCCTTCCAATTGTAAAAAAGGCTAAACGCTTGAAATCACGCTTTTATTTTTCTTGAGGATTTTAGCGTGGGCCTCAAATGTCTTTGGATCACGTCAGTCTACAGCGACACGTGCGTCGGCTCGAGGCTAATAGGAGCTTCCGAGGCGGAACAATCCTTCGGGCCAGATATGGAACAAGAATGGAATAGTAAAGTCCATGGCAGTGTTTTGGCTTCTAATCATCCTGTCTCTGGAGCAAAGTTGACCTTACTCAAGTGATGAAAGTGAGGTTCACTGCGAAGCCGTCGCCGTTATCGACCGCGTTGCTGTATGTCGAGTGGCGTGCGGCGGGTGCCGAGGGCCTCGCTCTGAACCAGCTGACTAAAAAGGAATGCAGCAGCGCACACGCGCAGCGAATCTGCGAGCGCTTGATGCTGCAGACCCCGCCGCTCACTGAAAGCCATCTGGCAAGATGGAATGAGCTCATCCGCCACGTTCGGCCTTCCGTGTGCACGTACGCAAGAGCGCGTGGTCTCCGGCCCTTGGATCCGAGGGCTGACAGAGCCGAGACGGCCTACGCTCAACCCTGCGTTTCCATTGGCTATTAGCCAACGGTCAGACCTGGAGCTTTTTCATCTTTGTCGAGGCCTGGCAGCAAACGTCCTCCCGCTTTAGGTGAGTAGAGAGCCCATTTATAATTGGAAGAAATGTAGTACATGGGAGGAGGGGGCAAACGCTTCCTACTTCCTTGGCTAGCTTCGCCATGTATCACGTATGCGCTGGAAGTTCCAAAAAGCCATGCAATACCAAGGGTAGCAACAGCGGAGAGCCGCAGCTGTCGGCGCTCCTCGATGATGGATCCTTCCGCGCGATATTTACAAAGGGCGCCGGGGCTCGGGATGACCAGGGTGGGCGTCATTTGGACTCCATGTCCTCCGGAGGCAGACGTTTCTGCCGGGCGTCCTTATCCTGGAAGGTCACCTTCTTGTTCCGCTTGGGATCGATCCAGGAATTGTGGATGACGGCGTTGTTGGGGGTGGGGTCAGCCTCGATGATGGACACCACCCTCTTCTTCATCTTGCTCTTCAGGACCTTCTGGAACTTCTGCCTGGTGAAGGCGTAGAGCAGGGGGTGAAAAACGGTGGTCCCGTACGCCATGACCAAGAAGCCCAGTCGCAACTTGACCGTCAGCTCGCTGGGGCCCAGGCTGAGGATGAGCGTGTTGAGCACCGTGATGGGCGTCCAGCACAGCAGGAAGGTGGACACGATCAGCAGGGACATCCTGAAGACCCGCTTCTGCCGCTCCCGTCTCTCGCGGTGGCGCTTGACCGCCCTGCGCAAGGCGATGATGACCGAGACGGACGTGCGCATGCCCAGCGCGCCGCCACCGCCGCTGCTCTGGGAGGCGTCGACGGCGGCGGGGGCCTCCCGCTGCGGCGTCACGGAGGGACGCTCCTTTGGCCGCCGGGCCTTCTTCTTCTGCGAGGAGTGGAACCGCGTGCCGATGCGAATGTTGAGCGCCTGCAGGATTTTCCAGTAGGTGATGAGCATGACCACGGCGGTGAAGAAGAAAATGGGAATCTGAGCCAACAGGTGGTAGTAGAGGCCCAGTCGGGTCTCGGAAGACGCCTCCCGGTGGAGTCGAAAGAAGGCCGCCTCCGCAAAGGGAACCAGGAAGCTGACAAAGGACAGCAGCCAAACGGCGGCCATGAGCGCCAGGGCCCGGCGCACGGTCAGCACGCGGTTGGCCGGCTTGACCGAGATGTCGTAGCGGTCCAGCGTGATGGCCAGCACGTTGGCGGCCGTGGCCACGCTGGCGAAGGACACGCAGGCCTCGTGGAAGCGGCACAGCAGGCCGGCGTCGGCCTCCACCGAGAGCAGGACCGCCGCCGCCGTGAGGGGGATGCAGCAGAGGCACACCAGCGCATCCACCACGTGGAGGTTGACGGTCACCATGTTGCTGACCGAGCTGATCAGGTTGGACTTGGCGCAGTAGAGGGCCAGCACCGTCAGGTTGGAGCTCAGGCCCAGCAGCATCTCCAGCGCCAGGAAAGAGGCGACGGACGCCCGGAAGCCCCCGGGGAAGCCGTCGGGCCCGGGGGGCGGCGGGCTGGCGCTGCGGCCCAGGGGCTCGCCGTCGTCCGTGACGGTCACGTTGCTGCTCATGGTGCTTTCTTCCTTGGGCCAGGGGATGATATGCATTCTCCTGTCACAGTGAACGACAAAGCACAGACGGATGGTGCATTGGCGAACACTTGCGTCGCGCCTCGTTCAAAGTGGCAAAAGTAAGTCAGCGCGCGTGCGCGCGCCGCGTTAGCACGTAGCCCCCCTCAACACGTCCTTGAGCTTGAGGAAATGAATGATATGACCAGCTCAGCGGTGCGTGCTGCCCATGCGAGAAGGGTACAAGTAGAAAAATGCTTGGCGCGCGCGCATGCCCCGGATCTCGGCCGGACGCGTGTCATGCTGTCAAGTCATAAGAACACAACGCCATGCAACACTCGACTCGAGGCCACCACAGCTTAGCTCTGCTGGAGATGAGTGGAATGAAAGTCAAGATGAGACGAAAGGTATTTTGACACGGAAAAATGGCAAAACATTTACCCTTGTGCCTGCCTCCAGCACTATCTGAGCAGCGGGCCGGTGGAATCAGGAGCGGGAGCTGTCGGCTTCAGCATCACGTCCAAACAAAATTTTTCCTTTTCCTTCCGGAGCTTTTGCTGAAGCGCAAGTCCTTTCTGAGCGGCCGACAGTGTGCGCTCAGAAGCGCCTCACCTTTTTACTTCGCTTGTCAGCCGCCCGGCTCATGTTGGGAGCTCGCATTCCGAGATTGGGTCCGTCCGTCCGTCCGTCAGTCAGCCTCCGGAATCGGTGCTCGGGAGCACTAAGGGAGCGAGCGGGCGGGCGGGCAGGCCGCCACTCCAATCCGCACGCTGGACTCCAGTGGTGCCGGACTGGCGCATGCAGCGCGGCGCGGCGCGAGGCAGGTCTGCCGGCGGCCCCTCAGCATGCTCGCGATCTTACCTCCCTCGCTCCCTCCCCTCAACGACGGCAGAGTGCGCGAGCGAGCGGAGTAGATTAGCGGAGGCTCCGCTCGGCGCCGCGTGACATTGGCGATAGCAAAATTTAGGATCTGCGGGGGCGGCGGCTGAGGGCGGAGGGATCGGTCGGAGGGAAGTTCAGAGCCAAGGGCATTTTCCTCTCCGTCCTTCAATCCTGCGTCTTGAGCCGGGCGACCTGAAGGGGAGAGAAAGGCAGCGTCAATGGATCAGCGAGGAGCTAGGAGGCGGAGGTGCGAGCGGGGGATGTAATGTGTTGCTAGAAAGAAATACACAAGAATTGAGGCGAGGCTCTGACGACGTCTCGCCCGCCGTCTTCCTCCCGCACTCTTTCATGCATGCTAACGTAATTGCGCCGCCGTCTTATTTTTGCCGCACAAATCATGCGCAGATGTGTCACACTGCGCGGTTTGTCGTGATGTCGGCCAGTCAGCCAGCCAGCCATGCAGGCTTGGGTGGTTGGTATGGCCAAGAGCCTTACGGGGGCAGCGCGATTCCTCGGGAAACTTGTCACGCGGACGCGGCGCGGCGCGTACGACAACCACTGCTGACAGACGAGCTGGGCATGCGAGCGATGTCACGCTGGGCTGACTTCGGGGCAGACAGCACAGCCAGCGGTCGGGAACCCGCAATCCGGACCGCCGATCACTTCTTCATTGAGCAACTCAATTCATTTTCTCCACACATATACAAGGCTTGCTGTGAAATCCGCCGCTCTCCAGATTACATTGACGCACTCGAGAAGTTACGCGAGGTGAAATACGCAAAGGCGCAGCGCTGCGCTGCCCTGCGCGCCGGCCCACTTTTGACGTCGTTCCGAGACGCGAATGACTCGTGGGTTCCAAACAAACGTGGAAGAGCTCACCGTGGCGAGTAAACGCGATGGAGGTCGGCCGCAGTAAGCCAGCAGCAGTTCAGGAGACGCTCCGTGGTGCCTTTCTCCTCTGCTCATCCATCCAGGCGCCCGAGTGTGTCAATACTCCTCATCCTCTCTAGATCGGCATGGCGCTCCCGCTATCTCCACCTCTCTCCTTCCCTCCCTCCCTTCCTCGCGCTCCTGCTCAGTCTCTCTCTTTTACTGCGGAGGTTTGCAGTGCACCCCCCTTCCCGATTGGTCCGCCGTAATGGCTTTAACCCCTTGCGCTTCCCCCACTGGACCTCTTTCCTTTTCGTGTAGCGGGACCTGAGCAAAAACAGGTGTCCGAGCCGCTGACGGCATGCACGGAGCCGAGTCCAAATACTCACGCGTGGATGAGAATGGATGCACGGCCTGCCTCTTCTTCACAATAGCCTGCAAAAGAGAGCTGGCTTTCACTCATCCGAAAAACGCTTTGGCTTTTTGCAATTTTCATTCTCGCGAATGCCATTCTCAACAATCTAAATTCATCTGGATCATTGGCTGTCCCCCAGGGTTCAATCCCCGACCCCTTTTCTCTTTGTCCTCCCCGCACTCCTGTCACGGTCGGGTGGAGCATGGAGCAGGACGACCAAGTGCAGCTTGGACCAGGGTTTATTGGTGAACTCAAAAAGGCAAACTAACAGACTCGGCAACCGACATGACTCATTAACAAAACCTAACAACAAGACTGACCGAAAAAGACGTGAAACAAAATGACCGGGTGACATTACCAATGACAGCAACTGGAACCAAAAAGACATCATGACGTTGACACATAAGAATGATCCGACAGGGAGTGAGGGGCAGACAGGACTTATATACATGACAGGTAACGAGAGGCAGGTGGGAATAATCACACTGATCATGGGCACACAGGAGGGGAGGGGCGAGCACACAGACAGAAACCAAGACAACAGACACATAGTTAGACACAGTTGGGGACGAGACGTGACAACTCCCCTTTGATGGGAAAATCGGCCGACGCCGTGCGTCCCTTTCACGAGGCTCTCCATTTTCATCCCCTCTCCCTTGGAATCTGCCGTTTGGTAGTCTCCCTGCATCGGTAGGCCTCGACAGGCCTGAAAACAGCCTGGCCTGGGTACGTTCTTTGAACACAAGAGGCACAAAAGAGGCGTTATTTGACAAAAAGAGGCCGGGATTGGATTGGCCCAAAATCATCCAATGTTATGAAACAAACTTTAGAGTTGAGAAAGGCAGCGAGTGCTTCAGCACACCGCTGCTGCACAGTGGACCCCCCCTCATATGTTCTCAGAAGTGGTCGACTTCCTGTCACGGCCGCCACATCTGCCTGTGTGATTGGTGTCAGGCGAGGCGTGGGAACGCGACACTCGCGATAGTGCGGCGAGGCGAGGACGCTCGCACGTGCAGCACGCTCGGCCATCGTTAGATGTCTGCTTTCCCCTTGGGAATTGCGCTTCCTGGAAAATGTGCAGCTGCTTTTCTTAGACAAACGCTTTCATCATTGCAAACATGGCAAATGAGGGAGGGCAGCCAATTAAGCTGTTTTGCTTCAGCCAGCGTCAAGGTCGTTTCTCTCTCTCTCTCTCTCGCCGGCTCAATGTTCTGGGCCCGGAGAGCGACACGTTGGAGTCCCCTGCTGAAAAGAGCCGAGAGGACTCGTGATTGGAGGCACGGCTCTTTTGGTTCTAAAGCCCAAAGGCGAGGCTCCTCGACACCATTCGTTTGCTGCGTCGGCGCTAAGGGGACGCCGCCGCCTTTGCGCTGACAGGTGTCTGCGCATCTTCACGAAGGCGAGCAGGTGTACCTTTGGCACAGGTTCTGGAGTGGAAGGAAAGCCTAACAGAGGAGCGTGACGCGTATGACGACGTTGACAACACGTGGACAACGCGCAGCTCGCTACGTTAGCGCCTAAGCTACTGTTCTAAGCTGGCGGTGTGCCCGTCCCAAAAGAGAGCCAGCCGTTCATTGAGACGGTGCCTTTTCATCCGGGACCTGGGAAAAATAGGGTCCTTGCCGGCTGGCGACGAAGTGGCGGCGGCGGCGGCTTCTTTTTTGACCTTGCTCTAGCCGTGGATATTCAACACCAGGTTGAGTGGAGGAGTGCAAAAGCGCTTCCGTGCTAATCAGCCATGGCGTCACGCTTGTTACACGCAGACGTCCGCCCAATGCGTGCAGACCACAGATGTGGAAGTGAAATTGTGCCAAGATGCGTGCGTGCGTGCGTGCGTGCGTGCGTGCGTGCGTGCGTGGATGCGTGCGTAGGACGAGGCGGCCCGACTCGGACGGACGGGCTGCTGAGCGCCGGTTCGCATCATTTAACAAACTGATTACATTTTGGTTCCACGCCACAAAGGCACTGTGATTTCTCAGCCTCGGCCCGACGATGATTGAATTTTCTTTGGTGGCAAATTGACAGGGAGCCAGACGGGCCGCACGCGTCGTCTTCAAGCTCTCTTTTAGCGCCTCCTTGCAAAAAAACAACAAAGAGGAAAGAAGCCGAGCCCGATACTCGAACGTAGTACGCAGTCTAATAGTCTCGGCGGGCGCCAGAGATGAGTGGCGCGGACCGGCAAAAAAAGCGCCCCAGATCGGGCCATCTGTCGGCACGACGGCGAGGCGTCATGTTGGAGAGGCTGCAAAAGTCACTCCTACACTTTCTTCAAGTTTGGCCACAAGACGACGGCACGGGCAGATGACACGCGGCGGCACGCGACCACGGCACGCAGGCCTCGACACGCAGATGACGACGACGACGGCGCATTTGCCACCTCGGCTTGTTTATGCAGGCAAATTTGAGCGTGGTTTCCAAGCCACCACGTAGAGCCGCTTCCCAGCCACCTCCCTCCCTGTTCCTCACAGCACGTAGGCAGACAAATTCCCCATGCAGCACTTGATTTGGCAGGCAATCTGTAGCAGGTGGTCCGTTTCTTTCCAAACGTCGAGCGGAGGCCTCTTCTTATACGATAGCGGCCGGCGCCGTGAAAATGCGCCCGATGCGGGGGAGGCGATTGAGCTTGCCGGAGAGAAAGTATGGCAAGTGGCTCGGACTAAATTGCAAAAGTCAAACTCTCATTTCATCAGATATCAAAATAATTCACCTTTCCATGAGATGGGATCGAAATATGTCGAGTGTTGGACTCCTCCGACGTGGTGGCAACAAACAAACGCTAACCTCTTTGTCCCTCACTTGCATCTGGTGCAAAGCCCAAAAGATGGACGGCTTCTTCTCTCTTCTCCCCTCCGCCAGGACAAAGGCGGCAAACACGCCTGCCGTAACCTGACCACGGCGGTGTCGTTTGCCGCTTCCCGAAAATGAGGAGCGGGGACCGAGTTACTGATCGCAATTCAATAGGGTGGGTGGCCTGTGATCAATTCCTGGCTAGCTGCCACCGTCTGCACATGACTTTAGTTTTTTTTTCAAGGCTGATTTTGCAAGAATTTAGTCTGTGGTGCTGAAATTTGAAATTGCCTGGCTGCCGCGACTGCCGCGGCTGCCGGGCGTCCTCTCACCTCAGGCGCCCGCCCGGCTGCTAATGAGCGGCTGCTAATTAGCGGCTGCAGCCCCCCCTCCCGGCGCGTCGCGTCGCACTTCTCACCTCTATTTTTGCACTGCATGTGCGAGCGTTTTTGTTATTCGGTTGCCTTTGGGTTTGTGTCATCTTCTGATATTCTGAGGCCAGACGCACTCAACAAGCTCCACTTTTGGAAAGAAAAATCCACCCACTTGTTTGACGAATCCATTTTCGTGATTGCCGGGCCGCGTTTGCTCGCAAAGGGATCCTCCGACCTCGCCGCCGTTCGATTGAGGACGTCTTGCATTCAAAAAAAAAAAAAAAAAAAAAAAAAAAAAGACCACCTGCACTTTGTCCCAGCGGCCTAATTTAAGGTTTGTCCCTCTACCAGTGCCGGCCGGAAGCAACTTCCTTGACTCGTTTTGCCAAATGCAGATTTAGTTTCAGATTTCCCCCATAATATAGTGTCTGCAAAAGATAGAAAATGTCTCGACTTACTCGTATGGACACTCAAAGGGCTGGAAGAGGAAAAGTGACGAGGATACCAAAAAAGAGAAAGCCTGCGCCAGGTGAGCAGGCAAAGTGGCTGGTGTGTCATTTCCTGTTAAAAATTGCTCTGGCTGTGATTGTAAGCTAATATGAGCTTACGCCCTCTAGCGGCCGGATGGACCGACAACACGTCAAATGTTCACAGTGCCTGACTTGGCTTCCACGTCATCCATTCGTCAATTCATCCATCCGTCCGACCGTTTGCTCTTGTCCTCGTTAGGTTGGATGATCATTATTTCCGAGTATTTAGTAATATTATATGTTATATGAAACATTTTCCGCATCATAGCCAGATGAACCGATCGATCTCTCGATCCGCTGCAGCGATCACGTCTGAAGGATTTGAATGAGCGCAAAGGTCGAGGAACCCGCCCGCCCGCTCGCGGCGTTGGCGCACGGTTCCATAAATGAATTTTCAAAATGCCAACGTCATTGACTGGGCCGAAACAGTCTGCGTGTTTGATGACGAGGAGAGCAGCGCAGACGCACAATGGAGTTTGCAGCGCGGTTGCACACAATGGGGAAATGCGGCCGGCCCAACCGCCCGCCCGCCTAATTAACCTCGCTCGCGCTGGTGGAATCCCGACCCGCCCACCATTGGAGAAAGGAGGCAACAATTGCCCGGATCCGGCCAAAAGACCCTCCAAGTAATGCAAGTGCAAGCTGAGATCGTACGGTCCTCACAGTCGAAATCGAGCTTCTGGGCCCGAGTTGGTCGCATGGCTGAATTCCTCACGGCTTTCAAAACTGTCCCGAGGCGGGAATGACTGCTGGTTTATCTAGGAACGGCAATGAGCAAAGTATCAGCCGGCCTTTGCGTTGAGAGGCAGCGCCCGAAATAGTCCATCGAGCGGTCTCATTCGGGAGCGCCGTGCTTCCGTTATCATTGGACTTGAGAGGCCTGCCTGCCTGCCTGCCTGCCAACATGCGGGGCGGTTGATGCTATTTCAAGAGGCGCGCACAAAGCGCCAGGTTGTCCTTGCAATGTTGGAGTGGCGAGCGATTGATGCACGGCGCGGATCTTCATGCGGTCCAGTCGTTTCGCTTGGATGACGCGCCGCGCCAAGCTAGGAGGTGGCAGGGGAGTCCAGCTGCTTGCGCCCTCTGCCTGTGGCAACAGGAACGGCAGTTGAGTGCTTGGAACCTGGCGGACCCGGCACGTTTCCACCCTCCTGTTCGCTCTCTTCAATCGTATTCATGAGTTCGTCCGTCCGTCATTAAGACAAAGCATGGACGCGGCGGTCCGGAGTGCAGTCACAAAATGCTGACAAAGCACAAAACACACCAGAGAGACCGTGCAAGTTTGACAAAAACGCATTTATCATATGATACAAAGATACGGTGTGCAATTTGCGGGCTGTGAAACCTGTACACGATGGACATTATTGCGACCCGAATGCGAGAAGGCGGCCACAAAGGTTCAAGGTTACACGTTGGCGTCTGGCGGGATATAAAGTGCGACGGGACCCAAGCGGTGCTCGGTGACTTGAGTGGAAACCGTCGGCTCCGGACAGATTTCTACAAAGGCTTTGCATTTCTCTGCAATAAAGTGAGGGGAGAGCGCAACGCTCCGAGTGAGGAAGGTCGTCGTGATGCCCCCGCTCCAAACAGACGTGTTGTCTTTCATTGCACAGAAGCGCGCCCGTATGGCTCGGCGCTGCCGGCTCCTTTCCGTTTGAAGTGGGTTCGTTCCAACCGGAAGAGGAATACAAGGTCCATCTGCATTAGTGGGAGAGTAAGAAAAGAGACGCACTTGGTCAGCGGCGTATTCCGCCGTCCCTGCTCCTTCCGCTCGCACAAAGGCGGGCGCAGGCAGGCAGGCGGGCAGAGATGAGCGTCCTCCCTCGCCAAGACAGGAGGGTGGCGGGTCGGGGCGGCGGGTCGGGCCGGTGGGTCGGGCCGGTGGGTCCGGGAGCGCCTGCCCTGTCTGCGTGGATGGATTGGCGGCCTTAGGTCTGCTGGGATCCCTGCTCGGGTCGGGACAGCGCCGCGTCACACCATCAAGTGGCACGGCGTGGTCACGCTGGGGCGAGCCAATTTGCTCACCGAGTTGCTCCTTTTGCGCTTCCAGCAGTCGGGGTTGAGGCGCTTCTGCTCCTCGGCCAAGGCCTTGGCCTCCACGGTGTACGAGCGGCGCTCCTCGCTCCTCATCTTCTTCCACCTGTCGCCCAGGATGACGCTGATGGCTCTGCGAGGGAGAGCTCACGCTCACACTTTGTTTTCTGCCATATTTGCCCGCCCTCCCGCCACCTTTTCACCTGTTGTCTTTGCCCGGATACATCTGCGTGTACTCCACCCGGTACTTTTTGGCGAAGAGCATGAAGGCGTTCATGGGCCGCTTGCATTTGGTGGGCGTGGCGGAGCCCTGGCCCCGGGCCGACCTGCCCGGGCCCGTCGGCCGCGGGGAGGCCGAGCGTTCGGCCGCGTCGCGCTCGGGGCTAGCGGCAGCGCCGCCGGGAAGCGAGGTCCGCCGCTGCCGGGCCATGCTGCTCAGGACGTAGACGGCCGACGAATCCAGCGGGGTGAAGTCGTAGCTGAAAAATGCCGACGCAACGGGGATTGTGTTTGGTGGAGCCGGTTCGTCAACATCCAAGGCGCGTGCGTGCACAGAAGAACATCGTCAAAATGGCCAGCACATGTGCATTTGGCCACGTGCCTTGGATTTTCTTTGTTCTCGCTTGGGCCCGTTCCACGTTCATAGTAGGACGGCGCCCTCTGGTGAAACTGTGCGGTCATCTCGGGGCAGTTGCCAACCTTTCAACGGCCGACTTCCCTCCCGTTCAACGGAACCGAAGAGACTTTTGACAAGACGCAAAGAAACTCGGGCCGTTCGTACCTTCTAAATGTGTCAAAGACCACCGAATCGTCACAGTTGATGGCGTCGGGGTGGCTGGGCGGCAGGCACGTGTCGCCCAGCTGCATCTCGTAGCAAGGGATCCCATGATGCACCACTGTAAGGCTCGGGTAAAAGGAGGCCCACCCTGAGCGCCGACGCGGCACCAATCAATGGAGGCTCCTGCTCAAATGGCCCGGGCGGTTCCCGTACCTTTACTCCTGACAAAAAAGGGATGGTCCAGTCGGCATTCGGCGCTTAAAAGGCCGTCGTCGGGGGAGCCGGGGTCAAAGGTGAGCTTTAGAACCGCCTGGCCGTAAGACAAGGTCTCTTCGTGGCCGACCAGCTTCAAGCCGTCCGAGCCAAATCTCTGAAACGGCGGAAGAGGCATCCTTGTGATTAGCAGATTGCCGCCCCCTAGCGGTCATCCCACCGCAACGGCGGCGACCCACCTTGAGTGAGGAGGAGGAGGAGGAAGACGGCATCACGCTGTCCTCGTCGGAATCTTCGTCAGAATCGCCGAGCTCCTCGGCCTCCTGCCACTCCACGTTAGGACCGCGATGGAAACGAAGGCGCGTTCCTGCAACACAAAGCAAGGAGGAAACGCTGACTTGGAAAACTGGCAAAACAACAGACAAAACCATCAAAATAGGCATCAAAGCTATCAAACGTCCTCGGCCTCGGGCCCACCAACCTTTGAGGAAGCAGTGCCAGGCGGTGGAGGGCCACGAATGAGACCAGGCCATGTCCTCGTCATCGGAGAAGGACGACGACACGGAGAAAACGCCCGACTCCGACTCGCTGCTGGCCTGTCGCCACACAGCACCGCATTCAGACAAAGCCACGCGCGATTGGCCGTGAGCCTCGGAGCGTTACCCGCGCACGCCGGCGCTCCCGCAGGTGACCTCTGGAGGGGTTGGGCGCGCTGCTGGCCAGAGGAGGACGGGCGTAGGAATGTAAACTGTTGCTGCTGCCAAAGATGTGGACCGGAGAGGATCTGCCGTTGGAGGAAAGGACGCGACAAAGACAACGAGTTGGAAGTGTTTCCTCGGTCCCCACGGACACTTTGTTGGCTACGCGTGTGCTAGCTCACGAGAGCTAACGTGACTGCCCCCAAAAACGAGTGCCGTTCCGACGCCCACCGCTAGACGGCGCCAGCGAACTTGACCACTCTGCAGTGGAAGGACAAAAGCAGTTTGCCAAGAGGCCCGAAACAAGAAGAACAAGAAAGGACAGCAAGTTTGCTGACGGACGCAGGCGATACAAATAAGCGGCAGAAAGATAAAGCAAAGTGCCAACCTCCTATAAGGAGCGCCTTTGAGCAGCGGGCTCTGCGGACCGGTGGCGATGTTGGCCAGCTCGGCCAGCCAGCTGGTGGGGGGCGGCGTCTCCTGGTGCGACACGCTGGCGGCCACCCGGAACAAGCCCGGCGACCCGCCGTCCTCGTCCACCGCCTGCAGCTCCGGCATGTCGTCTGCACGTGCGACACCGTCAGCCGCCCGCTTATCATCCGGTTTTAGGATTCGGCGTCTCGGTTACCGTATTCCATGCGGCAGCCGGGTGAGGACGGCGGCTCCTCGTTGCACTTGAGCGGATCGTACATCTCGTCCATAGCTGTCTGGATTCCTCTCCGACGAGGGAGACTGGTTGGACAAACTGGCTCGGATTCCGTCGTCACGTGACCTGCTTCGGGTCCCGCGAAAACAGGTGAAAGTAGAAAAGGTCAATTTAAACGTCTCAGAGTGTTGTTTGATGTACAACACGTGAAGGTAGAAACGGTCAAGAAAAACGTCTCAGAGCGTCGTTTGCTCAACAAGTGTGCTCCGGCGAACGCCGTGCCGTTGACCATTCTTACCGGTCGAAAGGCGCTTTCAAACGGAAAAAAAGAGTCAAGTCAAAATCTCCCTCTCGATTTTCACTATACGTTTTATTTTCGTCAAATATCTTCAGATAAAAAGTTGGATGTTGTCAAGATTGACACCGAAATGAAAGTCCCATGTCCAATACAACATTTTTTTACTTTGCTTATACGATGACAAATAAAGTCAAGATTGACACGTTTTAGGTTGAAATCATTCATTAAGCGTCTGGAATTTGACACACATAAAGTTATCTGTTAGTAAAGCGCTGTACTTTGGAAAAGAAAGATGGCTATTTTGGATAGGATGACGTATGTCGGGATTTGAATTTTATTTTCCTGGAAAATATTTTTCTGGGATGTTCACGACTTTGGTGCATTGTTTTGTGGTTGTTGTTTTGCAGGCTGCCACTTCTATTGTGGCCTGTAAATGGACAATTGCGGTACTGAGTCAAATGCGATGCAAACGTCACATAAAATCCGGTTGTATGTAGTGCTGCGGTTGCGTTCTTTGTCTCCCCACTCCCCATATTGAAGGTATGCGGTGATCACGTGACGCTCTGCGAGCAGGCCTTGTTTATAAACTTGCGAGGGTTCTCGCGCATGCGCACCACTGCTCATTCATTCCCAACTGCGCAGCCTTGACGACAAACAGCTGCCAAAGTGCCATTTCAACACTCGTCAAACGCCACTTTTCACAGCCTAACCCCGAATGCTGTTCAATTACTTTTACAAAAAAGTATTTGGGTATCGCTGGATAAAAGAAAAGTGGGGGGTGTCTCCCCCTTTTTTGCTGCCTTTCCACTGTAAACAAAAGAATGTCAACAAGTTGAGGCATGACGCAACCTCGCTGGCTGACTGGCTGGCTGGTCCATTTGCCAATGAATGACATCGGGACGGTCGAGACAGGCCGTGTCAAGCGCATCGAACCGACTCAATGAAATCATTCGCCACATCTAGAACGTCGTCAGCGACAAAAACAAGCCAAGCGAGGGAGGCAGTGGGAGAAGCGCTGGGGGGAAAAAAACACCGTCGCTCGGTCGGTCAACCTGCCGTTCGACGCTCAACAACCGTTTGACAACCTCAATAACGGCTCCCGGCGGTGACGCAAACGCGCGATGTAAGCATTTCTAACGTTACCAAAACACTTTAGAGCTTTATTTCTTCAAGGGGGAGACAGAAAAGTAGGCAAAGACTCACTTACCAGTCGTGTCGCCATCAAGAAACTCTCTGGTATTCACTCCAGTGCTCGGGGAGGTCCTCGGTTAGAGACGTCCTGTTGGATGATGAGAGTGTCAATCACTTAGACGCCGTGAATCTATTGGACGCTGCGGTTGAGGAAAAACATCAAGGGCGGGGTAGAGTTTGTTGAGCGTCGTCTCATAGGACAAAAGTCCACGCCTGTTTCCGCCCACAAACAGCCGATTGGCAACATGAACAATACCGAGTTGTTGTTTTTTTCCCCCTTTTTTTTTTTTTTTTTTTTTTTTTTTGTATCAGCAATGTAGCAAGTACTCACGTACGCTACAGTACTGCATGACTATTCACTTCTTAAGGGATGCAATGGACGTACGTTTGTAATGTTCAATACCGTAAGACGAGGAATCACATACAGAATACTGCACTATACGGTCTCGGTTGGACGGTGTGGAAATCACGCGAGATCATTTTTATTTGTTTCTTTTTACGGTTTTTGGAGGTGTTTCGTCAATTTTATCTACATTATTTGTTAAATGTTGGTCCTTTTTTCACCCCCGTTTTTGCCTGTTTTCTTTACGTCGTAGTCAGAGATTTGGCGGATATTTTTCAGCGTTTCCCCCATGTGTCAGTTGTTGGGACTGATATTTGTAAATCTTCTGTTGGATTTATTAATTTTGAGAGTTTTGTCACGATTGGTTACTTCTGTGTGTTGTTTGGTCATTTTAGTCAGATTTCGTCAGTTGTTGTTCCTTGCTTTGCCCAATGTTTGTCAGGTTTTGTAAATTTTCTTTTGGTGCTGGATTCTTTTTTTTTTGGGGGGGGGGGGCATATTTCTCTGTAACCCTAACCCTTCATCTCCAAAGAATGAATGTGCTGGGAGAACACACTGAACAAGTTGATACAAAAAGTGTTTTTATTGACATGAAAAGTGTACAGCATACAGTAATGGCACAATTGATTTGGGTTGAAGAAAAGAAAAGTGGGCGCACGAGGCATGAAAAGAAAGGTTGTTTTCGAAATTGATTTGGGGCTGAGCACATGCACAAAGCGTCCCTTATTCCCACCACGTTCATTGGAAAACAAACGTTAAAGTGGTTTGAGCGGTCGGTCGAGGTAGACATTAAGCGTCATGGTAAAATATGCTTCGCTGACACAGCCAAAATATGAGTATGACTAAAATTTCAAACTATTCAATGTCACCACGTACTATGACACACTTAAGCAATGAAAGGTACGTCGTATGATTATTAAATTGTACAACACTGTGATGGTAAGGCTTAGAAAACTATCTGCTCTTTTGTTTGCTTTTTTTCCTTTGTTTGCAACAGAAGAGTAGTCGGCTGCCGGCCGGGCACAAACGCTCTGTAAAAATGCCGAGGCGCGTGGACGTTCCGTCCCGGGCAAAAGGCGTCTTTTGAGCCGATACGCCGACAAACACGGGACACCAACACGGGACAAATGTACACGCAAAGGGCGATCCGTGGGACGGAAAAGGAGCTCGGAGCGACTCCGCTTTGGCCTACGTCGCTTTACCGCAAAATAGGTCTCGTTGCGACGGTCTCTCCAGGAACGCTGCCGCCGCCGCCGTCTTTTTTTTTCCCCTTTACCGAGAAGCCGGCCGTTGCGTCGCTCTCAGGCGCAGCGCTGCTCCATCTCGCTGCGACTTCCAAACAGCATGAGGAGCTGCTCCTCGTAGTTGGCGATGTTCCTTTTCATGATGTCCATGCACGGGCCCAGGAGACGCTCAAAGGCTTTCACGTCCATCACTGGCAAGAAGACGAGTCGCGTCACGTGGCAGGCAGGCGGCCGGCAGGTGGCAGGCAGGCAGGCGGGCAGGCAGGCAGGCAGGTAGGCAGGCAGGCAGGCAGGCAGGCAGCAGGCAGGCAGGCAGGCAGGCAGGCAGGCAGCAGGCAGGCAGGCAGCAGGCAGGCAGGCAGCAGGCACACTCACGGCCACTCACCCAAGCATTTGACGCTGCCCACGGCATAGGCGGACGCAGCTCTGGGCTTGTTGGTGACCAGCGCCAACTCCCCGAAGTATTGGCCCCGGGAGCACGTGGCGATTTCCACTTCCTCGTCGTCCGGCTCCTTTTTCGTCTGCGGACAGGCAAGCGCACGCACCACGTGACTCAACGGGAGCGGAGGCAACACGCTTGCGGTGGAAGGAAAAGCTCTCGCTCGGTCGTTCGAGACGCAGCTTTTTGCCACAGTCGTTCCTTGGATAAAGATTTGCTCACTCACCCTGCTCCTCTTCATGGTGATCCGAACTTGGCCGGACTCCACAATGTAGAAACAATCTGCCAATTCCCCCTGCCGACAAAACAAGGATGGGCCAGGTCATTTGTGGAGCAAGTCAACAAAAACAAATGGCCATATTTCACCTTTGCATCGTTCTTGCGGTAGGTACCTCATGTTCAGCTAAATAAATCACAACGTCACATTTTTTGGTGTTATTTTTGAAAAGCCCGAGATGCCACAAGATGGCACCAGAGCCCAGTCCAATGGGAAAGTAGTACATTGGAACTGTGCGCTTCAGTTGGGGCGGAGCCAAATTGAGCTTGGATTATTACGTGCATTGATGGTGCTGTTCTTTTTGAATCATATCATCTGCATTAAGATGACTTTGAAATGGCAAATTGTTTGGGGATCCTAATTTGGTAGGAACTGTGAATTAAGGAGATTTAAAAAAAAAAAAAAGAAAATGGAGGTGTGACTACTGCCTTTTATTCATTCTCATGATTTAGTGAAGAAAAAACGATGGCTGCATTACACTGAATGTACGTCACCTGTGCGATAATCTGCTGCGCGTCACGGTACACTTTAGTCGAGATCACGTCCACCACCTTCATCCTCTCGGAGAGCTGAAAAAAGAAAACCTTGACGTGGTTTTCCAATGTCAGGGGGGAAAAAAAAGAAAAAGGAAAAAAGTAGTGACCTCCAGTGACGTGAGCAGCGGAAGCGTTTCAATGAAGGCCTCGTACAACTTTCTCTTCTTGGCGTTGTTCTTCACGATGATCCTGCGGAACGTCAGACGATCCTGGGAAACACACAACAACATAACAACAGCGAGCGCCGCCGCCATCAGAGTTTTTGCTTATTCATGTGCAACTCCTGACGGCGCATTACTGCCCCCTGCGGCAAATCTATTCAATTCAAATCATGCTTCAATATCGTCTGTTTGTCACTCACGAGGCACCAGAGGGCCCCGGGCGAGTTGGCGACGATGGTGGCTGCCCTCGGCGTGTTGTACATCAGCGCCAGTTCTCCAAAGCTGCCGCGGTTGTCGTAGCAACCCACCAGCTTGTCGCCGCCGCCGCCGCCGTCCGCTTTGACGAAAATGCCGAAGGTCCCCCTGAGGAAGGCGGGCAAAAGATCAGAAGACACGCGAGAGAAGAATGCGCGGTGTGTCTGTGGGCATGGTCGCGTAGCGTTTGCGCACTCGCGGCTGCCAGAGGCCCACGCTAATTTCAGTGAGCCCGCCCACGCGTGGCGTTTCACAGCACACGTTGGCCTCAAGCTAGCCGGGCTGAACATTCAGTGAGCCCGCCCACGCGCGGCGTTTCACAGCACACGTTAGCCTCAAGCTAGCCGGGTTGAACATTCCAATGCCGTGCGCACGCCTTTTTGCTCTGACATCTACGCTAATGTCGCTTAGCCCGGCAAGGCGTCGGCCATCGTGTGAACAAACGCGGCGGCCGTTACTGTCGCCCAATGGCTCCGTGCGCTCGGTCGCCCGTGTCACCTTACCTTTCAATCACGTAGAAGTTGTCCCCGTCGTCATCCTGCTCAATAATGCGTTGGCCTTGGGTGCAGAACTTCTCAAACATGGCATCCAACACTTGGGACATCTCTTCCTGCACGTGGCAAAAACAATCCCGTCCGTCTTCTTGGCGGCTTGAATTGAAACTGCCCCTGGCGGGGTTCCGTTGCCCGTGCGTCTGACAACTCACGGGCTCCAAGTTCTTGAAGAGAAGAATGTCCCGACACGCTTCCTGTAGTCTCTGTCGCTGCTCGTCCGTTTTGGGGTGGGCCACCTGCGCGTGCGTTCAAAGCGGGCACTGATGAGTCCATTGCAATCAAAGCGACACTTGCCAGCTTACGGCAGCAAAGGGACGTAACATGGGGAGGAAAGAACGTTTCAAAATGAACTCGTGCACCCACCAAAAACACCCCAGCTCCTAAACTGAAAAAAAAAACAAAAACCTGTTTGTTTGGATGAGACCACCTGCGCTGTTCCAAAAAAAGAGAACGTAATCTGATTACCCGTGGCTCTTTCTCCTCGTCGTCTTCATCGGGATTGAAGGCTTCGGCGCACACTGCACGACAAAAGGGCAAGACTCAACTTGGTTCTACGGACGCATTTGGAGCTTGACCGGGAAGCGAAGTTTGCCATCGAAAATTCACAAAGCGACCGGCTTAATGCTAACGCCGCTCAGGTACGCCGTGCCGCTTTAAGCCTCGAGGCAACAGACGACACAAACGTACTTACTTGCAGTCGTGTATTCCCAATTCTGACCAAGATCATTGGCGCATGGAGGTGTGGAGACATCTCGTTGAACAGACGTCACGCGTCAAATAGGCTACGTACATATTGGGAAATGTAGAGTGGTTGAAGAGGTAACACCTCACTCACCTGATGCTCTCCTGATGAATCGGTTTATTATGGGTGCTGCCGAAAGAGAAGAAGACAAAAAACACACGTTGGAGTGAATCGAGAGCTTTGCTTTTCTTGTCGCCTAATGACGTCGGTCCGCGGCAGCCAGCGTCGTGCGTGCGTGCGTGCGTGCGTGCGCGCGTGCTTTTTTGAGCTTGACCTCATTTGGAAAAATTCAGCCGGGTACAGCGACCTCGACGAGGAGGATGCGCGCCTCCCTCCTTCAGCCCAATTTCAATGACGGAGAACACAACGCACAACGGCCCTCAACTGGCTCGCTGCAGAAACGACGACAAACGAGCCACGAGCGTGCCACCGCCATCACGTCAACGTAAAACGCCTTTCAATCACAACGTCACACACACGACGGGGACAGCTTTTTCGGGTGGATACGAATATGAAGGGCCGCCCGCCCGGCCGCCGTCTTACGTCCGTCGGTACGCCTCCGCGCGCTCCCTCGCTCAAGCACTCGAAGGTGGTCTCCTCAGCTGCGAGGGTGACCTCCCCGGCCGGGGAGCTGCAACCTTTTCTATCTTGGCTTTCCCGCGAGCGTGTCCGACTAAGGAGCCACACAGCTTCGCAAAACGAGGAAACGGAAGTAGTTTTGCCACCCCACTGTCCCAAACCTAAGTTGCGTTCAAGAGCACCGCCGGTTGGCAATCTGCGTTTGTTTTCAAGCCAATTTCGGCGCTTTCAACTGGCTACAATTGCTTAAAAAGGTGGAGACTGACCATTAGCTTCGATTTGTGGGGGGAAAAGGCCGTTTGACCATATTTGGACACGAGAGGGTTCGCCAGACAGCGACGATGGATAGCATGAAAACCCGTGTCTGTAAATGCTACATCATGGTGATTGATTTTTTCTTTTGTTGCCCTTCTCGCGGAGGACATTAGGGCCACTGAGCGAGCTAACGTTGCTACGCTACATCCTCCACCTGATCGCGTTCAAAGCGAGCTGTAAAAACAATCCCAATCTTGAGGCTAATAATATCTACAAGCTTTTGATATTTTCAAGACAGCACGTGAGCATGCATGTGTGTGCGTGTGCGCGGCCCCCATTGTGCAACATCACGCACGCAGGCAGCCAACCATGCAGGCCCGCGTGAGGCCTACTCGCTGATTGCAAATGTGGCCACATTCTCAAGATGTGCACGAGAAAGACAGAGCGTGCGATGAGAAGCGAAGCGAAGCGATGCGATGCGATGCGTGCATTGCGGTAGCAGCCGATGGAGCGAGCGAGCGAGCACCTTACCTTGAAACTCCTCGTCGTCCTCATCGTCGTCGTCGTCTTCTCCGTTCTCCGAGTCGATCTGCATAGCCTCGTCGAGGAAATTGACCGCCTTGCCACCGTGAGCTCGGTGCGGCTCCCCGCCATCCTCGTTGTCGTCTCGGCCGAACGGCGCCCGGCGGCGACTGCGGCTGCTCTCGCGGTCCTTGAGGCGGGTGAAGTACTGCAGGGCGAAGTCGAGCAGGTCCCCCGGCTGGCTCCTCAGCACTTCAACGGTAAAGCTCTGCAACAGCTCCGTCAGCCCCGCGGGGATTTCTATACTCATTCCTGGGGCGTGACGAGCAGGACGTCGAGAAAGGCTCGAGGGCTCGACAACAATGGCGCACACACACACAACACACACACACACACACAAATAATAATGAAGACGTCAAAATGCTGTCAAAGATGCTCTTTGGGCTCGAGAAAACGCCTCTTTGGGCCGTGCAGCATCATCACCATCCTCGGCTTCTTCCTCCGGTGGTGGTGATGATGATGATGATGGCTGTACAGGAAACCCACGCATGTGACCCCGGTTTCCATGGCAACGCCCCATCCAATGATTGCGTACAATCAGCCACGGATCCACACTTGACTTCCTTAGAGCAGAAAAAAAAAACACACACACCCACAACTGCAAAAATACAGGGATGCAAAAAGTCAAGATTTGTGAGGCCGTTGTGACAAAGCAGAACTGTTGCACTTTATTCATGAAGCGCAATTTACGCAGCTACATTGGCACAACCACAAAGACAGTGCTGCAAAAAAGCTCACTTCAGACTTACCAATCACTGTGTTGATTCAAAATATGAGTGGCGTTAGCACTTGGTATCTGTGTACGTGACAATACTTGATAGCTGTATAGGGGGGGGGGGGGGGGGCGTTGCATGCCAAAATAATTTCCAAACTTTTTTCCCTACCAATAATTTCGTGCAACCTACATCTTTTACAGATCAACTGAAAAACTAAGAAAAAAAAGTGCGCACACCCTGCCTCCCTCCGTCATAAGTGGCGACGCGGCTGTTTGGTTTACTGCATTGATGCCACCGATAAGGGCTCGCCCAATTATACCACAAACAACAAAACACCGTAGCTCAGGATCGTGATCAAATGACACACACCATCCTTCCTTTTCCCAGGAAACATTTATTCAATCGAGACAGGATCCCTCCATCAACAGGTCAGTTAAATATTAACAAATTTACAGGTGCGAGGAATGTAAAAAAAAACTAAACAAAAAAGGCAAAAAAATGCACAACACACCCAAGCGCTCCTTAAAATGATCGCTCGCCCGTGCCAAGACAATGGTGCGTCACGGGCGGCCAGCCGGGCGCCGCTCTCTCTTCCCGAGTTGCGCTCCTCTCACAGTTCGATTTTGGGCGTCTTGACCTGCCAAGAAGCCACGTCAAGGAGAGCGAGCGCCAACTCTCGCGAGACTCTGCGGTGGGCGCCTTCTTACCACTTGCTCGTCGTCTTTGGCATCGTCCGCCGCGACCTCATCTTGGTCCTCGTCCGCCCCGTCGTCCTCGGCCGGCTCCTCCTCGGGCTCCTCCTCGGGCTCCTCCTCGGGCTCCTCCTCCACCTGAGGTCACAAAGTGAGGCTTTACGGCTGGAGCGGGTGGCCGGCGCGCGTTCCAAGCAAGCGTCGGGGCCGACCTGCTCGTCCAGCGGTACGTTCATGCTGAGCCTCAGCATGCGCTCGATCCTGTCGCCGTAGGCCTTGGTGTCGGCCAGCTGGTAGCCCGAGCGCAGGGCGGCCGTCTCAAAGAGGACGCTGGCCAGGTCCGACGCCGTCTGGTCCTCGCCGTCGTCCTAAATAGAATAGATCTTTATTGTCATTTTCTCACTTGCGCGACGAAATTGAAAAGTGCCAGCTGACTCGAGACGTCTGACCGCAACAACCCGATGTCGATCGACTCGGGCCGCACTTACGTTGACCCGTTTGAGCATCTTCTTGATGAGGGGGTGCTTGGGGTTGATCTCTAAAGTCTTCTTCTGGCTGGCGTAGTAACTGCAACATTGGTCGGGAAGGTTAGCGACCGCAGCGGCGCTTTGGGTTTGCCCTGAGCCAAACTCACTTTGTGGAAATATCTTTGCCCGTCTGGTAGGCCTGTGCCTTCATGATCCTTTCCATGTTCCCCGACCAGCCGTACTGGCTGGCCACCAGCGCGCACGGCGACTTGGTCAGCCTCTGAGACAGGACCGCCTTCTCGATCTGCACAAAAAGCACGCACATGTGAAGCCCAAGCAAAGCACAATGGCCAAATGCTCGCTCGCTCGCTCAGGATGCGGAAAGAAGAAAGGAGCGGACCTTGTCCTTGAGCGCCTTGTCCTTGAGCCAGGTGGTGAGCGGCTCGTACTCCTTCTCCTGCGCCTCGCGCTTCTCTTTGGCCTCGTCGCTCTCGTCGAACTTGACTCCCTCCTTGGCCACGTTCTGGAAGCGCTTGCCATCGAACTCGGGCAGGGCCTGGATGCAGTACTCGTCCACGGGCTCCGTCAGGTAGATCACCTCATAGCCCTTCTTCAGCAGCCGCTCCACAAAGGGAGACGCCTCCGCCTGGAGGCAGACGTCGCTGCAGTTTGGGTATCCCAACACGGAGGGCATCCCGCGCATGCGCGAGCGATGACGCAAAGCGCTGGGCCTGGCCCGGCCCGGCTAACTTACCTCCTTCCTGCTGGTGCCCGCCATGAAGTAGATCTTGTCCTGCTTCTCCTTCATGCGCTCGACGTACTGCTCGAGGCCGGTGAGCTCCGTGTCGCTGTTGGAGGTGTTGAAGCGCAGCAGCTTAGCCAGCCGGGTCCGATTGGAGTGGTCCTCGATGACGCCCAGCTTGATGTTGGTGCCAAACTCCTTCCAGAACTTGTCATTGTACTGCTCCTCGGCTATCTTCTTTATCATGTCCAGAGTTTTGCGCACCAGCTTCTTCCGGATGACCTGATGGGCGGGAAGCACGCAAATCAGGATGGCACTGGCCGAGCGCTGGCGGCGGCCGAGCGCTTGCTTCCGCACTCACCTTGAGGAGTTTGTGTTGCTGTAGCGTCTCTCGGGACACGTTCAGAGGGAGGTCGTCAGAGTCGACCTGGTTTGGAGAGAGCAAAGGATTTGATTTGCTTGAACACACTGGCGCAGCATCAAGACAAAGCGGCGACTCACCACTCCCTTGACAAAGTTGAGGTATTTGGGCATCATGTCGTTGAAGTCGTCCGTGATGAAAACCCTCCGGACGAAAAGCTGCGGCCAGATGACAACGTTTTAGAAGCCGCCATTTGGCATTCTTCGTTTCAAGTCAGCCAGCCCCGCCCCGCCCCCTCACCTTGATGTAGTCGTTCTTCTTGGAGCCGTACTCATCAAAGAGGCCGCGGGGGGCGGCGGTGGGCACAAACAGGATGGACTTGAAGGTGACCTCGCCCTCGGCCGTGAAGTGGATGTGAGCCAGAGGGTTCTCGCTGTCCTGTTGGGAGAGGAACTTGGGAGGCACACTGGCACTCGGACGAGAGCCGCCCTATCTTTGGACCGGTTGGAGTTTTCCCCCCGGGCTCATGATAAACTAGCACCTGAGTGTGTTTTTGCTGACCTTGGAGAAGGTCTTGTAGAAAGCATTGTACTCGTCGTCCTCGACGTCCTTAGCCAGTCTCTGCCAGATGGGCTTGATGTCGTTCATTATCTCCCAGTCCCACACCGTCTTCTCTACCTGATTTGGGGTAACAAAAAGCAAAAAAATGACTCCAGCCCAATAATATTTGCCTTTGTGCCCGCAAAGTGGCAGGTACCTTTTTGGTCTTGGGCTTGTCTTTGCCTTCTTCCTCTTCCTCCACTTCCACCTCAGCCTCATCTTCGGAGGCTTTCTCCTCCGGCTCGTCGTCGTCGTCGTCTCGGTCGACGGGCTCCTCCACCGTCTCCGTCTGATACACGGCGGGGGAGACAAAAAGCGCTTATACCTACCCGCCTGGCTATTTCAAGACGGCCTGTTTGCATTTTCGGGTCAAATTCACGCATTGCGCGGTTCATGTCGGGCACCCACAAAACGCAATCTTATTGTAAAACGTCCGTACCTTGCTGGCCCAAACGTAAATGGGGAAGTTGATGAACTGCGAGTACTTCCTGACGAGGTTCTTGATGGTCTCCTGTTCCAGGTAGTCCGAGGCCTCCTCTTTCATCAACAATCTGCGCAAGCAAGAGATTTCAAATGAGCTCCTTCCGGCGGGGCGGCCGCTCGCTCTCCTCGTCGGGAACCTACGTGATGGTGGTGCCGCGGCCCAGCGTGTTCCCGCGGGGGTCCTCGATGACCGAAAAGCTGTTGGAGTCCGACTCCCAGATGTGCTGCTCGCCGTCGTTGTGCTTGGAGGTCACGATGACCTTGTCGGCCACCAGGAAGGCCGAGTAGAAGCCCACGCCGAACTGGCCGATCAGCTCCGAGGTGGATTGCTCCGCCGACTGCATCTCCGTCATCTTGTTGAGGAACTCGCTGGTGCCCGATTTGGCGATGGTGCCCAGGTTCTTCACCAGCTCCTCTTTGGTCATGCCGATGCCCGAGTCAGTGATGTGAAGCATGTTCTTCTCCTTGTCCGACTGGGGGGGGGAGCAAAAGGAGTCGTGCTTTTCGTCGCGCAAATGGCTCAGAGAGCGTGGCGTGGCTGCGGGCGCTACGCACTTTGATTCGGATGACCAAATCTTCGTTGGAGCTCATTGCGACCTCGTCAGTGAGAGACAACAGGCGAATTTTATCCAGGGCGTCGGAAGCGTTGGAGATCAGCTCTCGGAGAAAGATCTGGAATAAAAAATATCCGGCCGTGCTTAGCCGCAAAGGCCGCGAGCCCGACAGGAGCGACCCGCCTCACCTCTTTATTCTTGTACAGGGAGTTGATGATCAGCTTCATCATGCGGTTGACCTCAGCCTGGAAGGCGTGCTTCTCAGACTTTTCCCGTAGTTCCTTAATCTGGGCCGCGTTCAATCCGTCCAACTGGATGGCTTCCTCCTCCCTGCGGGAGAGGAGAGAGAGAAATAGATTTGTCAACAAAAACTCACTCACATGCTCGTCAGTCAGTGTCCCTCCAGCGTAATCATTTAAAAGTGGAGGACTCCGGAGGCAGGGGAAGCTCCAGATTAAAAACTATTTAAGGTGCAAGTATTATTCCGCGGCACAACTTTCATTTGAAGAGTGAATACAAGTGCTATTTGTGTATCGTCTTCTGCCATCTAGTGGATGAGCTTGCAAATACATTTCGCTGGCTGCATTTGGAGAAGCAAGCACATTTCAAAGCAGTACACGTGCACTGCACTCCCTTTGTACCCTTGTGCGGTTTCAACCGCGGAACCAACCTCTGAACCACCTCGTCGTCTGTCTTGGAGCCATCCCTGCTTTTGCCCAGGTCCTCATCCACGGTACCGTCCACGTCCAGTTCATCTTCGGCCCTCACGGCAGCTAAAATGAAAGACGGAGAGATCTCAAAGGATATAAACAGATTAGTTCTGGACTAATAGGAGCCAGAAATCATACGGCTTTTAGGAAACGTCATTTAATGCCTTGGTGGGCAAGACTTTTTAAAAAATTACCTTGGATGCAGATAATGGCAGTGTATCACGTTGGCAACTTGTGAAAAGCCGAGCGAATACATTCGAATGTCACCTTGATGTTGCATAATGGTCAAAAGTTTCAAATAGAGCGAGAATTAAACCAGTTACGAATGAAATTCAAGTAAGGAGAAGCTATCGAGACGCCAGTGCCAGGCAAAGCTAGCTTGGCAGCTAAACCATACATAGCAATAGCCGGTAGGTAACCAGTCCCCTTGTCAAACAAAACACTGGCGCCTACTCACCGAAGGCGAAGAGCCCGAGTAGAAGTCCGACAACCCACGCCCGCTTCATTTTGGGATTGGAGCTTGATTGTGACCGTTGCACCTCAGACAAAAGGTGGTGAGCGCACGCCGGACCGCCGTTCCACGAGAGACTGACAATGGACCACCCTCGCGAACACAGCACACTTAAATCTCTCGCGCTCGACCAATGGCGGCGCACCACGCACCACCGTGGACCAATCCCAACGGAGACGACGCAGCAACGCTGACCAATCGCCATCCTCAACACGAGTCAATACCCTCAAATCGTGGCTGGCCATCATTGGCCGAAAATCACCCCTAATTTACGTGTTAATTACGTGTCAACTTTGATTTGTTTATTTTTTTGGAGGGATGTTTTTGGTACGCAACATGTTTCATTGTACAAAATGTACCAGTTAACGCACCGACTCCGCATAAGTGACAGAAGATGGAGGGATGGATGTGGATGGACAGATGGACGGATGGATGGATGGATGGACGGATGGATGGATGGATGGATGGATGATCCTAATATACTCAAAGCAGTGTAATACAATAAACCGGCTAATTCTACCATTACTACCGGGAACACATCTTTCATTTTTACTAATAAATGGCATTGAGTTCACACAAGAGGCCAAAGAATGGTACATGTATTTCATCTATCGGCCTGTGGTTTGAGCTCCCGTGCGCTGACTGGATGTGAACACGTCCATTTAATTGAACGTAAGTGAGTGTACGTTGAATGAATGGGGTCGAAATACAAAAAGTCCTGCCTAGCTACAAAAACAGATATGCTCAAAGCTCATTGAATAAAGTACATAAGCAGACAAGTATATTCACATATTAAAGAAATAAAAGAAACATTTTAAGCATATCATTATACCTACACACCAAATCAATAAAGGAGACATAACTAGACATTTTTGATGAGTGGTAATGAGAAAGGTTTTTATAACTTTATGATCTGAGATAGTATATATATTTCTGAGCACTTTGAAAATAACAAATGTTTTTTGATATATTGCCTGAATAGCTTCATGACCCTTAAGGAACTGTTCAATGCATGCCTGATGATTTTCTAAATCACGGACACTGCCAAAGTCGTCTAAAAATGTTCAGTACTTGATTGTATCGTACGTGTTGACTAATGCTAGACGCCCGTTTTCGATGACTACCGAACGTTCTGGACAGAGGGAAATATTTTGCCTAACAAAGAAAAGATACGGTTGAAAGCATGATTAAACTAAGAATATGATGACGTAAGCAAGTACATGGAGATCAAAAGAACAAAGAAACAAAAAGATGGTAAGTGGTGAGTACAAACTTTGCATAGTCAGGGAACATTTATAAATACGTCGATGATGTCACAGCCAAAAGCTCACATCATTCCGTACAAAATGACAAAATTGAAAGAATGATGAATGGATGAGGTGCGACAGTGTATGTGCAAGAATGGAGGAGAATGTTTACAGGAAGGTCACTTGGAGATAAAACCAGCAGGTGCCAGAGGGAGACAGCCAAGCCAAAGATGATCGTCAAGGCTGAAAGACGGAAAGGAAAACAACAGCCCCCGCACATCGAATCGCCCGTAATCAGCACCCAACCCCACGGACCCACTCCCATGGAATCAGACTCTCCTGCGAACTTGCCCCGCCCCAAAGACTCATCACCCATCAAACTCGGCCCACGCTGGCATGTGCAACTGAATATACATAAGCTGACCAAAAAACCTTGAATGTTGCCTTTTCTGAATGGAGACCTTCCGCTCTTGAAGGGCCCAGCGCTGTATTGTACTTTCCTGAAAACAGAGCTTTCTTGACAAGAATTGTGATTGAACTCAACCAACCTGTGTAAGTCTAATTTCTGCTTCAGTGTCTTAGCATTTTCCTAAATCTGAAGAAATCAAACGAGCACGCAGTGAGTCAATTGGATAACAGGTGATTGGCAATGGCTTTTGCCGTGAGGCGCAGATAGCGCGCTCCCTAAATTGTGGACAAATCCAACAGCGTGCAAGCGGGAGTCCAGCGGAGCCCCTCAGGGCACCGTGTGATACGTCTTCACGTCCTTCTTGTGTCATTGAAATTCAAGTTACCTGCGATACACAAATGTGAAACTTTTTGCGTTCAAACGCCAAACCTATTCTCCAAGGTGGGGCGTGGGTGGTATTGTTTCTCCTGCATGGAGTGGCAGAAATTAGCTTCTGAGAAATCAAGTGCAGCGCGCTACAAAATGGACCTCAGTGAAGTATTTGCTCGACTAAGGAAGTAAGCAGCGGTGAAGCCAGCGCATCTTCTCGCTAGCACGCGCGTCGCCTGCCTGCCTGCCTGCCTGCGTGGCTGCCTGCCTGCGTGGCTGCCTGCCTGCCTGCCCGCCGGCCCTGCTGCCTGCTTGCGTCACAACAGGTGCTCAAAATAGCAACATCAGCTGAAAACAACAGCGCACAAATAGTCTGCTGCGGCGGCGAAAAGGCAAGCGGCTGCGCAAGAGAGCAGGAAGAAGGAATTTTGCCGTCTGCCTCCCTCGTGAGCAGCATCTGTCTATCTATCTATCTATCTATCTATCTATCTATCTATCTATCTATCTATCTATCTATCTATCTATCTATCTATCTATCTATCTATCTTCCCGCCGCCCCTCGCTCGGCTCGGCTTGGCACTGCTCGGCTCGGCTCCTCCCCTCTTTCCTCTCGCCTGCCACCGCTCCCACGCTCCGCGGACCCTTCTCATTTGCCTGCACATATGTGAGTGAGTGAGTGAGTGTGTGGCTGCATGTGTTTACGTGCGTGTGTGTGCGTGCGCACGTCTGACTCTCTCGCTCTTTGCTCGGCTGCAGCTGGCGTGGGCGTGCGCTGCCCGTGACCCTCCTCTCTTCTCTCCGCGGAGGCCCTCGCTCGCTCGCTCGCTCGCTCATTGCCTGGCTTGCTGGTCGGCTGGCTGCTGGCTCTGCGTGCCTCTGGATGGACGGTTTGCGTCTTCCGCCGCTCATCGAGGAGGCTTTGGACGCTGCAGGTCTGGGCGTATCCCTTTCGTCACGCTCTGTCTATGATGTCGTGCTGCTGCTGCTGCTGCTGGCTATTTTTAGTGCGGAGTGAAGGATGCATGGATGGAGCAGGGATGGGGATTGAAGAAGAGGAAGCGAAGGGTCAGGAGGAGGGGACATAAGGTGGACAGGGACATGCGTGTGTGGTGTGGTGTGGTGCGGTGCGGTGTGTATGTGGATGCATTGCATGGAGGTGATGCGTCACGGCAACGAAGCTGGCAGGTGAGCTCCGCTGTTGCAGGCAGGCAGGCAGGCAGGCAGGCAGGCAGGCAGGCAGGCAGGCAGGCAGGCAGGCAGGCAGGCAGGCAGGCAGGCAGGCAGGCAGGCAGGCAGGCAGGCAGGCAGGCAGGCAGGCAGGCAGGCAGGCAGGCAGGCAGGCAGGCAGGCAGGCAGGCAGCCACGCAGGCAGCCACGCAGGCAGGCAGCCACGCAGGCAGGCAGGCAGGCAGGCAGGCAGGCAGGCAGGCAGGCAGCCAGGCAGGCAGGCAGGCAGGCAGAGAGGCAGGCGAGGCGATGGAGCTGGCAGACGAGCGAGCGAGTGCGTGCGCGCCGCTTTTTGGATACTTGAGGCTCGTGTCTTGTTGGTGTCAGGGTAAAAGGAGGCAACTGCATTCAACAGATCGTTCTGCAAGTCAAAGACAAAAACAGGGGCAAAAGCGCAGCTCGTCACTTTTGATTTGCCATTTTGGCTGCGCAATTTCTCAGTTAACACTCTTCACATTGTCGCCCAAGGCTCCATTCTAAGTCTTTTTTTATATATATATATATATATATATATATATATATATATATATATATATATATATATATATATATATATATATATATAAATAGAACCACGGTGGCTCCTAGCCTGAAATTTGAGGGGCCCAACTCGGAGGTACGATAAAAACTCCCGCCACTTGTTGTCAATAGAGAACTGATGCATCAACTAAAGTCAGTGCCCCCTGCTGGCCGCGGTTGAGCATGGCAAGTGCAGATTCGACATTTTTGCAAGGCGCTTGTTGTATTTCACAGCTACAGGCCGGCATATTGTGCCTCCTACGCGCAGGAGCGGATCGCTGCGTTCCCACTCGACATTTCTCCTCGGCGCCTACACGCGTACCGAAACGCGCTTGATACAAGCCGGCCGCCCACGTCGTTCTAGTCCCGGCCCCGCGCTTCTCTTTGACGTGGCCCCATTGGCGAGCTTGAGTGTGGGGCCTGCTTGCCTGCCATCCTGCCTGCCTGCCTGCCTGCCTGCCTGCTTGCCTGCATGCCTGCCTGCCTGCCTGCCTGCCTTCCTCCCCAAAAATCCCCACAGTACGCAGCGGCTGAATTTCTCCGGGCTCTGCGGGACTAATAAACAGCAGCAGAGTTGGCGCAGCGGACAAAGTTCGGCTTTGTTCAGCTCACTCACGCCACCCGCTGGACTGAAAAGTTGCTTGTTTGTCCTCAGGGACGTATTGACAGCGGCAAAGCATCCTTTTCACATTTCAGGGTGCGAACGTTTTTGAGTGAATACTTTTAGTTTCAACAAGCATCTGTAGCTCTGCTCTAGCACAATGTAAGAGTACTTTAGTCCCCTCAATAGAATTTGTGTGTGCGCAAGTGCCTCACTCCAAAGCCTTTTTTCACGTGGTCCTTGTCTCTGCTTTGGCTCCATTCTGCCAACCATCTCAGTTCCAGGCATGATGAAAAGGTGTCGCTACTTTGCATATTCAAATGGAGGCCGCTGTCGCCTCTGCCGCTGCCGCCGCCGCTGCCGCAGAAACAAAAAGAGGATTCAAAGGCACTTTCATCACAAGAGCCTGCTATTGATTTAAAAGACAATGGCGGGGCCGGCTTGAATCAAAGAGTTGAAGCGAGAAGGCTCCGTCACCTCCGTGCCTCTCATGTCTCCTTCAGGTGATCTGAGCGAGCTCAAATCGGACGGCGGCGCCGAGGAGAGAGACTTGCCGGAGGACGGCGACGAGAAGCTGGAGATGGAGCCCGAGCGAGCCGCCAAAGACGGGGAGGACGGAGGCGGCGGCGGCGGCGGCGGCGGCGGGGAGCTGAGCGAGAAGCAGGAGCAGGAGGAGCAGCAGCAGGAGGAACAGGAGCTGGAGGAGCTGAGGGCTCAAGTCCTGCAGCTGCTGCTGGAGCTGGAGGACGCCAGGGAGACGTCGACTAAGCACCACGACGGCTTCCTGGAGCTGCAAGGTGAGACGTGCCTTTGCTGTGTGGCAGGGCACCAGCAGGGGGCGCTGTTTGGCTTGATATGTATACTGTCAACCCTGTGGGGCATATGACATGAGGCACCCTTTCCTCCAAACACACTTCCATACTCATGTGATTTCCCTTGTTGCTCGTTCCTGTATGATGGCTGCGCTATTAAAAGCCACATGACGCTCCCCAAATACTATATGTTGTCTGTGATGTCATCTTTTAGCAAAGCCTTCTGGGTAATGACTTGCACTCATCTCACTGGCGTGCAGGCGTGTGTGTGTGCGTGTGCGTGTGCGTGCGCGTGCGCGCGCGGCGGCGGCAGCACATTCCTCGGACAACTGGGCACACTCAAGAGAAGCTTCCAGACTCCCCACTGGGACCGCTCAGCTGTTTCCTGACGACAACTGTCGGGGTTCCTCGGGGAACATTGTCAGGGAATGACACACGGTGCAGAGAGAGAGGGAGGGAGGCAGGAGAGAGGCAGGGGGGGGGGGGGGAGGAGGAGGGAGGCAGGCGGGGGCGGGTTGTACGGCACTCGCGGCTATCATCACGGGGAATATTTTAGCTGTGCGAGCAATGGTGGCCTTGGAAATAAAAGCCGCAATTCAAAATGAAGCTTTCCCATGAGAATGGCTTGCCCATTGATTCAAAGTCCAATTGATCGCGCTGTCGTTGAAGCAATCAGCGTGAGGAGAAGCACGTGCTTTTGCAACGTCAAATGAAATGGCTGACCGACCGCGCATTTACTGGCAATTGTATTCTTACCGTGGTGGAGCAACGCGGCATCTCCCGCTGGCCCGGCCGGCCCGACTGATATGTTCCTCGTGTTCTTTCAGGACTGCTGGAGGACGAACGTCTGGCCAGCGCCCATCAGGCCGAAGCCTTCGCTCGACAGATCCACAACCTGCAAGGTACAACACAACGGGATTAACGTTTCCTCGCTCTATTCCTTGGGTTGAGGTCAGCGGGCCCGACCACTTGCGCCGCCGGATGGAGAGTGTTGGCTTTTCCTTCTCCTTTGTTTTCTTTTGGACCATTGGACTGGACTGGACTGAAAGGGCTGGCTGGCTGGCTGGCTGAGCAGAGACACACCAAAAAAAAATGCATCGAGTGAGCCCATTCGGGCCGAGCGTGGACACTTTGTTTTCTATTGCCGTTTTCCTGAAGAGAATCCTGTTCATGCGAGAGAGAGAGAGAGAGAGCGAGAGCATTGCCGTCAGTTGCGTCAGCCCAGCGCACACTTCTTCCAGAGAAATGACAAATTCTTGTTTTAAGGCGGTGGCCGGACCGCAGCTACATACTTGCGAGTCTCGACTCGGCCCCTCGTCTTTCTCAATAGCTTTTGTCTTTTTGGCGGCGGTCGGAGCGCGATGAAAATTCAAGGAAAGCGTTTTGCGCCTCGAAAATGACAGCGGGAGCCCCTTTGTCCTCCAGCCCAGCTGCGCTCAGCCAAGGAGGAGATGGACGGCCTGGAGGAGGAGAAGGAGAGCGAGCTGGCCGAGGCTCGGGAGGAGCTGCGCGCCGCCCGCGAGGAGGCGCTCCTGCTGCAGCAGGCGGCCGAGGAGGCGGCGGCCGAGCGCGAGAACGACATCGCCTCGCTGCAGGAGGAGCTGTGCCGGCGGAGGGCCGAGCTCGGGCGCCTCGGCGACGACGCGCGCCACTACGAGCTGGAGATCACCACGCTGAGGGCCGAGATCAGCGTGAAGAGCCGCCAAGGGCCGCAGGGTGAGGCGCTTCGGGGCCAAGCCCCAACCAGGCCCGCCGGGAGTCACAAAATTCGTGATACAATTAATTCCCCGAGCCGTTGCAGGCGAGGTGGAGCTGCTGAAGGAGGAGTGCCGGAGCCTGAGGGAGGAGTGCCGGGCCCTGAAGGAGGACAACCGGAGGCTCTCGGAGAGGCTGCAGCTGCTCCGCCGGCAGAAGACGAGGTGAGGGGTCACTCGTCAGCTGTTTGCCTCGGGCGGGGACGCTGCCGCTAAGTTCCCCAAACGGCAGGCGCAGTGTCCTAACGCTCGACCTCAGCCGGCTCCTCGCCATTTCAGCTCCGACGACGAAGGCGGCCGGGGCAAAGGGACGGAGACGGGCGCCGACGACACCCTGAGCGAGGTGAGCGCGGCTCCCTCGCACGACGCCTGGGTCCAGAAGAACATCTCCTTTGACGGCAAGCCCGGGACGCCCACCGGATGGCACGGCGGCGTCGGCGAGATCTGCTCGCTCAGGGAGCAGCTCAAACAGGCCGAGGAGAAGGCCTCGCGGGTTCACAAAGAGGTGAGTCAGCGCTCGCTCGCTCGCTCGCTCTTCCAACAGGTGTCCAATGTCTGGCTCAAGGGTCGCAAGCCTCGGCCACCCGACATGCCTTGGTGAGCCATCTGGTTGCCATCTGGTTGCTTCTGTTCCAGTGCCACGGGCTGAAGCTGGAGCTGCAGGAGCTGCAGGAGCTCTACGACAGCAGTCAGAAGGAGCGCAACCAGCTGGAGGAGGAGCTTGGGCGCTGCAAGGCAGAGCTGGACAAGTTGGCTCAGGTGAGGAAGGCCGCTGGCGCCAAGTCCGTCGCCATGAAACAGATAAACAACTAGGTCCGTCCAGCGGTACCTTGAGTGAGCTCATTTTCTTGCTTGAAAGAACATACATTTGCAGCACGGACCCAAGCCCAAGTAGAGGGGCTCGAGAATGGAGCCTTGGGGCACTTGGATGCTCGGTAAATTGAGGTACCAAGCGATCAAAGTCAACACAGTCAAGGGAGCACTGCGATGGAGGCTCGGGTCTACTGCAAATGGCATGGCACCTACTGTAGCTCGTCTGTGGTGTGTGTCTCTCACGCCGTCCGTGGTATGTTCCCTTTCAAACGGGATGGCTTTCTGTGCGTCAGCGCGTCTGTCCTTTAATCTCTGCCAGCTACTAAAAGGCCAAAGCGCCAGCCAATCAAACGGCTAATGACTCCCAAGCAGTCAAGTGAAATCCAAGAACACAGATTGCACGCACGAACGCGCTCGTCAAGTCTCTCCTCTTTTTCTTTGTTGTCTGTGTGTTGTGTCAAACGGTCTACCCGTCCGTGCCCTTCCCTTCCCTTAGGGGAGGAGCGTCACGGTCCAAAATTGTCCGCCGAAGGTGCACAATTCTGTCCTTCTGCCGGAGTTTCGGTCAGACTGGCCCGAGTGGTTGCAAGCGAGCCCTAACCTTTGTGCACCCATTTCCATTCGGGAAGAATGAGCTGATGTCACGGCGGCGGCTTGAACGTCAGCCCTTCGTTGGCTGCATGTTTGTTGGTCCGTCGTGCGCCCGTCATCCCCATGCTCCTTGTCTTTGTGTTTGTTCCCTCCTCAGAGCTTCACCCATCCATCTGAGCACCCTGTTCTCTCCATCCCCTTCATAGGAATGATTGTAATAGTGGCCGTGGTCTGGTGCTGCTTGTCGGAGTTGGCGTCCCACAGAGCAAGGTATGAGAGGGGCTCGGAGCCCTAAACCCGAATCTCGCCTTTGACCGCAGCAAAGGGAACAAAGGTCACCCGAGCGACAGAGTTTTCTGCCCGATTGGCTCGCAGCCAGCGGCTGGCTGTCTTGAGATACGAGCTGCTTGAGCTAGCTTGGTGCTAACGTAAAAGGCCCGCCGCGGGCAGGCTAACGCTTGTAGATGACAGACAATAGTCTCCTGTGAAAAAGCAAGGCTATTCCTGCAGTCCTTTACAGTAGCAGCCAAAGTCGTCTTTTTGCCGCCGCCGCCGCCGCCACCGCTTCACCTCTTCTCAGCGCTTACGTAATAAACGGAAGGAAGCGCACCTCAAGGCACTGCTGAATTTCTGCAATTGGCCATGACAGCAAAAGTCCAAATAAGTACGCGCGTGCGCTAAAAGGAACGGGTGGGTGGGCAGTTTGCCAAAGCACGACACAAGCGCGCGCGCTCGCTCGCCTCAAATCGCAATCGTCGCTAAAAACAAATTGCCTTTCCTGCCTTTGGCTTGTCCCTTTTCTTGACAGAAGGAAAAGGAAAGCAACTTGTTGTGCTAACTTCATTCATGTTGCCGCCACTCGGTTACATATGGAAGCTTTTCCAACTTAGCCCCCCAAAAGGTTCATCCAAGCGTTGCTCAAGCCAAATCGCTGGGTGACTTTTTTGTCGCGCGTCTTTGACAAGCTTCCCTCCTTGGTGTCTTGCGTCAGGGGAGTGAGCTAGCTTGGAAGTCCATCTTGACGGCCGCCGCCACGCTGCTGACGGCGACCGCCTTGTTGAGGGCGCTCGTCCGATCTTGACCTGATCCCACGAACAGCCGGGAGGGAGCCCCGGTGGCTGGCTGGCCCCGGTGGCTACGACGTGCACGGTCGCCGTGGAGGACGCTGTCACTCACTCCTCTTGTGTGAATATTCTCTCTCTTTTATTGCATCCTTATTCAGTCATTTGTTGCTTTCATTCTTGCCTTTGTCCAATGCTTTGTTCAGTGCACTGAAATGCGGGGGAGCTTGTGCACCAGGCTCGCTCGCTCGCTCGCGCTTGATTTTGAAGGAAGGCACATGTGCATGTCAACAAGTTTCGCTAGTCAATTCACCTTGTCCTTCTTGCCATTTGTTGTCCAACGTGACGGAGAGGCACCTTGTCTCGCAAGTGCTCCAAGGGACACACACGTTCAGAGACTTTACAATTGAAAAAGAGAACATTTCAGTGTATTTTGAGCTGTTGAAATGACTTTAGTGCTTTTTCCAAAGAAGAAAAGCATGCAGCAGACACCAGCGCACAACTCCTTAAGACTCAGCCCATAAGACTGAGTGATGTCAGTCACTAGGGACCTAAAGCACAAATACGAGCGACCGGCGGGCGGCAAAAGAACTGTCAGCGCGGCCGCTGGCTCACTCGGGGATCTCCCGGCAGGCAGGCAGGCAGGCAGGCGACGTTTGCGACGGAAGCCGTTAATGGCTCCCTCCCTCCCGCCGCGACTATTAAGACGGCTCTAATTTTACGCTCGACAAAGCGGCCGTCTTGCCGTCGTTGTTAACCGTTGCCGTGATGGCGTTTGCTCGCTCGTCGAGCGGCCCCGCCACCGTACGAAGCCGCTTAAAGGAATTGGAACCGTTTGGCTCATCGGGCACAATTTGAGCAATTGCCACAAAAACATGCTCAAATGTTTGCCTCTCAGCGGTTCAGAGTTCAAAGGCAACTCGTTGGCTTTGAACCCGACCTAGTTTGCGCTCAACAGCCAGCGCAAAGAAGATGAATGAAGCCGACGGTAAGCTTCATGTGGCCACGAGGGTGCGTGCGTGCGTGCGTGCGTTCAACTTTAGACGGCAGCTGCAAAGTGATAACTTGCAGCTTCCCATTGGACAAACGGGGAAGGCCAGCTCTCGTTTTATGGAAACTGCCGTCGGAGTTGCGATCCATCCGACCTTCGGCGGCCGCTTTGCATGTGGCTCCGCTCGACTTTGTTCTTTTTCACATGGCTGTGGCTATTTGTCACCCGCAGCTCCATTTCTACTGTCTGTGACGTGAGAAAATAAATATAACTTGCCGCCCTCATGGTGTCTGCCTTTTCCTCGGCGCGGGGGCAGGGCATGAGCCCCTCCCCACCCAAATGACGGGAAACGCCGCGTTCACTTTTGTGACTCAACGTTGACTGAGTTGGACAAGATGCTAATAGCGGCAGGCGCTATCATGGAAAGCCAAAGAGTGCACTTTGAACTCACCTGCCTTTCAAAACAAGAAAGCAAAAACAAAGGCAAAAGATGAGCATCGATGCCGCGGCCTTACTTGAAATGGCGACAGCCGTGGTTATTCGCTTCAAATTGGCTTCTAAATAGATTGTAATTGGATGATATCCTGGCTTTGCTGCCTGCCGCTGAGTCACCACGCCGCCAGGCCGCCAGGCCGCCAGGCTGCCAGGCCGCCAGGCCGCCAGGCCGCGCGTGTCATCCTGCAGCGCACACAAACGCACATCATCAAATGAGCACTTCATTAGCGTCATTTCAAAGTATGAATGGACCCAAAAGAAGACGACAAGCCTCCAGAGTCCACTCGCATCATCTATAAAAAGATTGCGTGTCAATCTTTGAGCATCAATGACTGCTGACTGATGAGCACGTCCGAAGATTTTCTATTCTGACTCGTACAGTGTGATTAGTATTGGATTCCAATGTTTTGGAGCTAAACAAAGCAAAAGTGATAGGACCTGCTATGGGAAAGATTCAAGCGGGTTCATGTCTACAATTGTCAGCACCGATGTCTTCCTGAGCAGACTGTGGAGGGAGGAAGGGAGGAAAGAAAAAGCATTCTTGACGCACGCACGCACGCACGCACGCACGCACACACAGGGTCTCCCAAATAGGAGCGCCTAAAAATAAGCCACACGCTTTGACTGGGCTTTGACCAATCAGGGAGGGCCCGGTAAACCGAGCCGGAGCCCCCGGACCTCTTGTGGATGAGCGCATGGAGCGTGATGGCAGGGCTCCGGAATGACGCGCTGGGGGGGGGGGCGCCTTTAAAAAGCCACCAGTCAGTCGTCCGTCTGGACATTCAAGTCAAACACTTCGGCGCCTGTTCCCGGGGCCTCACTGCCACCAGCGACTTGGACAAGAGTGGAGAAGGAAGCGCCGTTCCATCAGACAAGCCCGCTCCCCTCACCTCACCGCTTTGACTGTTCAACTCGGACTCGAAAAAGCTAGCGAGCCAGCGAGCCAGCGAGCCAACGACCCAGCGACCCAGCGAGCCAACGACCCAGCGAGCCAGAAAGCAGGGCCGCCACCATGAGCAACAACTACGGCGAGGAGCCGCAGTACTACCAGGCCGCCGACTTTGGCGGCGAAGAGGACGACGAGATCCCGGCCACCGAGAAGGACCTGGCCGAGGATGCGCCGTGGAAGAAGATCCAGCAGAACACCTTCACCCGCTGGTGCAACGAGCACCTCAAGTGCGTCAACAAGAACATCGGCGACCTGCAGCGCGACTTCAGCGACGGCCTGAAGCTCATTTGGCTGCTGGAGGTCCTGAGCCAGAAGAAGATGTATCGCAAGTACCACAACAGGCCCAACTTCCGGCAGATGAAGCTGGAAAACGTCTCGGTGGCACTGGAGTTTCTGGACCGGGAGCACATCAAGCTGGTGTCCATCGGTGAGTGCCTCGGATTTTGGATCCGACTTGGGGGGGGGTCTCCGATCGGCAAAGGTCCCAAATTGCGCAGAGGGAGCGATGAGGCTTTGGCCATTTCGCACAAGAGCAAAAGTCAACTTTGGGGGAGGGGCGGAATTGACAGCGTCAGTGGAAGAGGCGAACTAAACCCAAAATGATAAGCTTCAAATGAATCACTGACTTGTACAAAATGTAAAATACGTACATGTTGGAAGGGAAAGCCAAAAACTTTGAGATGGTATCCTGCCTTCATTCAAAAGTTGTCAATTGCGCTCAGCGGGACGGTAAAAGCTTTCCCTCGCGGTGACCTAATAAATGGTGTCCTTCAGCCTCTGCAAAGGGAGCAAGCAACGACTTTGGAGTCCGATCATTTGTCCCAGTCAGTACATCAGACTGAATGAAGGGATACAAATGACAGCGTACATTGGCTGTAGCTACTTGCACAATCTCAGGAGGCTGATTTGCCCGACACTTGATTCCCTGCATTTGCTAGGGCAATGCGTGGCAGCGTCGCTTCCGCTACTTTTAGATTGTAGGATCTCAGTCCCGAGTTGCCGCGTCAATCTAATGTGCCCGCAGGCTTCTGACAGTCATGTGCGTCAGAACACACACGACCTCGGCTAGCGGCCTCGGCTAGTGGCCGCAGCGAGCAGCCATAGCTAGCGGCCTTGGCTAGCAGGCTCAGGTCATTTAGCAGCTCGCAGCCTCAGCTAGTGGCCTCAGCTAGCGGCCTCAGCTAGCTAGCAGCCTTAGCTAGCGGCCTCAGCTAGCAGCCTCAGCTCGCGGCCTCAGCTAGGCCTGCACGATCGCTCGGAGGCGATAAAACGCCGGCACGGCGTTTGATGGACGTGGCTTTGTGCTGGCAGTTGTCAGACAGGCGGCGGGCGGGCGGGCGGGCGGGCCGCTTTTGCCGCACCTGACTGCAGCACTCAAAGTGTGCCCTTTGGCCTGCCACACATGACAAGATGTCAGCGGGAGCGGGCCTGACAAACAGCAGCTGCTCGCTCACCAACTCACTGGTATCAGCGAGCGAGCGAGCGAGCGAGGGCAGGGGGGGCGGGTCTCGGCCTCGGCACGAAAGCTCAAAACAGGCTGGCCTACCTGATTTGAGCGCAGCTTCCAGCCCAAAAAAGAGGGGCACAGGTGCCCACATAGCGCGTTGAAAGCGCCGAAGCCACGGCATCTTGAAACGTCGGGCAAAGTTTGAAGCGCGGATGGGTCCCATCTCCCAGCCGGCTTTGATTTCTGAGCGCTTCGGGAGGTCATTGAAATAAATCCAAGCGGTATTTCTGTGGCCGCTTGCGCATCTCTTCAGCTGTCAGCGTCTTCAGCGCAGCATTGTGAACACATGACAGATGACGGGGCCCCTCCGGCAGACAACTGAGCCCGCCAGCAAGGAAGGCGCATTGGATCGCTCAATGGCCGTTCGTTGTTTATATACGTACCTACTCAGAATAGCCCGCTCAGCACCGCACTCCGACACGGGTGAAACACGGCCGGCTCGGCTCTTCAATCTCGTGTGGAGACTCCGCTCCCTTTTCCAGCTGCTTTAAGAGCCAATTTATTGGTCGCATGGAAAAGAACGGCGCGGCGCAGCGTAGTCTGACCTGTTAGCTTAATGCTATTGCTATGCAGCAGTGTTGGAAACAACAGACGGGAAACAACCATGCTTTCTATATTGCTGCCCGTCTGGTCTCGAAGCAAAAACCCAAAACATTTCATTCGTGACCTTCTTCTTCATGCGCAAATGATTTCAACTCCGATCTCAAGGCACTCGCTGACATGGATGTTTGACGCTTTTGTTTTTTCCACACCGGAATACCCCAGAATAATAATCATCATAATTCTCTCGCCCCAGACAGCAAAGCCATTGTTGACGGGAATCTCAAGCTGATCCTGGGTCTTATCTGGACTCTGATCCTGCACTACTCCATCTCCATGCCCATGTGGGACGACGAGGACGACGAGGAGGCCAAGAAGCTGACGCCCAAGCAGCGTCTGCTGGGCTGGATCCAGAACAAAGTGCCCCAGCTGCCCATCAACAATTTCAACCGCGACTGGAGGGACGGCAAAGCCCTCGGGGCCTTGGTGGACAACTGCGCTCCGGGTGAGCTTGGTTGCAAAATGACTTTGTCCGCATACGCTTCGGAGCGTCTGGAACGTCGCATAGGTCACGCCGGGAAACTCGGGTGCGTGCGGGGCTCGGTCGTTCGATGCCCAAATCTGGTTAACGAACGGGCAGCCTTCAGAGTTGCCGCCGCTAGATGGCCAACTTGAGCGCTGTCCATTCGTCCGCCTTTAACACCATAACGCTCCGTGGCGAGACATCAGAGTCTCCCGGAGTGCTTAGCGTGTCGACGTTACACTTTTGCGGTTGGCTTCAGCTCACTGGATGGACGACAGCAATGGAAGAGCGGCCTTAACCGGCCTTAAGTTGCTGGGCGAGCCGCTCGGTTGTCATTTTCCTCGGTCGCTACCGAGGCCAGGCCGAGCACGCTATCCATTCATCAGTGCAGTACAACTGTGAACACCTTCCGGAGAGAGCCCGAGCTTCCTGGCTATCCATCTCACAGACGGACATCAGCCCGTGTGCAGAGAGCAGGTAGCGGCAGAGGCCGGGCGCCGGTGACGTTGCGACGGCCAGCTGTCCCGCAACGACGGAAGCCGTCGAGCGTTCCCAGGCCCGAGTGGGACTCTCTGGCTTTCTCTCCGCCTTCGCCGCTACGACGACACCCACCCCCAAATTTGGGGCCCTGACCCACCCGGCACGCGTCACCGCTTCTGAGTCACTGCCAGTGATTGGCGGTAGGTAGCAAGTTACGAGGCTTCACTGGAGGTTTCGGCTACCTGGACTTGAGCATTTACTATTAATCATCCTGAGGATGTGTCAGCAGCTCTAGATGAGGCAACTGCATGTTGCAATGGCGCCGGATGTGAAGGAAGGCCCGCAAGTTCTGGTATTGCGGGGGAGCCCAGAATTAGGCAAAATGAATTGATGAAAAAGAGTTGCTTCTGCTTGCTTATCTTGAAATGCGTTTCAAAACAAACCTCTGAGTTCACCTTCTTTAAAAAGAGTGCGTGCGAGTGCTTTTGTCACCTCTGCCAGTGACATGCCCCAACCTCCCTCCCTCCCTCCCTCCCTCTCGGCTGATTCCCCCTGGATTTTGGAGGCCTGGCGCAGGCCCATGTTTAAGTGTGTTGACACGGGGTGCGAGGAGACGCATCTTTCAGGGCTGCAATGCTGCCCATACAAGGCTGCCTTGTTTCAGCAGCCCGAGCCGACCCGAGCCGACTTTCTCGCTGTGTGGCCACAGACGAGGCGGGAAGAACATCTGAAATCCTCCGCGCTGAGATCAAATCAATATCGCAAATAAAAAGACTTCAGCACAGCCTCGCCACCAAACCGGGCGGGCACTATTACAGAATTTTTGTGTCTCCGGTTTCAACATGAATTTCATGGATGATGACGCTTAGCCATACATTGGACAAATGTCGGTGTTATTTTAGATGCCCGTCAGTAATACACTTTCACTCATTGTCCAAATATTCCTGCGGCATCATGGCGGTTACGTTGCAATGTAAATATTTAGCGCACTTTCTTGCGCTATAGTAACCCGTTAAGCAAGCCATAAACGGCATCGCGACGCATGGAGTCAGATATTCTTTCTCCGCTGCAACTAATATTACTAAGGAGTTGAGTATCTTCTTGAATATCTGCCCCCAGAAGAAATCAGTGAATCTATCTATCTATCTATCTATCTATCTATCTATCTATCTATCTATCTATCTATCTATCTATCTATCTATCTATCTATCTATCTATCTATCTATCTTCAATCTGTCCTTCCATCCATTATTGTCTCTAATAACTGGACTAAGGCATTGCGAGGTTGCTTGGGCGCAAAAGGCCCTCTCTGTCATCAACACTAATCCAATTTAGCGATTAGCTGCCCAGGACGCGCTAGCTTCAGTTTGTTTTGAAAGCCAGAGGGCAGAGTCAGTGCGGCAGCCCCGAAAAAAGTGCACGGGACCTCGCGGCGCGATACTCGCGACGGTCCGAGCGGGGCCTCGTGACCTGCCCTGCGGATGCTCTAATGACGCGCTTGCATTTGGCTAGGTTTGTGTCCCGACTGGGCCGAGTGGGACCCCAACCAGCCCGTGGAGAACGCCAGAGAAGCCATGCAGCAGGCCGACGATTGGTTGGGTGTGCCTCAGGTAAGACGCGCCGACGCCTTTTGCTGTACACGGATCAGACGAGCGGGTGGACCGCCATTAGAACCAGCAGGAGCGAGCGTATTAGGTCTGTCCAATCAAGGCGACATTCACACAAGTTCATTTGAATATTGTAAGGCATAGACGCAAAGACCCATTTGACAAGCGGTAGCCCTTTTGCAAATCACCTCCGAGCGTTGACGCTAAAAATCACCCACCCAAAAGCGGGGGCAGACTGTGTGGAAAGACTTGGATAGAAAAAGTGGATCAAGAGCAATTTCCCTCAAAGTGTTTAAAGCGGACCTCGGTTTGAAATGAAACTTTTCACAAGCGGAGAATGCTCGATGGGGGTTTCGGGGAGTTTGATTTTGCTGCTTTTAGAGCCCTTTCAACACCTCCCCTGAAAGAAGCCATCTAATCTGTGTCCCTCCCTCAGAATGTCATGGGAGCACGGTTGCATTCTTCTTGTTTAGTTCCGCGCAAGCCAACGGCCGCAACAAGGAGAAGCGTTAGCCAAATGGCCGGCCGGGGACTGGATGTCACCCTCCTGTCAGGGCTCGGGTGCGTGGGGGCCGGATTCCGGCGCGCTGGCGTTAAGGAGATGCGGCTAAGTATAAATCCCCCCTGGGAGGCAACGCTCCTTAACCCCGCAGGGCCGGGGTTAAATATAACCAGCCGGGGTCACGGCTTTGCACCAACAAACGACTGACAGGCACGCCGCTCGCTCCCAGTACCAGCCAGCGCAGTGGTGCTAACAGATGCGTTTATTTCCTGTGAAATGCCACCGCACCGTGCCCGCCCGAGGCTCGCTTTGCTGAAACGCTGTCCTTCAATCGTTTGCGCTTCAGGTGATCGCGCCTGAGGAGATCGTGGATCCAGATGTGGACGAGCACTCGGTGATGACCTACCTGTCGCAGTTCCCCAAAGCCAAGCTCAAGCCAGGCGCTCCTCTCAAACCCAAACAGCTTTTCCCTCACAAGGCCAAAGCCTATGGACCAGGTGGGTCCCACACAACACCATTCCGTACAACTGATTTCAGCAATAGGACAGCGACATCGAAACACACACAGCAGCAGAAAAAAAGAACACTCGCAAGTCAGTCAAAGAATCCGAATGGGGCTTCTGAAAGCTGGACAGTGAGGGGCGAGCCTAACATTCTAGGGGAGGGAGGCAAAAAGGTTCTCAGTCCTCGGCACTTGCATACCTGAGGCACCTAGCGGGTGCGCAGGGGCGGACCAGCTCAGAGAGGTAAGCTGGGGCCACAGCCAAATGCAAGTCACTCGCAATGCATTGGGAGCCAGCGGAGGCAGGGAGGGAGGATGGGAGGGAGGGAGGATGGGAGGATAGGATAGGGAGGGAGGGAGGGAGGGAGGGAAACTAGGCCGCTAGCCACGACAGCGGTCGGAGCGCACATGGTCAACAGCGGCTGGCTTTTTTTTCACGGCAGGTATCGAGCCTCAGGGTAACAAGGTGCTTCACCCTGCCGTGTTCACCGTGGAGACTCTGGAAGCCGGCAGCGGCGAGGTCCTGGTCTTTGTGGAGGATCCCGAGGGGCACAAAGAAGAGGTGACAAAGTGGCCGTGTGACAAAGCCAAGCAAGATCTTCTTGCCATCAACTCTCTCTCATGCTCAGCCATTTCCCGCAGGCTAAAGTGAAACCCAACAAGGACAAAAACAGAAGCTACACTGTCACTTATGTTCCTAAAGTCGAGGGTCTGCACAAGGTTCGACAAAGCAGCCAGCCATTACATCCTCCAGTTGAGTTTCTTTCTCTTTTTCAAAGCCTCTCTTTGTTGTCTTCACCGTCAGGTCAAGGTGTTATTTGCCGGTCAGGACATCGACAAGAGCCCCTATGCGGTGAACGTGGCAAAAGACATGGGTGACCCCAGTAAAGTCCACGCCAGGGGACCCGGTCTGGAGCGCACCGGGAACGTGGCCAACAAACCCACCTACTTTGACATTTACACAGCCGGTAAGAATGTCAAGTTCAGCCGTTTCAATCAAATGCCCGCTCGCTTTCGCAAAGGGAGGACCGACGGAAACCATTCTTAGCCACGCTTTTGTTTTCGCGACGCTGCGGCCTTTCCAAGCCCACTGACCGACAACAAACCACCGTCTGCCGGTGACTCGTCTTTCTTCCCGTCAACCAGGCGCTGGCAACGGCGACATCGCCGTGGTCATTGTGGACCCTCAAGGCAAAAAAGACACCGTGGAGATCATTCTGGAGAACAAAGGCGACAGCGTGTTCCGATGCACTTATCGCCCCGTGACTGAGGGTCCGCACGCCGTCCACGTGCTGTTCGGAGGCCACGAGATCCCAAAGAGCCCGTTCCCCGTCAACATCGCCGAAGGTGCGTTACAATTTCGTGCAGTCTCGAGGAACGTGCGGGAGAGCCATTCACCGCGCTTTGGTATTCCTCGGATGCAGCCTTCCTAACGGTTCTTATCTGTCATTTCTAGCACCTCCTGTTGCTCCTCCCACGGGAGCTCCATTGCAGATAATCCCTCAATCAGTGCTCACTCCTCCTGGAACAAAGGGCCCCCCCCCACCAAAAAAACCCGCCCGTCCAAGTTAGTATGTCCCACTGGGACGACGGGCCTTGCACAGTGCTCAGCTCAGCTTAGCTCAGCTCAGCCCCCCACCTCGGACCATGTGCCATGCCCTTAGGACGCTTTGACCATGGTGGAGGCGCACGATGCAGTGTAGTGCTTGGTCCAACTTCTTGCTGCCTGCCAGCCTGCTTGCCACTTTCCTTTCCTAGAGAGCGTAGACGCAATGTTTCTTTGCATCCGACTGTCCCTATTTTGCATTTCTATGGACATTTGCCTTGAGCGCACGCACGCGCACACACATTTGCATCTGCCGGCGTTCCGTCAGAGCCCGCAACGGTTCATACGGGACGGACTGAAACGTTGCCAAAGTGTCGCTCGCTCTGTTCTGTCTCTTTCCGTAATGGCAAAAGGCTTCTTTCTCCTTCACAGGTCTTTTCAGCCCATCCGCAAGGAATCCCGGTTGAATATTCTGATACTAACGCTGCTGCCAAGTGCGGGGGGGGGGGGGGGGGGGGGAAGGGCTCTTGGGATTCAAAAAACCCTTTCTTACCAAATACTTGGTATTCCTTTCAGCCATCAATCCAAACGCCTGCAGAGCCACAGGTCGAGGACTCCAGCCCAAGGGTGTGAGAGTAAAGGAGGTTGCAGACTTCAAAGTCTTCACCAAGGGCGCCGGCAGTGGAACATTGAACGTCTCGGTCAAAGGGCCCAGTGAGTCAGACGGCCTCCTCGTCTCCGCTCTTCCCTTTCTGGATGAGTTCTCTCTTCCTTCCTGAAAAAGGCCATACATAAAATACAGTCCAGTCGGCGCGCTTCTGACCAGAGTCCGTATTGCGCCGCATTGTTCTCTCCAGCCGGAGCGCAGGAGCAAGTCAACGTGCGAGATGTCGGAAACGGCGTGTACGAGTGCGAGTATTACCCCCTCAAGCCGGGTAAATACACAGTCAGCATTACCTGGGGAGGCCAGCCCATCCCCCGCAGGTAAGCGGCAGCCGCCGGCCGCGCTCATCGCCCAGCACCACACAAATAACGTATTGCGGATGTCTGCAGCCCCTTTGAAGTGGAGGTGGGACCCGAGGCCGGTTTCCAGAAGGTGAGGGCCTGGGGTCCCGGTCTGAGGACGGGGATGGTGGGAAAATCTGCCGACTTTGTGGTAGAGGCCGTCGGCACGGATGTCGGGACGCTGGGTGAGTCACGCGTGGACGCCCGTCCGAGCGGCCGCCGTCTTTGCGTTAAGGTCACTCTCCGCCCATTTCTGGCGGGAAAGACATTTGCGGTGGTACGGACCGGCCATTTGAATGCATCCTTCCTGTTTTTGCCAAGGCTTCTCCATCGAAGGACCCTCTCAGGCTAAGATCGAGTGCGACGACAAGGGCGACGGCTCCTGCGACGTCCGCTACTGGCCCACCGAACCCGGCGACTACGCCGTCCATGTGGTTTGCGACGACGAGGACATCAAGGACAGCCCCTTCATGGCCCACATCCTGCCCGCTGCTAACGACACCTTCCCCGAGAAGGTAACCACCAACCGCTGGTGCACGACAACTCTGGCGGGTCTTGTTAACAAATACCCCGGAACGTTCAGGTGAAAGCGTTCGGGCCGGGCCTGCAGCCAACTGGCGTGACGGTCAACAAAGCCACCGAATTCACCATCGATGCCCGCGTGGCCGGGAAGGGTCCGCTCACCATCTACGCCCAGGTACGGCCACATTGACCGCAACGTTGCACGGAACTTCTGACGCACTTTTTCGGGATAGCGGTCAATTTTCAAAAGACGCACACCCATGGAGCGACGTACTATTTTGACCCCACCGCCGGCCGAACACAACTTGTTTCTTTTCCTCGGCGCAAGACCCGGTCTGACACGCTTCTGGCATCCACTCAGGATGCCGAAGGCTGCGCCATCGACATCAAAATCAGCGACAAGGGCGACGGCACGTACCTGTGCACGTACACTCCTGCCAAGCCCATTAAACACACCATCATCATTGCCTGGAGCGGCGTCAACGTGCCCAACAGCCCCTTCAGGGTAAGTTGCGCTCAACGTCATCTTTCACAACTCAATGTTTGTGTTTGCGCCACACAAAAGCTTTCAATATTTTTCTATCTGGATAGTGTTTTACCGCGATTGAAACACTGCCCGCAGGCTAAGTATTTACTTTTAAAGTAACGGACTGCATACTAATATTTGATCATAGGAGTGAGGGAACGAACGTTGCCTTTGGTTTGTTTAGCATAAGGTACGGCTAGCCCGCTAGCTAGCGTCAGGTATAAGGCACGCACCGAGCAAATATCGATCTGTTATTTGAGTCCGGGATATCCCCACTTTGACTGCGACTCGTCGCGGGTTCCCGACACGTTCGACCCCGAGCTTTTGGCTTTACGAACGCTTTTGCGCGTTGGACGTCACGGCGGTGACGATGCTTCCAAACAGCCGCAAGCGCACTCAGTGAATTGGATCATTAGGTGCTGGTCGGCGAGGGTTGTCATCCAGACAGGGTCAAGGTCTACGGGCCCGGAGTGGAGAAGACGGGCCTCAAGGCTAACGAGCCCACATACTTCACCGTGGACTGCGGCCAGGCCGGTCAAGGTGAGCACGTGGGAGAAAATGACGGTTATAAAAACACTGGACAGCCCGGGGCGAGTCCCAACGGAAGGAGGCCTGTGGCGAAGGCTTGCATAACGCCGCTGTAAAATGTGGAAAAACCCTAGAGGGTTTTAAAAAAAAAAAAGTGGCTTTTTTTCTTCGGAGCGTCCTATCTCAACTGTTCTCCCTGTTAGGCGACATCAGCATTGGAATCAAGTGCGCCCCGGGGGTGGTTGGCCCTGCCGAGGCGGACATCGACTTTGACATCATCAAGAATGACAATGACACCTTTACTGTCAAGTACACGCCCCCGGCGGCGGGTCGCTACACCATCATGGTGCTCTTTGCTGACCAAGTAAGATGAGACATGATGTCACATCACCTTTGGAGAGGACATTAAACCCCCTCCCGCCCCCGCTTTCATTGCTCATGAATTTTCTCATCTTCTACCTTGTCAGGAAATTCCCATCAGTCCGTTCAAAGTCAAAGTGGAGCCCTCTCACGATGCTGGCAAGGTGAAAGCCGAGGGGCCCGGACTCAACAAGACAGGTTAGTGCAGTGGGAGCGAGTAAGTGAGTACAAATACGTTGCCACTGCAGATTTCCGCTATCTGTACTTTTTCTGGAAGCATATTTCTGCTCATGTCAAAATAAGCTCGCCACTTCTTTTAACCGTTGCAGCGGATGACTCATGGGAAAGAAAGCACGTTAAGGCTCTATAGTCTTCACAAGCCGCTTCTGCATATACATACTTTCAGCAATGATCCTATCTTTCGAAGCAAAGCTTTAGCGGCCCTCCTTTTTGTATCTGTACTTTGGCATACCATTTTCGTGCATCGACACAAAGGTGCTTTCGGTTGCAGGAGTGGAGGTGGGCACCCCGACCCACTTCACTATCTACACAAAGGGTGCGGGCAAAGCCAGGCCCGAGGTGCGCTTCGCGGCCTCGGGCCCAGGGGAGGCGGTCCGTGACTTTGAGATCATCGATAACCACGATTACTCCTACACGGTCAAGTACACCGCTCTTCAACAGGTGCGTGCGTGCGTGCGTGCGTGCGTCCATTCCAGTCCATTCCACAGCAACGCAGAGATGAGTCACCGTCATGTTGGCTCTTTGCAGGGCAACATGGCCATCACGGTGACCCACGGAGGCGACCCCATCCCGCAGAGTCCCTTCCATATCACAGTGTCACCGCAGCTGGATATCGGAAAAGTCAAAGTGGAGGGATTGGACACCAGTAAGTACAACCTGTTGTTCTCTGACAATGAAAAAAACAAAAACCCAAAGAGTCACACACGCGACTTTGATCCATGAAGGACCCAAGAACCTAACCCTACCAGTTACTGCCAATATTTATCGATTCATTTTCCCTCAGGGAAACCCGCGCGATGAGCGTTGTGTGCGGTGACCGGCCGCCGCCACCGCTGCAGTCTCGCTCACGGCTCGACTTAGCGTTTCTCGTTTGAGTTCCTTTCGTTTTTCTCATCCAATCCACACAATTACTGGGAGAAAGTAATCTGATAACGGCGTGGCCGTCCGGCGACCGCCAGTCGGGGCGAAAACATTCCACTCGAGTCCCGTACGTTGCCAGAATGCATATTTCAAGGTCACGTGCACTTGCAACTGAGCTGCAAACTTGGAAGAGTTCACGTTGTCTTTTTTTTTTTTTCTCCCTAGAAGTGGAAGTGGGAAGGGACCAGGAATTCACAGTGAACACCAAGGGTGCCGGCGGGCAGGGCAACGTAGGCGTGAAGATGACCTCGCCCAGCGGCCGACCCATCCCGTGCAAGCTGGAGTCGGACAAAGCCAAAGGCGTTCACGGCGTGAAGTACATCCCCCCGGAGGAGGGGCAGTACAAGGTGGATGTCAGCTATGACGGAAACCCCGTCATGGGAAGCCCCTTTGGGCTGGAAGCCGTGATGCCCGCTGACCCCTCAAAGGTAAATGCTCAGCAAAGTGCCCTTCGACAATTACTGTTCAGACGGTCGGGAGCCACCGGCCATTCGTCACTTTGAGGAAACAAAAAAGAAAAGTCTCTTCAACCACGAAGCAAAGCGAGCTTGGAGCTGTTTGTCACTTCCACTTTACTGTGAAACCTAAGCCTCAGCCAAAAGAGCTATCAATTAGGTATTGTATAGTCTTGCACCAAAACCATTCACAAAAGACAGCTAGCTTGATGCTAACACCAAATGCAAAGACTAAGGCACATTCACACTGATGTTATTGCTGCTGTAACACATACAAAGACAGCATAGACCAAAGGTCTCGACCGGAAATCTCGAAAACCCCGGAAACTAAAAGGGGGGAGGGGGTCATTGTAGATCAAAGGTCGCTAACTCACGACGTTTGACCTGACTTTGCTGCATCTCAGGTCCGAGCTTTCGGCCCCGGTCTTCAGGGCGGCGTGGTGGGCAAACCGGCTCCGTTCACTATCGACACCAAGGGAGCGGGTGCCGGCGGGCTGGGCCTAACGGTGGAGGGTCCCTGCGAGGCCAAAATCGAGTGCCAAGATAACGGCGACGGCACGTGCTCGGTCGCCTACCTGCCCACCGAGGCCGGCGAGTACGCCATCAACATCCTGTTCGCCGACAAGCACGTTCCGGGCTCCCCTTTCAAGGCGGCAGTACGGCCGGCCTTCGACCCCAGCAAGGTCACGGCCAGCGGCCCCGGGCTGGAAAGAGCCAAGGCGGGGGAAACGGCCACCTTCACTGTGGACTGCACACGGGCCGGCGAGGCAGAGCTCACCATCGAGATCGTATCGGACAGCGGGGTGAAGGCCGAAGTGCGCATCCAGAAAACGGCAGAGGGAACTTTCTCCGTCACCTACATCCCGCCGTTCCACGGCGCGCACACCGTTACCATCAAGTACGGAGGCCACGTGATCCCCCACTTCCCTAAGGTTCTGCAGGTGGAGCCTTCAGTGGACACCAGCGGGGTGCACGTCTACGGGCCAGGGGTGGAGCCGAGAGGTAAAAGGACAATGCAAATCTGCAAATCGGTCCCACTCTTGCACAACGACCTACCTGTCAAACACACCCAACAGTCTCTCTTTTTACCATGAAGATCAACTTACCTAACCCTGAGCCTTAACTGAAGCCTAACCTAAGACACATCTTGCGCTAGTGGCGGGCCGCCCACGTCATTCTTGACAGCTGCCGTCGTCGTTGCAAACAACGGCGCTTTGTTCCCAGGCGTCCTGCGAGAGGTCACGACCCACTTCATCGTGGACGCCCGCGCTCTCACCAAGGTCGGAGGCAATCACGTGAAGGCTCGCATCGTCAACCCTTCGGGCACCACCACGGATGGCTACATCACCGACAAGGGCGACGGCACCTACAGAGTGGAGTACACGCCCTTTGAGGACGGTAGGGACGCACGTCAGATGAAGCCTATGCGGCCGTGTCTAGAGGGTCTACATACAGGGCTGTCAAAGCCTTTTTCCTCACTCAGCTGACTGGTTAGAACAATTAGAGCAAATTTGAACTTAATCAGTTATGGGTGATCATCGTCCCATCATACCACGGAAGGGCCCCTGCATCGGCTTATTGGCCTTTGGACAGCGGCTAAGTGCTTTTGAACAGAAGACGGGACAAAGTGTGGCAAGACGCGGGGAGCCGGAGTTTGACAACCATGGTGAAAAACCCCTGAAAGAACGCGCACTGTCACATGGGATCAGATAGAAGGACTAACAGGTGCACCGCTGCGGGAACAGTCAGTGTGAGAGATTTGGGCAGGATATAAATACGGAATGATGCAGTGCTGCAATGATGCGAGGGCCAGAGAGCAGGCAGCCCGACCGACAGGCTCAGATTTATAAATAGTCTGTTCTGGAACTGAAGCTCTTAACCAGGCAGGTATGTGTGCCCCAGGCCGCCCGCCGGCGCACCTGCCGTTACAGTAGGAGCGAGCGCGCCATTACAGGGGCTTGCTTATGAAGAAAGCCGGCGGGCCTCTTCAAGCCCCAACAGAGACTATTTGCCTGTCCATGCTCAATCACACATATCCAATTGTAGAAGGTCGGCTTGACTCATTCAAAGTGTTTGTGCGCAGGCACGCATCTGATCGAGGTCCTGGTCTATGACGTGCCCGTACCCAAAAGTCCCTTCAGAGTGTCAGTGGCGGAGGGATGCGATCCCACCCGGGTCAGGGCCTATGGACCGGGCCTGGAGGGAGGAATCACTAACAAGCCCAACTGCTTCACGGTGGAGACCAGGTAGCACACGCACAAAGCCAAATAGTAGCCAACCTTGTCTCCAGTCGATGCGTGATTCAAGTCTCTCTCTGCGCGTCCGCAGGGGTGCCGGGACCGGAGGTCTGGGCCTAACCATCGAGGGTGCGTCCGAGGCCAAAATCTCTTGCAAAGACAACAAAGACGGAAGCTGCAGCGTGGAGTACGTCCCCTTCACGCCCGGAGACTACGACGTCAACATCAACTACGGCGGTCACCCCATCCCGGGCAGTCCCTTCAAAGTGCCCGTCAAAGACCCCGTGGACCCCAGCAAGGTCAAGTGCTCCGGTCCCGGCCTGGGTACCGGAGTGAGAGCGCACATCCCTCAAACGTTCACGGTGGACTGCACTCGGGCCGGGCAGGCTGCGCTGGATGTCAAAGTGTTTGGACCGACAGGTCGGAGGGGATTTCCATTTCGGGGGGGGGGGCTTCGCAGAGAGTGCAGCCAATCGTCTAACGCTAAAGCTTTTGTTCAAAGGTACCACGGAGCCAGTGGGTGTCAAAAACAATGGTGACGGCACCCACACGGTTCACTACACCCCAGCTCAGGACGGACCCTACACCGTGGCAGTCAAATATGCAGAGCAGGACGTCCCGCATAGGTATGTATGTGCTGCAAATCAAATTCTTCAGCGTGACAACTCCTGCCAAGGTGCATCTACGTGCAGTCGATTGAGAATTGTCGGTGTCCTATAGCATGAACAGTCACTGTCCATCCTCTGGCAACATTCCATTCAATTCCATTTCCCTCTGCCGTCAACAGTCCATTCAAGGTCACGTCTCAGCCCGGGCATGACGCAAGCAAGGTGCGAGCCAGCGGACCCGGTCTGGACAGCAAAGGCGTGTCCGCCAGCCTTCCCGTAGAGTTCACCATTGACGCTCGCGATGCCGGCGAGGGGCTGCTCACTGTGCAGATACTGGTCGGTCTCCCGCCCTTCCTTCCTCCCTCCCACTCGACCGCTTGCTTGCTTGCTTGTCCCTTCACCTCCGCCCACGACATAACCCAAACGCTCTGGCCGACAGGACCCGGAGGGCAAGCCGAAGAACGCCAGCATCCAGGACAACAGGGACGGCACCTACACCGTGTCCTACGTCCCCGACTCCATCGGCCCGTACACCATCACCATCAAATACGGAGGGGATGAAATTCCGTACTCGCCCTACAGGATTCAGTCCAATCCCACGGGAGATGCCAGCAAGTGTCGCCTCACAGGTAACTCCGTTCCTGTTTACATTTGGCAAGAATTTCTGAAAATACAGAGAAAAGCTACAGCAAGGCATATCATGGATTCTCCCTGCCGTGAACATTCTCCGCCTCTCGATGATAATCTCGATCAACACGCTGCGCCCCGTGCAGCACCGGAGGAGCACAACTCTTACGTTGAAGTAGCTGAGCGGTGACGGTTTTGCTCGATTTATTTCCAACACAACCTGTTTTTCTTTTGCAGTGTCAATAGGAGGACACGGCGTATGTAAGTCATGCTTTTTTTTCATTTGTACGGGAAAGCCTCCAAAAATGAATACGACGGACGACTGGACTTTCTTTGCTTTGTTGCTTTGTTTGTTTTTCCCAACAGCGGGCCTTCAGAAGCTGCAGACCTCAGAGGACACGGTCATCACGGTAGATGCCAAGGCCGCCGGCAAGGGCAAGGTAACGTGCAAGGTGTTGACGCCGCAAGGGATGGAGCTGGACATGGACGTGGTGGAGAATCGCGACGGCACCTTCGACATTTACTACACGGCCCCCGAACCCGGCAAATACGTCATCACCATTCGCTTCGGAGGCCAAAACATCCCCAAGAGCCCCTTCCACGTGGTGGTGGGTAAACCAAAACGCCGTGCTGTCTGTCACCATTCCAAGAGGAACACATTCTTTTTAAGACGGAATCAATCTAAATGAACAAATAGCGTCTCATCGAGGTGGATACAAATGAAGCCTAAATAGCCCTGTTTTTGTCATGTGAAAAATAAGACCAAGCAAAAAAAGCTATTTGGAACTGTTCCTAATCCCCCCCGGCCACCTTGACTAAGGCAGAAGAAAAACCAAGCGAAACCTCGCACATTTTTAGGGGGCATTTTGAATCGGGGCAATCGGGCAAAATGAGCAAGTGCGTTCACTTGCTCATTTTTGAAGTAGCGCTCAGCGATGTCACAGACCTTCAGGCTTGTGCAGGAAAAGCCCACGAGAACATCGGAAACGTATTGATTGCCACCACAAGCACCGGGCGTGTGTATAGACTTTCAATATAGTGCCGTGCTGATGGATAGATAAGACAAAAATCTGCCCAAATCTTTTGCACAAATGCCACCACCCGTGTTTGTTTTGTCCCAAAGGCCTCAAATGAGCCGGTTGCCCCTCGCGACACGGTGGACCCTCTCTTCAGGCCGGTCAACTTCCTGGTGCCTTTCACGCCGCAGCAAGGAGAAATATCAGGTGGCAAAACGCCGAGGTCATTAAAGCTCCCCCCGCACGAGCTAACCCGTCCCGCCGTTGTCAGGTGAGGTCCGGATGCCCTCGGGCAAGACGGCCAGGCCGCATATCACCGACAATAAAGACGGCACCATCACCATCAAGTACCAACCCACCGAGAGAGGTCTGCACGAGATGGACATCAAATATGAAGGCAACCACATTCCAGGTCGGCAAAAATGACGCACCCTGCAAGCCATGTCAAATTCGCTCGATTAGACTTTGACCATGTTTGTCGGAACTTTGATCCCATGAAAAGGGGTCGGGGTCCGTGGTCAAGGCTGAATTCAAGCAACAGTGTGATATTTGTAGTGAAGCTGGAGCATGAAATTCGGGTTGGAATATGTTAAAGGTCTGAAGCCAAACTCGAATGCGCTAGAAAACATGGAAATGAAGACTGACGGTGAAATCAGCAAAGAGTCCTAAAGCAGGCTTCGCTATGCTTTTGCTGACTACAGGAAGCCCTCTGCAGTTCTTTGTGGACGCCGTGAACAGTGGAGTGGTGTCGGCCTACGGTCCCGGCCTGAGTTACGGCATGGTCAACAAAGCCGCCACCTTCACTGTGGTCACCAAGAACGCGGGCGAAGGTACGACACAAGGAGGATTCAAAGCGACATGCAATTTCAAATGCCGGCCGATGTCAAGATGGGAGAAAAGAATGACTGGTGGCTTTTGTGTGCGGGCAGGTGGTCTCTCCCTGGCGGTGGAGGGCCCATCCAAGGCAGAGATCACCTGCAAGGACAACAAAGACGGCACCTGCACCGTGTCCTATCTTCCCACGGCGCCCGGAGACTACAGCATTATTGTCAAGTTTGACAACAAGCACATTCCCGGCAGCCCCTTTGTCGCCAAGATCACCGGTGGGTAGGGAAACGAATTCATCCGTTGCCCGGCGCTCAAAGACACCTTTCTCTCTCGCCAAGGCGACGACAGCATTACCCGCACGTCCCAGCTGAACGTGGGCACGTCCGCCGACGTTTCGCTCAAGATCACCGAAACGGACCTGAGCTCTCTCAGCGCCAGCATCCGAGCGCCCTCGGGCAACGAGGAACCCTGCCTGCTCAAGAGGCTACCCAACAGACACCTCGGTGAGAACGCGTCGACCGCAGCCGAGCTCCGCCCCGCCCCGCCCCGCCCTGCCCTGCCTGCTTTAGCCCTGGAGTCCAAACGCATTTAACTGACTGACGCCCGTCGGCTCCCTCAGGTATCTCATTCACCCCGAAAGAGGTGGGCGAGCATGAAGTGAGCGTGAGGAAGAACGGCGTACACGTCGCCAACAGCCCCTTCAAGATCATGGTCGGCCAATCGGAGATCGGCGAGGCCAGCCGGGTCAAAGCCTTCGGCAAAGGCCTGGTGGAGGCGCACACGTTTGAGATGGCCGAATTCTTTGTGGACACCAGGAACGCCGGTACGCTCGCTCCGACAACCTCTCCACCGCCGCCGAGTGCGGCCGGGGAAATGTGACGGATGGCTTTTCTTCAGGTTACGGCGGGCTGGCGTTGTCCATCGAGGGTCCCAGCAAAGTGGATATCAACTGCGAAGATATGGAGGACGGGACGTGCAAGGTGACCTACTGTCCGACAGAGCCCGGAAATTACACCGTGAACATCAAGTTTGCCGAAAAGCACATCCCAGGTTCGGAATTGATAGATAGCGAAGGCGGCGGACGAGGTCGGAAAATGTCTGGTGGAAAATGCGCCTCTCGGTTTCCTCCAGGAAGTCCGTTTACAGTGAAGGTGACCGGCGAAGGGAGGATGAAGGAGAGCATAACCAGAAAGAGGCAGGCGTCCTCCATCGCTTCGGTGGGCAGCACCTGCGGACTCAACCTGAAGATTCCAGGTCAGCCAGCTGTCCCGGGACCGCGGAGCGGAGCCGACGGTGCCGAGCGCTTCCGGCAACCTTCTCCTTTGCGCCTAGGAAACTGGTTCCAGACGGTGTCGGCCCAAGAGAGGCTCACCCGGACGTTCACCCGCAGCAGCCACACGTACACGCGCACCGAGCGCACCGAGATCAGCAAAACCCGCGGCGGCGAGACCAAGCGGGAAGTTCGGGTGGAGGAGAGCACGCAGGTGGGCGGAGGGGGCAGCCCCTTCAGAGACGTCTTTGGAGACTTCCTGGGCCGGGAGAGCCTGAGCAGCTTCGCCGGCATCGCGGCCAGACCCGAAGGTGACCTCCTTAAACGGTCTTGTGCGTTTGTCTGGTATTCTCGCCCACCGACTCGTCGACGGACGGGGGATCCAAACGTGTATGTCTTCTTTCTATCCAAGCGCGTGGCGGCGGTGGCGGCGCCGATGTTGCAGGCGAGATGGGCTCGCAGGCCATGACGGCCCAGGTGACCAGCCCCGGGGGCAAGACGGTGGACGCCGACATCGTGGACGGAGGAAACAGCACGTACAGCGTGCGCTTCGTCCCCCAGGAGATGGGAGCGCACACCGTCAACGTCAAGTACCGAGGCCAGCACGTCCCCGGGAGCCCCTTCCAGTTTACCGTGGGGCCCATGGGGGAGGGAGGCGCGCACAAGGTCCGGGCGGGAGGCCCCGGCCTGGAAAGAGGCGTGGCCGCAGCACCTTGTAAGTGAACGTGGCAAAGAGAGAGAGAGAGAGCAGAGCGTAGCGCTGTTGTCAAACCATCGCGCAACATCTCCTTGAGAACACCAAAACAAGAGCGCACAGTCGGCTTTTCGTATCCAGTCCATTTCGTTTCACACAAGTCGGCGGCTAGCTTCATGCTAACATATACTAGGTACATGATGTCCTAAATTGGATCTGAATTTCAGCTTTATTGCCGCATTCCGTCGAACAAAATTCCAACACCTAACCCTAACCCATTGGGAGCACACGTCGTTTATTCTTGCGCTGCGTGTCTTGCAGTCCGGCGTGTCGTGGCAAAGGATGGCAGGCAATACCTTCCAAATTTGGATGGGAAGCCCCCGAAAAGGAACCAACCTTCACTCGACTTTTCTTTTTCCCTCTCTCTTCAGCCGAATTTAGCATCTGGACTAGAGAGGCCGGCGCCGGGGGCTTGTCCATTGCCGTGGAAGGGCCCAGCAAGGCGGAAATCTCCTTTGAGGACAGAAAGGACGGCTCCTGCGGCGTCTCTTACATCGTCAAAGAACCCGGTGGGTCATTGTCCTTATTTTCTTTTTCGTCCAAGCGCGTTCTTCCGCCCGCCCGCCCGCCCGCGCCCGTTTGGTCTGTCTGTTTTTTTCCCTCCAGGTTGCGCGGTGCTGAAAGCTAATAAGCCGTCTGTTCCCTCAGGTGACTACGAGGTGTCGATTAAGTTCAACAACGAGCACATCCCCGACAGCCCGTTCATCGTTCCCATCGCGACCCTGTCGGACGAAGCCCGCAGGCTCACGTTCAGCAGCCTGCAGGTGAGAATTGCCCAAAGGAATCTAAGCGCGTCAAGCTGGAGGAGAGCGGCGCCTGCCGCCTCTTTGCCCTTGACGTGTCAATGAAGCGCAGCCACGGGCCGCTAAAGGTCGGGATTAACTGTCCCCCGCTGCGCGCCGCTCGTCAGTGGCGACGGGGACAACAAGGACGCAATCGCCTTGCATTCACAATGGCAGATCTCTGTGACATGCCGTACACTGCCAAAAGAAATCATAATATCATGATGTCAACTTTCCAGTTCTGTCCTCGATGAGCTTGCCGAAGGAGTCGGCGGTTGCGCTCGGCTCACTTTTTAACAATCGTTCGCAATGAACTTTGGGTTCTGGCGCCCGAGATTGCCAGGAAGCCCCGGACGTCGTCTCCAGAGCGCTGGCCCTGACCCGAAGCGGTGTCATAAGGCGGAGCATGAGCCGGGAAGCGGCTGGGCCTTTGCTGGCAAGCTCAGTGGCCTAGTGGTAGAGTGTCCGCCTTGAGACTGGAAGGGTTCAAACCCCGGCCGGCCGGGTCATACCAAAGACTATAAAAATGGGACCCTATGCCTCCCGGCTGGGCACTCAGCATGAAGGGTTGGAATAGGGGGTTAGATCACCAAATGATTCCCGAGCGCGGGAGGCACCGCTGCTGCTCACTGTTCCCCTCTCCCCCAGGGGATGGATCAAAATCACATGGGGATGGATGGGTTCAATGCAGAGGACAAATTTCACCACACCCAGATGTGTGTGTGACGATGATCATTGGGAGGGACTTTAACTTGAACTTACGACTTTTGCTCAAGCAGACTTGGAGGGCTAGCGATGTCATTCGGGACGGCTTAGCGTGGGCCGTTATCAAATTCCGGTGCTACGGCAAGCTCCCTCCCTATCGCCCGCCGTATCGCAAATTAGCAAGGTGCTGAGCAAAAGGTGCAAAAAAAGGTCAAAGCCTTTTCGGTACGGACAAATAGGTCTACGGAAAAGCCAGGTCCGGTCCGGGCCGTACCGCACCGCACCGCTGCACCTCTCGTGGCTTTTAGGTTGGGCCTGAAAGCCCGTCCGTCACCATGAATGGTGTATTTGTTCAAAGCGGGCCTGTGACTTCAAAACACCCCAACAGTCAAGAAGTCCCTTTTTAGGTCAGGGAGTAGCAACGTCCAAGCAAACGTGTGTGGTGTCAGCGACTGGGCTCACTTCACACTAGCTCCGTTTTTTTGCCTTCACACTTTTCACAGCCAGCAACATTGAAACTGGGTTTTTGTAATGGGGTGGTGGTGGAGGGGGGGGGGGGGGGGGGGGGGGGGGGGGCATTTTCTGCCACCAGAGGCCTGCCCAAGTGCAATATCAGAGCAAGACTTCAAATGTCAGGCAAGCTCTCGTCTGCCGCGGGGGCACAAACACCAAACGGCTCGCTATCAACTCTGACCTTTCCTGCCTCGCCGCATCTATTCTGGTCCGGTGGCCGGCCGGGATGACTCACATACCGGCCCCTCCCTCGTGGGGCCACATACGCACGCGCGCGCGCATAATGCATTCTTTTTTTCAGGAGAAGGATTTGAAGGTGAACCAAGAAGCCTCGTTCATGGTGCAGCGCAACGGCGCTCGCGGCGTGGTGGACGCCAAAGTCCACACCCCCTCCGGCAGCTCAGAGGAGTGTTACGTCACCGAGCTCGATGGCGGTAAGCCACTCCCTGCAAAGCAAGCGTCCCTTCCTCTCAACGATTTACTGCCGAGACACTGGCAAATCCCAAAAATGGAGAAAGAAGCGGCCCTAGCTTTGTTTCTACAAGGCCTCCCTCCGTTGCCTGCACGGATGCATTCAGAATGAGGCAAGCCGTCTCTCCTTTTCTTTGGCCCTCAGACAAGACCGCCGTCCGCTTCATTCCCCGCGAAAACGGCGTCCACTCCATCGACGTCAAGTTCAACGGCTGCCACATTCCCGGAAGCCCCTTCAACGTGCGGATGGGAGATCCCGGACTGATCGGGGATCCGGGCATGGTTACGGCGCACGGCCCCGGCCTGCTGGGCGGAATCACCGGTGGGCACCGCCGTCCGCTCGTCCGGTGAAGGGAGTCGCTTTTGAACTGTAGGCATGTGGACTTTCCCGGCGTAGGCGCGCCCTCCGACTTTGTGGTCAACACGTGCAACGCCGGGCCGGGCACGCTGTCGGTAAACATCGACGGGCCGTCCAAGGTCAAGATGGACTGCTGCGAGTGTCCCGAAGGCTACAAAGTCACCTACATCCCCATGGCGCCCGGCAACTATCTCATCACCATCAAGTACGGCGGGCCGCAGCACATTGTCGGGAGCCCCTTCAAAGCTAAAGTCACAGGTAAGCTGCTAGCCGGTGGGACATTTTGGTGGGATGGAGTCGCAATGAATATTTTCAAGACGCTGGCCGCTTTTGATGCGCCGCAGGCGCCCGCCTGTCAGGCGGACACAGCCTGCACGAGACCTCGTCCGTCCTGGTGGAAACGGTCACCAAGTTGTCCAAAGTGGGCGGCGGCGGCGGCGGCGCTTTCGCCTCCTCCAAGCTGACGTCGGACGCCGGCAAGGTGGTCTGCCGCGGGACGGGCCTGAGCAAGGCCACGGTGGGACAGAAAAACAATTTCACAGTCGACTGCGGCAAAGCAGGTGAGGCGCCGCTCGCGCGTCATCGGCTCGTCGTCGGCTCGTCGTCGGCTCGTCCTTTCGTAGCTTTGCAAAGCAGCCGTGAAAGCGGCCGATCTCGCTCGCGATCTTCCCAAGGAGGGCGCTTCTTTTGTTAGCATTTGCGAGGCTAGCGCGTGCTAAATGAGCTGCTCGATTTTGCGCTTTGCAGAAGAAAAGAAGCCGGTAAGATGTAGAAAATGGACGCGCGTGCCACCCGCAGTTTGATTGACTTGATTTTTTGTTGGCCTTTTTGTGCGCAGGCAGCAACATGCTGATGGTGGGCGTGCACGGGCCTCACGCGCCGTGCGAGGAGGTCTACGTCAAGCACATGGGCAACAAGCTCTACAACGTCACCTACACCGTCAAGGACAAGGGCAGCTACACGCTCATCGTCAAATGGGGAGACGACAACGTCCCCGGCAGCCCCTACAAAGTGGCCGCGTCCTAAAAAACAGCCCAATCATTTTGCTGTGGACTGAGAACCACTGACTGCACTAAAGCTCGGGCAGATATGCGTACGTGCGTGCGGGCGGGCGAGCGGGCGTGCGTGCGTGCGTGCGTGTGCCAAAATGCGTGTGAAATCCCAGATGCTGCATTTACAAATAAGCAAAGCGACGTCAAGGCAACGAGCCAGAGGTGCGTTTGTTTGGCCTCCGCTCTGAAAGCACAAGCGTGTGGCACACTGCTTTTTGTATGGGTTCTTCTTGCCTTCTTTTCTTATATTAACCTTTTTTTTTGCAAACCTAATAAAGACTTCACTGTTAAACGGAGCCGTTGCATCTTACGTACATATTTGATTGCACAGCGTGTTAGCTTTACCCCCACGCAAAACGACGAGCCCGCGCCGACTCTCAGCCGGGCTCCGCCGTCGGGCCTTTGGATGATTTCCGAGCGCCGCTTCCTCCCCCTGTGACTGGCAATTTTCCGCAAACAACAGGAGCTCTCCCTCGAGAAGCTTTGGAGAGCGGAAAGAAACGTGACGAGCGCATTATGCCTTCTCATTTACATGTTGCACTCGCGAGATGGCAGCATAGGCAAGGTGTCCTCATATCCCCATCCAAAGCTTTATTGTTCCTCGATGAAGACGAACCACACGGCGGAGTTGCACGCATAATTAATCCCGTCGGCCGTGTAACGGGAACGCCGGGGGGCGGGGCGGGAGGAAAGCGAAACGCGCGCAGGCGCGCCAAAGAAGCAGCCGTGCAGGTTGAGCCGTCGTCATCTGCGTCCGCGCTCCCCTCAATGAGCCATTGCTCCAAAATAGTAGCTCACTTGTTGAATTTACAGGAGAACTGCAGTTGAAATTTTGACCACCGGTGTCTGCCGTTTAGATTTTCCACGGCTGCTCCCTCCAAACTGCCATAAAAATAGCAACACATTAGCCCCAGAAGACGTGGGCCCGCCGGGCACCTGCCCCAACGCCAGATGGCCAGTCCGGTACTGCGCAATAGAAAATCCACCGCGCAAGACGGCAGCTGTCCAAAACGCTTTCGAATTTAGAGCGCCGGATCGGATGGGGAATTTTTCCAACGGCGCAATACTCCAGCGCGTGACACGACGTCACGGTCGCGCTGTCGAGCAGCCGGGCCCGTTCTTCCGCTGCCTATAATTAGCTGCTCATTTTCTCCGCCGTGCCGGGGGCCGTTACGAGGAGGCCAGACGAGCGGTGGCCAGGCGAGCGCTGGCCAGACGAGCGGTGGCCGCACGAGCGCTGGCCAGACGAGCGCTGGCCTCACGAGCGCTGGCCACACGAGCGCTGGCCACACGAGCCCTGGCCACACGAGCGCTGGCGAGCGTGCCGCTCTCCGACCATCTGGCAAAATGACGTCGGGCAGCGTGTCGACGTGGAGTGAATTGGAAAGGGAGCGGGGAGGAAGGGGGCCTGCAAATGGGGGCAATGAGAAGCAAAGACAGCGCAGTGTGGGAGGCAGAGAGGGAGAAAGGCGGATTACAGAGAGAATGGGAATAAAAGAATCCAAATGGAAGTGTGCAAGATGGGGGGGGGGGGGGGGGGCGGAGCACGCCACATGCGGTGCCAGCACGCCGTCACCTTCGGAGAGATCACACGTGTCGGTGCAGAGGGCGTTGGGAATGCGGCACTGTGGGGGGGCATGGCACCTTCATGGCATGTCCATGGCACCTTCATGGCATGTCCATGGCACCTTCATGGCATGTCCATGGCACCTTCATGGCATGTCCATGGCACCTTCATGGCATGTCCATGGCACCTTCATGGCACGTTTGCTCGCTCTCTCTCCGTCAAGCTTACGCACAAATGAGGGGGGGCTCCGACGATTGGAGCGATCCGTCCGATTGAGTTCGCCCCCGGGGCCTGGTGTGTAATTGCTTCATGCATACTTGATCCGGCGTATAATCAAGCAAACGCTCTTGTTTTGCCAGCGTCCACTTGCATTTACAGGCCGGCGGCGCATGCAGTCTGCCGTCTTGGAACGGACCAGCGCGAGCTCGCACGCTCGCACTCGGGCTCGACACTCGCCCAGGGAGCGCTCGGGCGGGCGGGCGGCCTGTGGCGGATTCGCCGTGGCGCTGTGTTTTATTCATATAGAACACGCATGAAATATTCATCCCGGAGCGCCGTCGCAAATGATGAAAGAGCATCGGGCAAACGGCGGCGGCGGCGGCAAATTGTTTTCATGGAAAGAAAACAACGGCCATGCAAAGAGGGTGAGATGGAAGCGGCTCCCGGGGGAAAATGGCGCCAGGAAGCTCCAGTGCCTGGCTACCGCGTCTGACAACACGCTGGGCCGCCGGGCCTCTGACAACGAGGAGAAATTCTCCAAGTGAACGAGGAGCGTCCCGCATAAGCCACCGACTGTCAGCTTCAGTCATTGTTGCATGGGGACGTCGTGAGGATTGCATTGACTCGCAAGGACGGACACGCGCGAATTCTCGGGATTGATTCACCCCTCGCGCACGCCTCGCCGAAACACGCTCTCCTTTAACGACGCGCCGCTCGGAAACAAGATCGGCATTCATTTTGCATCGCCGCATACGCGGAGACCGCATTAGTGCCGCATCGTCGTGTGAATTTAATTGTGCGCACGAGGACGTGAAATATGCAGGAGACGTTGACGCACGGTCGCCTGCCTGCCTGCCTGCCTGCCTGCCTCCCTGCCTGCCTGCCTGCCTGCCTGCCTGCCTGCCTGCCTGCCTGCCTGCGTGGCTGCCTGCCGCTTGCCTGCGTGGCTGCCTGCCTGCCTGCCTGCCTGCCTGCCTGCCTGCCTGCCTGCCTGCCTGCCTGCCTGCCTGCCTGCCTGCCTGCCTGCCTGCCTGCGCCGGTAACGACAACGGGGGAAATGCCGCAAAGGCGGCCGGCCGCACGCCCGCCCGCCCGCCCGCCTTATTGGGCGAATGCGGAGGGCGCTGACGGTGCGCGGCGTGACACTCGGTTTCTCCAAAGCTGGCACTCGTCGGCGTTTGTCACGGTACACATTCGACACGTATCGATGACGTTCAATCAAGTCAAATGTTGTGCAACTAGTGTTAAAAAACAGTGATAGAATATTTTGGCTCACAGGTACCTTGAACGAAGATGAAAGATTGGATTGCGACGATCCTTCCCCTCGGGTCGATTTTAGGTCCAACGCAGATTTTCCAACCAAAGGAAATGAGGAGAGGAGCGGCCGATGTTATTTCTCTCCGGCCACGAGTGCAGCCAACGCTCTGCTCTCCTTTCTGCTCTTCTCTCCAGAATTGACAATTACTGTGGAATTCAGCAGCCCGCCTGCTGACAGGGACCAAAGAAAAAGGCGCTCAGGGCACATTGTCTGCTTTTGGAGACACATTTGCTATTTGCGCTGGACGTAAAGCAAACCATCCACATACTGGACACACGGAGGACAGGGAGGAGGGACAGGAGGGGAGGACAGGGAGGACAGAGAGGACGGCGCCGGCCGGCCCCAGTCAGCGATGTCCTCCGGTCACGGACAATCGAGTTACGAGTGCTCTCACTATGGGACTATGAGGCGGGAGGTCTAAAAGACAAGATTGCCGACAGACATTTTTCCGTGTAAATGCCTATCTGTTGCTTGATGAATGAAACATCCCGCCTGCGCCGCCTCGCCGCGGCCGATAAAAAAACGCATTAGCCATTCGTCAGTGTCACACTCCGGAGAGGAGGCCGTCATTTCTTTGTGCCGCGCCGGAACCTACTCCCGCTTGTCTTGATGTGGACCAAAGCGTGTAAAAATAAAAAATGCACCCGCGGGCGAGACCTTGATAAATGACTTGCAATCTTGGAAAGCAAAAAAAACAACAAGGATAAGCCCAAAACAAGCACAGCTGCGCCTTGCCTTAAATGCGGAGGCCTCTCATATTCGGAGCTATTAAACAAAAATTGAAAACTGAATTGGCGTTAGCCAGATGGCGCCTGGCTCGACGGCCAAAGCCGGAGGAAACAAAGACAAGTGCGAGCGAGGCATGTTGCGACCTTCTCGTTGGCTGTCATCCGGTCCCAGCTGTGCCTCATTAGCGGCCGTCACGTCCTAATCCCCTTAGTCAAATCCCGTCATGTTGTCGGAGGGAAGGGTTTGGGTTAGCAAAGCAGCCAGCAAAGCAACCGGCAAAAGCCTTTCCGCTCCTTCGCTAGGGTCAAAATCAACAGCGGCCGGCCGGCCATTGTGCGGGCATCAGCCCGCCGCATTGCTCCCAAAATGGCCGCAAGCGAGGAGAAGGCGCCCCCTTCCCACGGCAAAGATTGGCGGGGGCACTCGCACGCACGCACGCACGCACGCACAGCCAGCCTTCTTTTTCTCCCTTTTTTTCCTAATTAGAGCTTTGATTGGATGGTCACAGGCCATAAAGCAGACCTAATACTGCTTCAATCCAGTTGCAGGTTTTTCTCACAGCTTGCGGGAAACGGACACACACCCACACAAACAAACACACACATACACACTCACCCACCTTGTGCATTCTTGCGCCTCACTCGCTCGCCTTCATCAGTTGTTCTTCTGTCGCTCCTGGGAATACACAAAGAGAAGGTAAGGCTCGAAGGTGCGCGCCAATGGAAAATGGCGGCGCGTGAACCGACTGAGGACAGTTCACCGCGCTGCCGTAAAAAGGCGCTTCGCCTCGGGTCGCCCCCGAGCCGTTCTCCAAAAGCGCCATGGCGGGTGCCCTCTGACAATTCCGCGCTGAATAAAACACGCAACTTTGTGTGGCAGGGCAGGGCAGGGCAGGGCAGGGCAGGGCAGGACAGAGCAGGAATACGGAATATTTGCATTCAAAGCGACAACAAAGTTGAGAAAGCGCAACGCTAACCGTTGCTTTTGTTAGCATGAAGCCAAGCAGACTCTCCCAAGGAAACAAGGTGGAAAGAATCTTGTTCAGTCTGCTCAGCTGTAAAATGATTTTCTGCCTTTTGAAGGAGCCGAAGCGTATCACGTGTACGTCATTAAGATACGGGCTCACGGGGGCATCAGATAAAAGCCAACGTGACAGAGTTGGCTTTAAAAAGAGCCAAAAAGTGGGAGGAGGCTGCACCCCCTGCAGAATGTCAGCAAAGCTGGCACGGGCCACCTCCAATAGGCGGCAGGTTATCGCCTAATTCCTGCTGGCTCTTTCCTTCATTTGCAATACACGCTTGCTTATCTTTGCTTAAGGCTCTTAGGTGCAAAGATGGTCTTCAAAGCTTTGCACAAGCGAGTCGCTGACGCGCTTTGGCATTCCGCGCCGAGCCGAGCCGAGGCCAGCCGCAGGAACGGAACGGCTTGCACTTTGGACAAATACGCCGGATGATGGATACGGCACGACGGTTGGCGGCTGCTTCTCTTAGCTTAGCGACGAGCTAAAGGCTCAGCAGCCAATGGCCTTGGATCAGAGATATGATGGTCCTGTTTGATTTTGTACAGCGGAGGGTCAAGTATTGGCTGGGAGCTGTTGCCAGGCAACCGCCAGCTAAGACTAGCCCAACTTGCTGCTCCCGGACGCAAGCTGACAATTAACACTTGGCAAATAAGACGCAAGCGGTCCATTGAGAGCGACGCCTTGGATATTCCCGCGGGCGGGCGGGCGGGCGGGCGGGCTGCTCGCTCTACTCCTTGAAGCACCCCAAGAGCATCCATCCATCCATCCATCCATCCATCCATCCATCCATCCATCCATCCATCCATCCATCCATCCATCCATCCATCCATCCATCCATCCATCCATCCAGAGCGCAAGCGGCAGCAAAGGCTCCTTTCCCGCCGCATGTAGTTCAATGACAAATTCAAGTTCGACCTCTCCGCCGTGGCTAAAAGGGGAAAACGACGAGAGGCGGCAGACAGAGACGGATTTCGCCGGACGAAGGTGAGGTGAGGGAGAAGCGCGCCATCCATCCCCTGGTGAAATCCTTTCATGCACGAGGAGCAACGCATCAATCTCCTCAGACCGCATCACTAAAACATGAACACGTGAACCTTGAAGCGGGTCAATGTACACACGCAAAAAAGAAGCAAGGAGGCAGGCCTGCTCTTTTTCACACATCCGCAGGGGGTCAATAACTCATTACTAGAGGCGGGGGATGGGGACGGGGGGGGGGGTTACGACCGCCCGGTGCCCGCGAGTCCCAAAGATGATTGGTGACGTCACAAGGTTGGATGACGGCCTCCACGGTGGGCAAACTTTCTCTATTTGTTAACGCCTCCTTATCTACGAGCCATTTGCTGCCACTGGCTGTGAATTTTGCATGCTTTACGAGGCTCGGCTTAAAGGAGTCGGCGGTGGATTTATGGCGGCGGCGGCGGCGGTGTTCACACTCGGTCGAGGCTTCCAACGGATCGGCGCCTGCGTGAAATAGGGGTCGGCGAAACATCTGCTTTCCGATGGCTAGGAAATTCTTGTTCTTTTTCTGGAGCCCGTTCAGGAGGCTGACTGTCCTCCCGTCAATTGCCCGTCATCAACGGCCACTTACTGCAGTGCAAACAAAAGCAAAGCTCCGTTGATTGATTGCAAACAGCAGCTAAACGCCGGATGGATTGTTCAACCTTGTTGGGGGCACGCACGCACGCACGCACGCACGCACGCTAATGACTCCATCCAAAGCGTCCATCCATAAAGGTAAAGGCCATTCATTAGTCAATAGGGAGTTCCAAATCTCAAACGGCGTGCACACGCCTTTGTGCCGCGTCGCCATAGCTTTGTGACGGAACACGGGAGCCTTTCACCCAAAACGGCGCAAAGCGGACGAAATGAGCACAACCGCCATTTTGACACCCATGTCAAAGAAGCGTACAAATAGCACCAAAACGGCGCTTGCTCGGCTGCCACATTGCGGAGGCCACGTGAGCCAAGCCGCAAAACGGCAGCAGAGTTAAGCTCCTGTTTCCAAGGCCCGCCCATCCAAAGCGTAAACATCAACCATTGGTTGCCAAATACAATTCCATTGAATGCAAACTCAAATTGCCGCCCCTCATTCAATCGAACAAGCTCGTCTTCTTTCCACCTCGCTGGGAGAAGCCGTCGTCGCCGCCGCCGCCACCGCCGCCATTTGCATGCGACGGCTGCCATTTGGCAACGGCCGGAATATTGAAAAGCCCTGATGAATACGGCGCCGCCGGGCCCGACCCAACGCCGAGTCTGCGCGACACACACTAATGGGCCCACTGACACTCCCGTGCATTCATCCCCGGGAAAAAAAAAAGAGAGAGCGAGAGAGAGCGCGAGAGAGAGAGAGAGAAGCCAAACTGGGCTGTGTGCCAGAAAGGACCAGCAGCCTGCCGCGAGAGGCCACGGGTCAGACCGCGTCTAACGTGTCTACACCCATCCTGCAAGCTCGGGCGCTGTCCTCGGTGCTGAACTGACTCTTGTTGAAGCCATTCCTTTCCAAAGCCCAACTGAGATAATATGCGTGTAGCAGATTCATTGTAGTACCGAGACTGACCTGTGAGAAGCAGTGCGGCGCCACAGGGCTCCCGATTAATACAAAGAAGAAGCCTGGTCGTGAACTCAAACTGAAAAATAAGGCCAACTGCATCTTCCGTTGAAACATTTTCTTTGTGAGATTTGTACACTATTACACACCAATATTCTCCTATATCCTTTTACATTTAACGCCTAAAATGCCTTTGAGCCGTTGAGTCGGGTCGGGCCGGGCCGGGCCGGGCGAAAAAGGTTCCCCCAAAATGTTTGCCGTTTATTTACGCGACGTCACGCTTGGGCAGTGCGCTTTTTTCATCCACGGGCGAGAGAAAGCGAGAGTCCCCCCGGAGACGTCACGCCACGCCACGCCACGCCACGCGCAGTGTTATGAAATACAAGAGACGGCTCATCGATTATGCTTATTTTGGAAAATGTCAGGCTGCCGTGACCTTTGCCAAGCGCGTTCATCTGGCCGCTCGGCCGACGCTAGCCGTCCATCGATCGGCCGGCAAATTCAAACGCCGAGCCCGCGTGTAATAATTGCGTTTGATTGACACCGGCGCCGACTTTTAGGATCGTTCTGTGAAGATGGGCCAATGGCAGACAGCAGCACCGTTGCTGAATGGTCCCAAAATCGGGAATGTTTTTGCAGTTGACGGGTTTTTTTTCCAAGGAGAGGAAAAACGGCCACGGAATCCAAAATAGCCAAGCCGTCCTTTTCATCTTCAACTCTTCCGATTTGGCTTCTTCGGCGTCGGCCGGGCGGTGGAATGCTCGCTGTGAGCGTCCCCTCTCGCCCCTCCCCCCTGGCGATGACAACACGATGATGAGTTCCCCTGGCTGTGAAGCAGCAGAGGAATTTGTGGGTGCGGATTGGACCGCTCGTCTCTCGCTCCCTCTCTCCGCCTCGCTCTCTTTCTCTCGCCGCTCGCTTGCCGGCGAGAGAAAGAGACGAGAGGAGGAGAGGAGAGGAGAGGAGAGGAGAGGAGGGTGCTCTTGCGCTAGACGCCAACAAACGGGACTTTGTCCAGGAGGAGCCGCCACCATAGACGCGGGGGGAAGCCCCTCGGCTCGCGGATGCTCGGAGAGGGACGTCGAAAGCCAGTGCTGAGAGAGCGAGAGGGAGAGAGAGGGAGAGAGAGGCTGCCAGCCCGGCTCGGCCCGGACGCTTTCTTGAACTTGTTGATGCGGCGCGGTGGTGCCGTGGCCGCTTTGTTTGGCAAGTGAGATGGATGGGAGGCGATACGGCGAGTAGTCTCCTGCATTCAAGACCCCGCAGAGGCGCTTTGAGGAGCAGCCTACCCTCAGAGGTGAGCCAGCGAGCGAGGGATGCGAGTGAGCGAGGGATGCATGCGTGAGGAGCAGCAGCAGCAGCAGCAGCATTCTTCTTCTTTTGGGCTTGCGCCAATGCAGACGCGCCGGCTAATGGCTTTGCCGCAAAGGATCGGAGCGCGTGTCGTCTCGTCACGCTGTGGCCGCACTGCGATAACCTGCCGCGTGTGCGTGCGTGCGCGCGCGCGCTCCCGCTTGTCGCCCCCCTCCTAACCTTCTCGATTGTCCCCCAGGTGAGCATGGCAGCAGGCGTGGCGGCGTGGCTCCCGTTCGCCCGCGCGGCGGCCATCGGTTGGATGCCGGTGGCCAGCACCCCCATGCCGGCGCCCCCGGCCGACAAGCGGGGCGGCGGCGTCAAAGCCCAGGACGGGCTGCTGATCCTCAACGTGAGCGGCAGCCGTTTCCAGACGTGGCGGACCACGCTGGAGCGCTACCCGGACACGCTGCTGGGCAGCAGCGAGAAGGACTTCTTCTTCCACGAGGAGAGCGGCGAGTACTTTTTCGACCGCGACCCGGACATCTTCCGCCACATCCTCAACTTCTACCGCACGGGCAAGCTGCACTACCCGCGCCAGGAGTGCATCTCGGCCTACGACGAGGAGCTGGCCTTCTTCGGGATCATCCCGGAGATCATCGGGGACTGCTGCTACGAGGAGTACAAGGACCGGCGGCGCGAGAACGCCGAGCGGCTGCAGGACGACGAGGAGATGGACGCCGCCGGCGCCGAGGCGGCGCCCGTCAACCTGACGGCCCGGGAGTACCTGTGGCGCGCCTTTGAGAACCCGCACACCAGCACGCTGGCGCTGGTCTTCTACTACGTGACGGGCTTCTTCATCGCCGTCTCGGTCATGGCCAACGTGGCCGAGACGGTGCCGTGCGGCGCGCCGGCCGAGCGCGCCCGCGAGGTGTCGTGCGGCGACCGCTACGCGCTGGCCTTTTTTTGCCTGGACACGGCCTGCGTCATGATCTTCACCGTCGAGTACCTGCTGCGGCTGATGGCCGCTCCCAGCCGCTTCAAGTTCATGAAGAGCGTGATGAGCGTCATCGACGTGGTGGCCATCATGCCCTACTACATCGGCCTGGTCATGACCGACAACGACCAGGTGAGCGGCGCCTTCGTCACGCTGCGCGTCTTCCGGGTCTTCCGGATTTTCAAGTTCTCGCGCCACTCGGCCGGCCTGCGCATCCTGGGCTACACGTTGAAGAGCTGCGCCTCCGAGCTGGGCTTCCTGCTCTTCTCGCTCACCATGGCCATCATCATCTTCGCCACCGTCATGTTCTACGCCGAGAAGGGCTCCGCCGCCAGCAAGTTCACCAGCATCCCTGCCGCCTTCTGGTACACCATCGTCACCATGACCACGCTGGGGTAGGTCGCCGGCTATGGCTCTTCCGGCGGCTGGTCGCTCAAAAGGATTTGTCTCCAAACGGATCTTTGGGGACGGCCGCCTCCCTCCGTCCTTCTTTCTTATCGCCGCCGCCGTGCATGCTGATTAGCGGCCCAGATTAGACCGAGTACATCTGGAGCCGCCGCCGCCGCCGCCACCGCGTTTCGAGCGGGCCGCGCCGTTTCGAGCGCATCCGACGCAGCCGTCTTTGCATTGCATTCGAGTCGCCGCATCCGTGGTTTACAAGCGATTGAAGGTGAGAGCAGCTGGCAAAAGAGCGCAACTCACAAGGGAGCTGCGGTGGCTGAGGAGAACGGGCTGAGGCCCGGCGCCGTGGACCGACACACACACACGCACACACATTGTGTCCTCATTCTCCATCAGCTGCTGCCCCCAGAAGTTGCAAAAGAATACAAAAGAAACGGACAGTCCACGTGGACGGAACTTGGCCTCGGAGACTGCTCGCTTGGTGACAACTAGCAGCCGTTGACAAATGCCTGCGCTCGCCCCGGCCAAGATACATATTATATTGCCGTGACGGGCTTCAAAGCGTCTGCCGACAAATCAGTCCATCAAGTCATGCGCAAATGACAAACGATGGCATCTTGGCCATGGCGCGCCTGCCGTATTTGCATACAGATGGAACTGGCTCACGGATATTAGCAGGCGCACGCACGCACGCACGTGCACGCCGTCACTTTGTCGGAACGCTCCACGACGCGGCCCTTTCCACCGTCATCCCCGCTCGTCCGTCCGTCCGAGCCGCGTCAGCGTTGCGATTGGCCAATTCCTGCTTTGTAGTCTGCCAGATCGGCTCAATGTCACAAACAATGCACAAATTTGCCAACGGGATCCCGAGCGCTTGCATATTCCTCGAGTACGTTTCTCAACGCTCGGGGCAAAAGTCAAGCTTCTACGCCAACCAGACACCGGCAGAGAGACGTGGCCTGGCCTGGCCTGGCCTGGCCTGGCCTGGCCTGGCCTGGCCTGGCCTGGCCTGGCCTGGCCTGGCCTGGCCTGGCCTGGCCTGGCCTGTCCTGGCCTGGCCTGGCCTGGGCACAGCGCTTGAGTTCAGCTGGCCATTCCATTTCCGCGGAGGATTTTGCGGCAATCAGATTAGCGTGCGACGGGCCCGCGGGACTCGGGTCTTGAAATAAGAGCAAAATGAAGCCCCCCCCACACACACACATCAATTGTGGCATGAAAGGCGCGCGAGTGGTTGGCCTCTGCGGCCGACGCGGTTGCGGCAACCGAGCGGAGCTTTGTGCCCGCCGCAGGATGTCACAATGGCAAACACCCAACTAGAATTCACCAGGCCTCCCCAAAACCTTTCCACAGTCCCATTGTCTCCGTGGGGGGAGGGGCCGGGGATTGGGTTTTCTCTGGCGCGTGGGACAGCAAAGCGAGACATCTCGACAGATGCGTGGACACGCACAGCATATGTTGAAGGTAAAGCAGTGTGACTGTACTCTCTGCTAATTGCCCATGTGGACTGCGACATCTGCGACACTTTTTTCGCCGCTTTCAAAGTCGTGTCGCGCCCGCGCGCGCGCTCGCTCCAATGTGCCGAGCGGTTGCGAAGACCGACACGTGCAAAAAAGAAGAACGCGGCGGCTCGGAGCCCCGCCCACACGTGACGTCATTTGCAGGATGACGCCTCCCGGCCGCCTGACGCACGGCGCGGCACGGCACGACAGCTGTTTGCCACTCGGCTGATCCGAATAGCCTCATCGACTGGAAAGCTCCCCTCTCGCAGCTGTCACGGGCAAAGCGCCTTCATCTTTGGGGAGCTGCAGAGATACGTATACGTACATCTAGCAAGGCCGCTGGTGACGTTGCCGAGTGCCAAAAGTCGCCCTCTGCCAAATTTGCCAGGAGCATCCGTTTGGCGCTCGCCAGCGGCGGCGTACTCGGAGCGCCTGTTGGGCAGACTGGCGCTGATGCGCGAGGGCACCAAACTATTTGAACAAAGGGAAGCCGAACCGTGGGACTTGCTGACGTCCGGTCTTGGAGAAAACCAACGCGGCTTCTCTTTTGGAGGAGAAAGATTACACATTGGTGGAGTGTGACAGGAGGAGCGGGAAGAAAAACAAAAAAAAAAGCCTCTCAGCGTCAGAGGGAGGCGTTGAATTTGATTCCTCCGAGCTCCATGTATAAATATCTCCTTGTGTTGTCTGATGTCCCACAAAGCAAGTGCTGAGTGAAAAAAAATGAAAAGGAGCTTAAATATAGCAAAGCCCCCCGGGATAGCGGCAGCGAGGGAGGGAGGGGGGGGGCGTGATAGTGTGATTAAAAGCAACGAGCTTCATTGTTAACGGCGAGGCGCCGCCCGGCGTCAGGAGGCCTGTGGCAGACAGTCAAGCCGCCGCCGCCGCCGCCGCCGCCGCCGCCCACTGATCGATTGCCAATTGTCATCACCACCTTTGGCTCCTCCCGCCCGTGGCCCAGACTTATTATTTTTCCGTCATGTTTTGAAATGAAACGGAAAGGGGAACCACGGACTATTAGAAGAGGGCCATTGAGGTTCCAGAAAGGCCCGCACGGTCGGTCACATGACGCAACGGCAGCATCGCCGCTAGCGCCTTTTTAGCCGCATTTGCAAGATTCCGGCAGCTGAGCTGAGCGTCTGATTTCAAGCGGCTGATTTGTAGCGGCTGCTCAGAGAGAGATTGCAGATGAAAGTTAATCTTGCGCCGCCGAGCACTAATCTGCTGCCAGGGCGATGAGGGGCCGCTTCCCTTTTGACGCCACCGCGTCTTTATCCCTCCCTCCCTCCCTCCCGCTTGGGCGTCACCCGATGGCACGGGAAAGGCGACGGGGCGGACGCCCCTTTCCGTCCGACTTGGGTTAGCGGCCAATCTCGTTAGGTCCCGTTCACGAGCGCGCTTAGCAACCTTGTCGGCGGCAGGCTGACCATTTGTCAAAAGTGCCCTTCGGCCCGTCGTCCTTTCTGGAAGCCTCCCAGAAAGCACAGGCGCTCTCGCGGCCGTGCAGCCGGATCATTAGCATGATGGCTCGCCCACATCGGAGGCTGGCGATTTGGTTTTACGGTGGCGTTGTTTTCCGAGCAGCGGCGTTCAAGCCTTTGTCAAGAAAGCTTCACGACGCCAATGATGATGGGATCAAATTGTGGAATGCAAGCATTTTTTCTTGGATCTTTGTTGATCTTGGGCATCTGGCAAACAGCGCAGAGCGCGCTCTTGTCATTCGGACTTCATTTTGACCAAAACGGCCGCTTCGAGCGTCGTCTCTCTCAAAGTTGGCCGACCGGATTAGGTTGCGGCGTGTTTTGGAGACGGGCGGTCTGCCGCTTCTCCAAGGAGATGCCGCCGCCGCCGCTGCCGGTTTTCTTTTCACAATTGCCGGACAGCCGGAAGAATTGAATTCTATCTGAAGCCCGAGCATGCCCAATGACGTATCTGTACTGTCATACAGATGGCTCTGGCTTTTTTTTTTTTCCTTTCCTTTCCCTCCCCTCTCGCTTCCCACTAACCAGATGGCGGTCTGATTCTAGACACGGGCTGGAAGACAATCCAGCACGAAGATTGCTTTTGTACAATGCTTCAAGTACACCACATGCGGTGGCCCCCGGTGGCTCGGGGTGTCGCCCGCCGCTAAATAGGACCCGGTCGAGTAAAAGGGAAAACGGCAGACCGTCGTTTTTTGTCCCCAATCAAAAGCAGGTTTCCGTGGTGACGGCAAACTGGCCACCTCCCTCGCCAACTCACTGGCTTTGGAGCTGTCCCTCCGTCTGGCAATGGCAAACGGAAGGGAAAAAGAAATGCGTTCCTCATTCGGACTCGAGTTGAAATATCAGAGGATTCCCGCTCGCCGCCTTCTTGCCCCAAAATGACGATTGGCTACTTTGGGGGAAAAGCCCGGGCAGATGACGGATGGGAACGGATACTGGCTCGCGGCCTCGCTTTCCGCCCGCCGCGATAAGCGGCATGCGGCCATCCGTCACCTGGACCGCCACCTCGAGCTTCGACGCGCCTTTAATCCGTCTCTGCCCGCCGGCGGCCTGCTGAAGGAGGCGGAAATGCATGGCGATGCGAAGCTCGGCTCTCGCCTCTTATGAACAATCCATCAGCGCGAGTGCCTCTCTCCGGCGAGCCATTTCTTTTCTTTTTTTGGGAAGCGCACCGCGACAGCCGCCTGGCCTGGCCTGGCCTGGCCTGGCCTGGCCTGGCCTGGCCTGGCCTGGCCTGGCCAGGCCTGGTCTGGCCGATATGACGAGGGGAACGGAAAACGTCTTCCGCCGTTAGCCTCGGCCGGGACAAAGGTCAAACGTGTCCCACTTGCAAATAGAGAGGGGCCTCTGCGGGGCTTTTTTTGGCAACAAAAACGACACAAAGGAATCTGCCACGCCAGCCAGCTCGTACCAAAGGAGCGCAACGTGACGACGGCACGCCGGAAGGAGGCCGTCTTCACACGAGTCCTATTTTTTGCTCGCCCGCTTCAGGTTCTTTCAAGTACTCCCGGGTCACTGCGACTATTTTGAGGCGAACAAAAAATAACATGAAACACACGCACACAAAAAAAAAGGCTATTTCAAGGAGACATATTTTCCTTTTTAGAAAAGCTTTTTGACATAGTTTGACAAAATACACACTTGAAGTGTCAAATGGCTACGTTTTGAGGGGCTTTCGTCGCCGTGACGACTTCACTGGGCAGCGGTCCGAACCAGAACAGAGACGGGCTCAGAGACGGGCGTGGAAATGTTTTGCCCGGTTGGTGACGGCTGTTTTGTTTGCCCCGCCCGCCCGCAGGTACGGCGACATGGTGCCCAAAACCATCGTGGGGAAGGTGTTTGGCTCCATCTGCTCGCTGAGCGGGGTGCTGGTCATTGCCTTGCCCGTGCCCGTCATCGTGTCCAACTTCAGCCGCATCTACCACCAGAGCCAGAGGGCCGAGAAGCGACGGGCCCAGAGGGTACGAAAGCGCAGCGCCCGCTGTCTTGCGATGGGGGGGGGGGGGGGGTTGAGCGGGGAACCCCGGGCGGGGGACCCCCGTCCTCCCCCAGGGGCCAGAATGCCAGCAAGAGCAATGTTTGTATTTTGCTAAGACACGAGGCGGAGGATGTCCTGGCTAAATTGCGACACGGCGAAGGCTAAAACCGAGGTCTGTTTGTTCAAACAGAAAACTCGCCTCGCTAGAATCCGCGCGACGAAGATTCGGGGCACTAATGCCTATATGCGCTACAAACAAAACGGGCTCCTGATCCACTCACTGGAGGAGGTAACAGTGGGGGTCCGCGGGGGAGGGGCTTGTGTCATCCCAGCGCTTCCATGCATCGCACCTCTCCACATGCTGTCCATGCAACTCCTTCCTTGCCGCCTTGTGGCGAAGAGCAGCCGTGACGTAAGCCGGCTCTGCATGTCTGCCCAACAGCGTTTGGAGGGGGAGAGGGAAGGACCAAAAAAACTAAACAAATGGCGTGGCACGGAGCTTCCGGGATAGCGGGTGGCCTCCGGGTGACCTCCGGGTGGCCTCCGGGCGGCCTCCGGGTGGCCTCCGGGCGGCTCAGCCCGCCCGCCAACTCCTCAAAACTCTGTTTTTGTGCTTCCGAGAACGTAAGCGCAGACTAACACCTTCCATCCCAGAGCTTCATCCAATGTGCACTGTGGTGGTGGTGGTGGTGCCGCTTTCCGGTTCTGTGCCGTGTTTGCTGCGGTGTTTTCCATCTGTGTGCTCGAGCGTGCCGCCGCCGTCGTCGTCGTTGCACTCGACGGTCCCCTTTGGGCCCGACCAAAAGAACGGTTGTGTTTTGTCATGCATCTCCGGAACATCCTCATGCTCGCCGGGTCGCAGTAGATTGGCTGCCATTGCTCCGGATGGGCCTTTGTGAGCTAGCTAGCTAGCCGTTGCCTGTCGCTCGCGGCATCAAACCGTGGAGGTCCCAGCCGCCGACTGACATGCTCCGTGTCTCGGTTCTTCCGCCGGTGTGCGTCGCAAGGCCTCCAAGGAGGCCGGACAAGCCCTGGTGGGGAAGTCTTCCTCCGGACCGCCCTTCGAGAGCCAACACCATCACCTGCTGCACTGCCTGGAGAAGACCACGGTAAGGTCCCGCCTAAAATCCTTTCGCAACTGTCCTGTGTATCGCGCAAGCATTCAGTTGAGAAAAATGACTTCAATCATTTTAAAATGAAATTGAAAAAAGCTTTCTTTTTAATTGAAACATGGACAAAACGGACGGGCAAACGGCGGCCCTGCCTGCATGGCTGCCTCCATGGCTGCCTGCCTGCATGGCTGCCTGCCTGCATGGCGGCCTGCATGGCTGCCTGCGTCGCACAAATAGAACCAAAGTGAGTTTTTTCATCCGTGCGCTAGATGCCGAGTCAATTCATGGGCGGCAGGAGTTAAAAATAGCCGCAAATTCCCCATTTGCCACGAGAACGCGGCTCCAGCCGGCCAGAAACATTCTTGCCGCCAAACAAAGCGGCACGCCATGCATCATTCACAAGCTTAAGAGGCTTTTAAATGCGACTACGCCGCGCAAATTTGACAACGGCGGCTCGTGCGAACCAGGCCCGGCTGGCTCCCGCTAAATCGCCGCTCTGGCTTATTAATATGCTGCGGCTTCGAGCGGGAAGGCGGGATTTGAACGGCCGCAATTCCACTCATGTCATGTGGACACACAAGCACAAATGCACTATCAGCGTACGTATATACGTATATCGAAAAAAGTATCCAGCCATTTGCGTTCATCACCCAAAACACGGGTTTCCGAAGCAAAAGGGGAGAAAACAAGCTTTCTGTCAAGAGAAACGTGGCAACTTGGACGCTAAAACCTTGCTGCTTCTGCGATGCCACAAATGATGAAATGACCAAGCCAATCCAAGCAAGAATATTTTCTGGCATATGCGTCAAGTCTTAAATTCCCCAGAAAAAAAAAACCAATCACCGTCTTCCAGCACCTCATCTGAAAAATGACGTAGAGCGTTTTCACTCGCTCGGGCTGCTCACTTCACAACATTAGCAAAGCTATGACAACACATTTTGACGCTAGCTACCTAGCTTTTCAACTGCAACGCGTAGCGAGTAAAGAAGGTTAGCCGACGTGGCCCGGACGGCGGCGCGTCGTCGCCTGCCGCCAGAAGCCCGCTGGCGAGCGAGCAAGCGAGCCTGACCTTCAAGTCGTGCTCATTTGTCCCAGGCCCGCCAACGTTTGCGCAGATGGCCCTCCATCTGGCCCCGCCGTCATTGGCTTTCCGACGATCGGACGAGCTGGCATTGGACGCCGCTCCGTCAGCGACCTCAACCGTGTTGCTTGCCGTCTGTTTTCTGATTCTTCTCTATTTTCCACTTCTTTGTCAAAATGGGCCCGTCACGTTCCAAAGCGGGGTTGTTGGGGTTTTTTTTCCCCCTCGATGGCTGTGGTCGGTCAAGCGATTGCGATTCTAAAATGTTGGAGCAATGTGCAGAGAAGGACGAAAAGCCACAAGTCACATACTGTGCGCTGCGCGTTCCTTTCCCCGCAGAACCACGAGTTTGTGGACGAGCAGACGTTCCAGGCCAACTGTACTGAGATCTCGGTGATGAAAAAGACGGGCTCCCGCGAGTCCTCGCTGTCGTCGTCGCCGGCGGCGGCGGCGGCAGCGCACGGCCTGGGCTCGTGCTGCTCGCGGCGCCACAGGAAGAAGAACAGCTTCGGCCTGCCGAGCGCAAAGAACCAGGAGCTGAGCACCATCCAGATCCCGGAGAGGCCCGCCGCTAACAGGTAGCTGAGACTGTCGGCCACTGCGCTGCACTGCACTGCACTGCACTGCGCTGCACTGCGCTACACTGCACTGCATTATTCACACAATCACCTGGACACATTTCTGCGGCCCTTCACCACTGGGGGCGCCATCATAATAGCTTCTCAGTGAGCTGCCGAGGATTCCAAAACACAAGACACGCCTGCCAGTCATTTTCAACCGGGATGGGCTCGAAAGCTCCGAGCCGCCGCTTTGGTCGCTCGCAAATCCCCTTTTTTCACGCTACAGGGACGTGTCGTCTGCGCAACGTGCCACAGACGCAAATAAATCTGCCGTATGCCAAATTGAATTCCGACCACAGCCACGGCGGCAGATCGAAGAGAAATGACGCGCCGGGCAGGCGGGCGAGCCGGATAAGCGCCTCGGCAGAAGGGCTCGCCCATCCGTCGCCGACTCCTTCATTGGAAACGCTCGTCTCTGCTCCCGTTACAGCCGAAGAGGCTCGAACGGAGGCCGCTTCCCGGACGGGGGCTTAGCGCGCTCAAGTCGCATCTTGACCACACGCAAACGGCACGGCGCGATTGTCTCGGCACCGTTTTTACCGCTTGTGCCCGCTAACTTGCGCTGCTCTGCTCTGCTCTGCTCTGGTCGCAGCCGCTCCAGCCTCAACGCCAAAGCGGACGAGACGGTGCCCCTGAAATGCGAGCAGGCTTACGTCAGCCCCTGCATGGTGGGCCTGGCCGCCCCGCTGGCGACCGACGCCGACGGCTCGTCCGGCGCCGCCTCGCCGTACTCGCACAGCAACATTGTGCGAGTATCGGCCTTGTAGACGCCCCCCTCTGCTCCACCCCACACCACCCCACCCCACCCCACCCCCAAGGAGACGGGACCAGCGAGCACGAACCTGCCGGAGAGATTCGGAGACCATTTGTTGCCGAGCCATGATCTCATCTGATGTCAAACTCTCCCTGCCCTGCATGGTTTTGGAAAAGAGTCGACCCGGACGACGAGAGCCGGACACGACCAGCACATCAGCAAGCACAGCACAGCACAGCGCCGTGGTGGAGGGGGGGAGGGAGGGAGGGAGGGAGGGAGGGAGGGAGGGAGGGAGGGAGGGAGGGAGGGAGGTTGGGAACGCAACCTAACAAAGACCTGATGACAGGGAGGTTGGGAACGCAACCTAACAAAGACCTGATGACAAAGCACAGCACTTGGTCCTTTTTTGATTCGCCAGTCTGGCAACGTCCAAGTTTTCCTTGTTTTTGGTTTCCCGGTTGCGCTCCGACTCGGCACGGGCCGACGGGACATTCTGACAGGATGAAAGCGTGAGCGTGTGAGCACAGTAAGCATCCCGTCACCTTGGCAGCCAATGGTCAGTTGTTTTTCACCTTCCGCCACTCTTGTAAATTCACTCAACGGATGACAAACTTTGCTGACGTCTTTATTTGGGGAGGGGCAAAAAGGGAAAAAAAAAAAACTTGAGCATCATCGATCTACTGGGACTTGTCGTGAGATCCCCCAAGCAAGACTGACTTCCATTTCACTGTGTTCAAGGCCCATTTTGTACATTTTTCATGTTGTACATATGTCCAGGACTTGACCGATGTGGAGGTCAGGTCCTCTTATTTGTAGATTTGGTTTGCTTTGGACAACGGCGGGCGGGCGGGCGGGCGGGGGGGGGACGAGCGCTCTCTTTCTGTCTTTCTTGGCTGCTTGGATTCACGATGGATTTGCATGCTGTCATTGCACAATTGGGTTCTATTAAAGTTTGTCTCTGCTTCCTGGAGATGTTTTCTCTCTCTCACAGGAAACCACCTGCCTGCCTGCCTGTCTGCCTGCCTGTCTGCCTGCCTGCCTGTCTGCCTGCCTGCCAGGCAGCCTTCCTGCCTGCCTGCCAGGCAGCCTGCCTCTTCTGACGCCAACGTTTTGCTTTGCGACACTTTTTGTTTGCTTTGAATGAAATACAAGACTTGTCATGGCGTAACTATACACACACACACCCCCCCCAACCCCCAGCTCCCCCGAACCCCAAACGGACATCAGTTGAAATGTGAACATTTATAATTAAAACGCAAAGTCTTTTTCCAAACACAATGCAAACAAATGAAGGCGGCGGCACTCACGTGCACTCACTCATGTGCACTCACTCACTCACTCACTCACTCACTCAGTCAGTCAAATGCACTCACCCGGCTCTTGATGTCCGATGGGCTGGCTCCGTTGCTACTGCACAAATCCAAAATGCAACCTCACTGTTTTCGCTCATTCTAGGGCCAAAATCGAGCAAAACAAATCCACAGGTGGGCGAGCGTGTCAAATAATGAGTCCACGCGGCGGCTCGGCTCGGTTCGCCTGCGCACAAGGAGGAAATGGGCGGAGTTTCTCAATCGTCGGTTCCTCCGCAGCCTCGCTCGACGTAATGTTTTCGCAACGTTGGCATTGCATTGCGTCAAACTAGTCCAAAAGCACGACTGGGCTCGGCTCGGTTCGGCTCGGCTCGGCTCATCTTGCCCCTCTGGCGTGGTACTTTTGATTGAAATTAAAGGCGGCGGCGGCGGCGGCCGCTGCTCCAAAATCTGCTTTGGAAAACCACCAACCTAAGTTGCCTCATCTTGAGCACACAACACTGCAAAACAAGAGCAACTCGCATATTGAATTCAATTGTTTATTTCAAAGTGATGCACAATGGCTCAATTGACTCTTCAAGAATTGTACAACGACTTCTAACGGAATGACGACGTGAACAATTAGAATCCAGTGCGAAGAAAAGCGTCGTGTGGGCGCGCTTGCTGCTTTGGCGCAGTCGCATTGAGCCCTGCCGCCCGACTCCGCCGCTTCCATTTCCGTTCCAAATTGTGAACTCCGTCAGGGCGAGCTGAAGGGCGAAAGGCCGGCTGGCATGCGGTTCCGGCAATCTGCCGGCCAGAGCAAAGGCGCTACGCAGAGGCCGCTCAAAAAGGGCGGCTCGTGTCATGGGAATAATCGCTAAGTAGGTGCTGCGGGAGAACATGTTTGGACCTGAGCGGCCCGGCGGGTGGCGCGGGCCTCGGGCGCTCCCGCAGAGCCGCTCGGGCCCATTTTCGGCTCCTTTTTGAGGTTGTTTTGCATCCGCGATGCCATCGAACGGGCGCACCGATTGAGCCGGGCGGCGGGACCCACGTCAGCGGCCCGCCGCCGCCGTCGCCGCAGACCAGGACGTCATCTTGCTTTTCAGCCGATAGAACTCGGTGCGGAAGTGAGGGTTGACCGCGGCGTAGGTTATCGGGTTGCTCAGGGATGTCATGCAGGCGATGGACACGCACAGGATCTCCACTTCCTGCTTGGTGGCATCCTGGAACGCAGAACAGCGAGGATGACGTCGGAAGGAAGGAAGGAAGGAAGGAAGGAAGGAAGGAAGGAAGGAAGGAAGGAAGGAAGGAAGGAAGGACGGACGGACGGACGGACGGACGGACGGACGGACGGAAGGAAGGAAGGAAGGAAGGAAGGAAGGAAGGAAGGAAGGAAGGAAGGAAGGAAGGAAGGAAGGAAGGAAGGAAGGAAGGAAGGACGGACGGACGGACGGACGGACGGACGGAAGGAAGGAAGGAAGGAAGGAAGGAAGGAAGGAAGGAAGGAAGGAAGGAAGGAAGGAAGGAAGGAAGGAAGAGGGGCGGGCGGCCTGGTGACCTGTGTGTTCCTGTTGCCGTGTCGCATCCAGTTGATGAGTACGGTGGTGACGAGCGGCGTCCAGAAGAGGAGGAAGGTGAGGATGATGTAACCTGCCCGTATGGCCATCTTGCTCTCCTTCCTCTTGACGTTTCTCTCCCTGCTGGCGGTGGGCGGCATCATGCACACGGCGCCTTGTACGTTGGCCGCCACTACGTGAAGGCTCGTCGCCGGCTCTTGGGTCGGGTTCTTTTGGCCGGGCGTCTGGTCTCCGTGAAACGGCTCCGCCGCGGCCCCCTCTTTCCGGCCGGATGGAGCTCCGGGATCGTCGGCGCTCGACCCGCTCTCCTTTCTGACGCAACGATGAGAAAGACGCGACGTTCGTTCCGGAACATTCTCACATGGATACTGTCCGAACCCCGACCCAGTCCCGGCCCCAGTCCCTCCCCATTTGGACACAGGCGCCACAACAGTCAGTCAGTCAGTCAGTCAGTCAGTCTGCCAAAAGGTTCATTTTTGCAAGAGTGACCCTGACGCACCTCGGCCCTTTTGTCGGCGCCGGATCGGCCTCAGCTCGGCGCGGCTCCTCGCATCCGGCCTCTGCCGTTTTGTCATTCTGGCAGACGGGGAAGACGCCCTTGTCGAATATCCTGCGATTGTGCGCGCGGACGAGGACCAAGATACGGGCGTAGAAGCCGACGATGACGCAGAAGCAGGCCGCCCACATTGGGAACAGGGCGTAAACCCCAAAGGTGTCGTAGGACGACGGCGGCGGCGGCGAACCGTCGCACCTGGCGTGCACGGGCGAGTCCTTAGCGTAGGTCAGGCACAAGCAGGCCACCAGGGCGGCCGACAGCCACGTCAGCGGCACCGACGCCCGGATCTGCCGCCGTCTCTCGCCCACTTCGAAGGGTCGCGCCACGGCCCGGTACCGCTCGGCCCCGATGCAGGCCAACGTGGAGAGCTGCGCGCAGCAGCCGAAGGAGAAGGAGGCCACCTGGGCAGGGAGCGAGAGGGGACCGATGGACGGACGGCTCGGTAGACGGGAGGAGGAGGACAAAAGCGGCGGCGGCGGCCCACCTGGACGTCGCACAGCCCACGGCCGGCGTCCCGGAGCAGCAGGACGGCCAGGAGCGCTGGACAGTCGCAGACGCATCGCAGGACGTCGGCGGCCGCCAGGTTGAGCACCAGGGCGTTGGTCCACGTGCGCAGGCTCTTGCGCTTGCACACGGCCAGGATCACCCAAGCGTTGGCCGCCAGCCCTGCCGTCGCCGTGCTGGCCAGGATCAAGCAGTTGGCCGCCAGAAAGGCGGCTCGCGTGCCGCCGCAGGTGCTGCAGTTCCCGGCCGCGCTCGGCATGACTTTGACGCCTTAAGCGGCCGGGCAGGGCCGGACAAAAGGGGCCGGCCCTTTTCGCCATCGCTCCCGAGAGCGCCGCCGGGCCGCGTGGGACTCGGCGTCAATTAAACCCGCGGGAGGCAGGGAGGCAACGGAGAAAACAAAAGCCGCCGCCGCTAATTGACAACAATTGTGAGGCAGGGCGGGGCGGGGCGGGGCGGGGCGGGGAGGGCCAGGGCGCTGTGCGTACAAATTGGCTACACACAGGCACTCGGAAGGACGGACGAGCGTGGACAAGTGAGGTATTTGACACGACTTTCCCAATAAATGTCAGAGAAGCAGAGAGTCGTCATAAAGTCGGTTCCCCGACGACAAGTTTGCTGGATCCGACGGCGACCAGCCGGCCCTCCCATTTGGCCGTGAGAAGGCGAGAAGCCGGCCCAGATGGCGCTTGTTGAGGTAACCGAGGCGAAACTAATCCTTTTGCCGAGAAAGCGCAAAATGCTCTTTGCTTCCCGACTTGACGGCAAATCCGGGATTAGATTGACAAAAGGTATTGTTTCCTCCCGCCCTCAGCTGTCGTGGTCACGTGGCGTGGCGTGGCGTGGCGCGACGTGGCGGGGGCGCGGGCGGGCAGCTCCTTCGATTCCACACATATGTGCGTACGCATTAGAAAATGTCTATCCAACTATATTGGAATCCCTCATGCTAAAAGCCAAGGGAGCAAATAAACAAGTGCCAAGGAGAGCCTCGCAAAGTCATTTATTTGCTCAAAGCACAAATCCAAAATAAGAACACTCACAAGACGAAGCAGCCAAACCATGCTAGTCACTAAGCCACGCACGCCCCTTAACGCCACCATGACACCTAATCCGAGCAGTTTGATTCTGTACATTCTCAGTTTAGATTGGGAATACCCAGCGATTTCTTTTGAAGCGATTCCGCTTGCAGAGCATTACGATCTTTGCAAAAGCCAGAATGGTTGCGACAAGTGCGCGCCGGGCCTAAACAAGTGGCCTGTCGCGGACAAGACCAAGTGAGGAGAGCGACAGACGGCCGGCCCGTCTTGGACGGCTGGAGTGTGCGGCAGAAGGCCTGCCATCTCGCTTCCTTTGTCCTCCGCCTGCTCCTCAGCTGTCAGTCTGGCCCGTCCAGACTTCCTTCCATCCATCCACCCACATCCATCCATCCATCCATCCATCCATCCATCCATCCATCCTCACAGCACAGACGCACGCACGCGTCACAGAGGCCGCACCTTGCCGTGCCTGCTGATCCCACCGGAGCAGCCGGGCCGGCGCCTCCCGTTGACGGGTCGCATGCTGACGCCTATTGCAGCGGCGGGCGACCCGCGGGGGATGTAGCGACCGCAGGACAGCATTTCCAGGGCGGCGTCGCGAAACTGACCGGACAAAACAAACCAAAAAAAACGTTCTGCGCGTGCTCGCTGCCACCGCGACCTGCCCGGCGAAAGCGAAACAAAGTGCTCGTGCAGCTGGCGGGCGCCTCTGACCTGCTTGTTGGAGAGGAAGTAGATGACGGGGTTGTAGACGGGGCTGGTCTTGGCAAAGTACATGGGCATGGTGGCCAGCAGCGGGGGGATGCGCAGGCTCGGCCGCAGCACCACCGCCGCCGACAGGACGGTGTAGGGCAGCCAGCACGCAAAGAAGGCCACGATCATGGCCAGGACCATGGCGGCGGCGCGCCGCGTCTCCGGCCGCAAAGAATGCCCCACCTGCGGCTCCACGCTCCGGTTCAGCTGAGAGGAAGCACAACGCTGGTGTGGATGCTTTCGTCGGTCGCTCGCTCGCTCGGTCGGGCCGGCCGCGGTCGCTACCTTGCGCAGAGAGCCCAGCACCTTGGCGTAGCAATAGACGATGACGGCCACCGGCAAGACGAAGCAGGTGAGCGTGTAGAGCAGGAGGTAGCTGTAGTTGCTCCACGACCTCTCCTCCCAGGCCAGCGAGCAGGACGTGCGCACGCCCTCGGGGCTGTAGCCGCTCCAGCCCAATAGCGGCGCCACGGCCCAGAACAGGCAGAAGAGCCAGACGCACAGGAGCCCCGTCACGCTGCGCCGCATGCTCAGCTCCCGCCCGGCGCCGGGCCGGCACACCACCTTGTAGCGCTCGTACGACAGCAGGGTCAGCGTGCACAGCGACACCAGGCCTGCCCGCAAACATTTCAAAAAACAGAACCGTTGCCGGCTCGCTCGCTGACTGCTCAGATGGGATGACGTGTTGCCCCCCCCCCCTTCCCCGCTCACCAAAGTAGTTGACGGCAAAGCCCTGGAAGACACAGGCGGTCCGCCCCATGAAGAAGGAGCCGTGGTAGTTGGTGACGGTGACCACCAGCGAGCCGCACAGGCCGATCATAAGGTCGGACACGGCCAGGCTGAGGACAAAGACGTTCATGGGGCGCAGCAGGCCGGGGCTCCTCAGCGACACGCCGATCACCAGGCCGTTATTGAAGACGCTCAGCACCGTGTTGATGAACATCAGGAAGGCCAGCACGCTGTAGCCCACGCGGGGAAAGACGGTGGCGGCAGGGGCAGGCGGCGCCTCCGGGCTCCGGGCCGTGTCGTTGGCGTCCATAGTGAGAGTGATGCGCCCTCGGCCTCTCCGCCCGCCCTCGGGCCCTCGGCCCGCCCTCGGCCCCGCCCGCTCGATCTTATCGCTGGCTTATGATCCGCTGGGCGCAATATGACAGATTGAATCCTAACAGGATTTGGAGCTAAATGGATTGGCGGCCGTGACGCCCGTCGGAAGCGAATACTCCATTCCGACAGCAGAAAAGCCATTTTCACAAATGCGCCTTAGCAAAGACTTACTCACTTGTTTAATTCCACACCGGATGGACAACACTTTGCTTGCAATGAAGGAAAAGGCCAGAGTCAAAGAGGACACAGCAAGCACATTGAGCACCGTACGCCCACGTTGGACTAAAGCAAACACCAGCCAGCGAGCACGCCAGCCAGCCAGCCAGCCAGCCAGCCAGCCAGCGAGCCAGCCAGCCAGCCAGCCAGCCAGCCAGCCAGCCAGCCAGCCAGCCAGCCAGCCAGCCAGCCAGCCAGCCAGCCAGCCAGCCAGCCAGCCAGCCAGCCAGCCAGCCAGCGACAAAGCGGTCAGCAACTCTGCCCTCGGCCCAAGGGGGACTCGTGCTGCAGCGGCGTCCGGCGCGGGAAGAAGGTGTGCCCAAAGTCGTAGTTGAGCAGGCAGCTGATGGACGCCATGTAGATGTCGGCGAATCGCGAGAGCCGGCGCGAGAAGTACGTGGGGTTCTGGTGCGTGCGGAAGAGACTCCCGAATTGACGGTTGAACATCTCCTTGGCGTGCGGCCTGCCGGAACATTCCAGCGGGAGCGTTGCGGGCTTGGCAACCGGACAAAGGGGCGGGGCGGGGCAAGGCAAGGCGGGGCGGGGCCGACTCACCTCATGGCTTCCCGCTCTCGTTTCCACTCTTCCACCACGGCCTGAGCGGCGGGATCCCCGTGGACCTGCGTGCGAGCGCCACAGCGTGAGCGCCACAGCATGGGATCTGACGGCCGGTCGGCCGGCCGGTCGGTCGGCTGGCTGACCTGCATCTGCTCGATGAGGCCGGTGAGGGCCTGCATCCAGCTGACGGTGCGCACGTACACCTCGGTGTTCATGATCTTGATTTCCTTCCTCAGCTCGGGGATGATGGCGCCCGTCCTCCAGCCGTGCTTCAGGGTCAAATCCTGGCCGGGAAAGAGCAAGCCAACGGTTGGTGATTTTGGGGGGCTGGGCATGCGCCCAGGCGTGGCTTACCGCCAGGTCGCTGTAGATGTGGTCGCCAAAGTAGAGCACTTTGGAGCCTCTCCAGCCGGTCAGTCTCAGGAACTCGTAGAGGTTTCCCTTGAGGTGACGAGAAGGGGACGCATTTTGAAAACATTCTCTTCAGGGTGCGCCGGCCGGCCAACGGCCGCCTGTCTGTAGGTCTGCCCTTTTTTTTCCTTCACCTGTTTGTAGATCTGGCCTTTTTCCAACTTGTGAATTCGGTCCCACAGCAGGGCACCTCTGTCGGTGACCCGCCGGAAGGGCCTGCAAACATTTCAAGGACGGAGCCGCTCGCGTTTGTGCGCAGTCGCTCTGGCGCAGCCGCTCCCTCCGGCGCAGCCGCTCCCTCCGGCGCACTTACTTTCTCCTGTCGTTGAAGAAAGCCGGTTTGTCGGCCTGCACGATAACCACGTCAAACAGGTCCCGCCAGTCCCTCCCCACGATGTAGTTCATGCCTCGATCCCTGAGGAGGGCGACGCGGCCGTCCGTCACTTTTCGGGAGGGCTCGGCGGGCGGGCCGACGCGCAACTCACACAAAGTCAAAGGGGCTGTTGGTGATGAGGAACATCTTCTTGCCGTGTTCGTACAACTTCTTCACCACGGCGTGACTCTGCTCGCCGTAACAAATGTATTTCCCTGCGTAAACAGAGCTCTGTTGTCTTTTGGAACAACATTTGACGCGCAACGAGAAACAAAAGGCCCGTTACCGATATCCGCCTCCACCGCTCGGTACATAATGCCCTTTACGTGAACATCTCTGATGGCCTCCTGCGAAGAGAAGGAGGGGGGGGGGGGGGGGGGTACACACACACGCTGCGTTAACATTCGGCCGCAGCGGGAGCAATGCGCTTTGATCCGGAAGCTCGTGCCAATACAAACGAGAACGGAGATGAAGACAGGCTGCAAAAAAGGAGACGCGAGTCGGACGGCAATTTCCAAATGTCACTTACCTTTTGCGGCCGGCAGGCACGCTTTGTTGTAACAAGTCCAATTTCCAGACAGTGCCCCCATTTTCAGCCCAATTTTGAGACCCAATGCTGCTCTCTGCTGGCCATAGCGATTTTATTTTATTTTTTAACTTTCCAACATGATGACAATGGTAGCAAACCAGCCCAAGATGCTGCTGCGCTGCATCAAAAACAAAAGCAAGAAACCCAACAATTGTTGTGGCCGGCACTCACTCACTCACTCACTCACTCACTCACTCACTCACTCACTCACTCACTCACTCACTCACTCACTCACTCACTCACTGTCTAGATTTCACTTGCTGACATTTGACAGTTGCTGCATGTACCCAGCTTCATTGGAACAAAAGAAAAGGACACACTGGCTTTTATAAGCTTTGAGCATTTCAGCACTTTCGCCTGCGCTGTCAAAATGGTGACCTTGAAAAGTCACACAAACCTGGAATGACAGCAATCCATCAAAGATGACTGCCTGCCTGCCTGCCTGCCTGCCTGCCTGCCTGCCTGCCTGCCTGCCTGCCTGCCTGCCTGCCTGCCTGCCTGCCTGCCTGCCTGCCTGCCTGCCTGCCTGCCTGCCTGCCTGCCTGCCTGCCTGCCTGCCTGCCTAAGCCCGCCCGCCCGCCCGCCATGCAGAATAAAGGAATGGCCGCCGCCACAGCCCGCTTCAGAGGACCAATGCCGTTACGTTCTCTTTCTGGAGCCAGCCGGCAGCGGATGTCCAAAGGAATGATTGCACGTTTATAATTAGACGCTGGTCTTAGCGGCTAGAATTAGCAAGCCGTGGGATGCTACGCGCACACACGGGATGGCAGTGGCAGAGTGTCTCACCTTGACGTCTTTGTACAGGTGCACGGGCTCGTAGTCGATGTTGTGCTTCATGAAGAAGTCGTTGACGCACGACAGCAGGCTCATCTCCGGCAGCGAGAAGATGTCCATGAACTGTTTCATGGAGTGGCCGTGCGAACTCTGCGGGACAGAGAAGAATGCCACCCAGGGTGGACAGACGCCACCCCGGACGGCGGGCGGATGGCGGTAGGGCCGAGTCGCACCTTGCCGTAGAAGTCGCTCATGATGTCGAGAGGGACGTGGCAGCCGTCGTACATGGCGACGACTTCCTCGTCGGGCACGGCGTGAAGACCCCTGCACAGCCACATTTTGCATGACTTCCACGGAAATCACCTGCGCTTACGTAGCAAACACAACACAAGATAGACTGAGCGATGACCACGAAGCAAATGCAAAAACCAGACTCGTTCATTCATCGAGATAGCAAAAAAAAAAAAAAAGCTTCCTTTTCTGGAACGTTGCTCTTGTCAAGTGTTGAGCAAGCCAGCGCAAATATTTGAGCGCCCTTTGGCCAGCTGAAGCTCAACTACCTGTACACGGTCCCCAGCTGGATGTAATGGAAGGCGTCGATCTTCATCAGCAGCGCCTGAAACCACAAGGTCAGGTCAGGTCACTGTGGTCACACCCCGACAGACCACCTTGAGCTCTTACCTTCTGAACATCATAGTGAAGCCCCCTCACAGCAAAATTGGGAATGTACTCATAATCCCGCAGACCCTCCGGATACTGAAAGAAAAGCACATTTCAAGCGGGCCGACAAATAGCCACAAACTACGGTGAAGCGACGTTGGCCCGTCGTGGCGCTGCATCGCTCAGCGGAGCCCCGCCCACCCGTTAGTCGACGGGCCCAAATGAGCTCTTTTCAAATTGCCGTAAATCAGCCCTTTTCTTTTTTCAAAAGACAAAAATAATGACCTTCAAAATAAAAAAAGGAATCTGCCGGTGTTTTTCTTTCTGTCGCAGACAAATAGGAAAATAAAATTCCGCTTTTCCGGAGCCAAGGCTTCCCGGTTCACCTGCCAATGCGGCCGGCAGGGTCGGAGTCCGTCCGTCCGTCCGTCCCTAGGCACTTACCCTGTGCTTGCCGATGAGGATGTCCCGCGCTATGTTGAAGATGAGCGTGTGGAGGTGACGCGAGTAAAAGGCCAGCGTGTAGTCGTAGTCGAAGCCGTAGACCTCGATGTCTCGCAGGCACATCTCGTTGTTGGCAAAGATGGCGTCGGGGTCCACCGAGGCGTTGGAGACGGACGGCGTGACGTCTGGCCACCGGAGAGAGAGAGAGAGAGAGAGAGAGAGAGAGAGAGAAATGACAATGACGCTGGCTCTCATTGCTCTCATCAAGAATTGGCTTTTATTTGACCCAGATGCCACAAGACGGCAGAGCACTACTTTGGCCTCAATGGGTTGATAACCCTTCAACGTGGTTCCTTGGCACCCACCCTGGGGAAGAAAAATCTCACCTTGGCCCCTTATTTGATTGATGCAAATAAAGGCCTCCCTTCAGTAAATTGCTCTCCCTCCCTCCCTGCACCCTAACCCAGTTTAGCCTATCCGGCCACATTCTCATCACAGTGGGAATTATCGTGTTGTCCATTCCAAGTAAGCGTGAGGGAGGCCGAGGAGGTCAAAGTAAGAGTCCTCCCTCACTGGGCATCTCTGCACCCTAACCCAGCTTTGCCCAATCGGCCGGCCCATTCTCACCACAGCGGGTATGAATGAATAATCTTGTCGTCGACTCCAAGTAAGCGTGCTAAAGGCCGAGGAGGTCAAAGTAAGAATCAACTTTGATTCAACGCTCCTACCTTCAGTGTCTCTTTTAGTTTGCTTGTAAACAGACCACAAGCTCTCCGCCGAGCTGCTGCACACCGACGCTGCGCTGTCGCTCCGTGTCGGGAGGGACTGACGGGAAAGCAGTCCACTGCGCCCGCTGGACACCGCGCGGAAATGGTGGTGGGAAGCCTTCAAGACATGACGACGGAGCAGGGTGGCCTTCCCCTGTGTCAGCAGACACGACAGGGGCGCCGACAAGGTTGCCATTGTTGTTGCTCCCAAGGAGGCAGCTCAGCTCAGCTCAGCTCAGCTCAGCTCAGCTCAACTCACCCCAGCGCAGTACGGTTGAGCGAGAGAGACAGACGCACGGTCGCGAACGGCTCGACTGTCAAGACCTTAAACGGCGGCAGCGGCAGCGTCACTTCCGCATTCGGCGAGACCGCAGCCAATCAGCGACCGGCTTTCGGGCACGAGGACAAACAAAACGATACCCCCCAAAACATAACGCTTTGATGGCAAAGTCGCACATTGTAATGGTATAGGATAGAGCGACACAAACGCGCAAGATAACGACATAAATATAATGCTGGTGAAATGTCTTTGCTCGGAAGCTTCACACGTCACTTCCGTGTTTGGCGAAGCTACAGCCAATCCGCGACGCGCTCCCAGCACCGAGCATCGCGGTGACATACGAAAGCCACTTCCGATACCGAGCAAAGCGGTGTCATATAAGAGAGGCTGCCATACGGATGCGCTTGCCTTATTTCGACTGGTGCCGATCTTCACCTCCGAAGCCATGAACTCTGTTTGTTCAAGAGCCAACAACTGTTTCGACTTCTCGACCAACGTCATGATGACCTTAGCCTTCGGCTGTTATATCACCACCGTGTTGATCGACACAAGCGTTCCCGTGGACATCCGTGCCACCAAAGTCATGCTGAGAAATGTCTACAACGTGACCGGATTCGGGGAGCCCTGCGATATGGTTTACATCACCTTTGACCTCTCGGTCGATTTTCAGCCGGCATTCAACTGGAACGTCCTACAGCTCTACATCTTTGTGTTTGCCGAGTACGCGACACCGAAAAATGCTTTGAACCAGGTGATGCTTTGGGACAAGACTGTCTATCGAGGAAAAGACACGCTGTACCTCAGAGACCAAAAATCCAAATACTTCTTCTGCGATGACGGAAACGGACTGAGGGCCCACGAGAACATCACCCTGACGCTGTCCTGGAACGTCATTCCCGTCGCTGGAAGTCTGGCCATTGTACCTGGGAATGGATACACCAGTCTGCCCTTTCCCAAGACATATGAGACTCCCACCAGCTATTTGTGAGACACAAAGTTGAAGCTTGGCGTTTACTGCCCATTCTTGATTTGCGGGCTTTGTACAATCATAACGTATGGCTGTGGAATAAAGGAACATTTTGCTGCACCCTCTTGTGTCTGTTCTTTTTCAGTTTACAACATCAAGGCTTCTTTGAGAGGGCTTTGCTTTGACATTGCTTGCACCTCTTGTGTATGTATGTATAGTCTTTGCAAGTCATCAAGGGTCCTTGGAAACGTGGCATTGGCACGCAAAGCGGAATACGTTGAGCAACAGAGGGAGTGAAGGAATGGGGTCGAAATACAAAAAGTCCTGCCTGGCTACAAAAACAGGTATGCTCAAAGCTCATTGAATAAAGTACATAAGCAGACAAGTATATTCACATATTAAAGAAATAAAAGAAACATTTTAAGCATAGCATTATACCTACACACCAAGTCAATAAAGAAGACATAACTAGACATTTTTGATGAGTGGTAATGAGAAAGGTTTTTATAACTTTATGATCTGATATAGTATATATATTTCTGAGCACTTTGAAAATAAATGTTTTTTGATATATTGCCTGAATAGCTTCATGACCCTTAAGGAACTGCTCAATGCATGCCTGATGATTTTCTAAATCACGGACACTGCCAAAGTCGTCTAAAAATGTTCAGTTCTTGATTGTATCTTACGTGTTGACTAATGCTAGACGCCCGTTTTCGATGACTACCGAACGTTCTGGACAGAGGGAAATATTTTGCCTAACAAAGAAAAGATACGGTTGAAAGCATGATTAAACTAAGAATATGATGACGTAAGCAAGTACATGGAGATCAAAAGAACAAAGAAACAAAAAGATGGTAAGTGGTGAGTACAAACTTTGCATAGTCAGGGAACATCAATAAATTGATGATGTGTGCTTCAGTGTCTTAGCATTTTCCTAAATCTGAAGAAATCAAACGAGCACGCGGTGAGTCAATTGGATAACAGGTGATTGGCAATGGCTTTTGCCGTGAGGCGCAGATAGCGCGCTCCCTAAATTGTGGACCAAAAATCCAACAATGCTGACTTTCTTCATAACTGGGTGAACGCATCCGAGTCGTTGACTCGGAGCACGAGCAAGTGGAGTACGCGGGAGTACATGGCTTTATATATTTCGCTCACTGTTCCGCAGCCTGATTCCAGTACAAACTGAAAAAAATCTTTCAAAACAAAAGACGGCTTGGCTGTCATTGATTCCCTCTGCCGCCCCGGCCCTGCACCCCCCTCGCTGACATCTGGAAGCGTCTCTCTCCGAGTACGTCAGGGGCCAGAAATGTGAGGAGTGTCCAACAACGACGTCAGCACGGACTTACGACAGCCTTTCGAGGCGGTGGCCTGTAATTGGAGGACTGGAACAAGAACATTCGGCTCAGGGCGCTGTCAGAAGGCAGCAAAAAAGTACACACACGTGCACAACAAAAGTACCCCTAGATAATGGTTAAAACCCTAACCCTAGATATAATACCTAATATAATCGAAGTCTACCAAAATGACCAAAATGGCACTAAAAAGACTGATTCTAATATGGGTAACTTTTGACCCACTTATGAAAGGAAGAGTGTCTGGTACAGTCACTTGTGCGTCGAAGAACGAAGTGGGGGCGGGGGGGGGCATTCTCTCCGCTGTTCTCACACTAGCGTCTTTGTTGAGTCCAAATTGTCCAGTTGACGGAATGTATGGGCTGCCGCAGGAATGTCCGTCCGGCGTCTTCTGGCGCAAACGCAGAAGCGACAAAAGCGTCGTTCGTCCGTGGAGCCCAGTGTTTTTTCTACGACCACCATCATTAGGGGTTGATTTTTGTTACGCTTGCGCCCTCTAGTGGACATGAGGCGACGCATCCGGGTTCTGGTGATGGTGGGCCGGCAATCCAGCCATACATCAGAGTATTATTGTGGATCCGCAAAGGGTTGACGTGGGAATCCTTTAAAAAAAATAAGAGACGCCGTCAATGTTGATTAAAAAGGTTTTAATGTAACAATGGCTCAGAAGGCACATCAAATGCTGCCAAATATCACAGCGCACCACATGTGAGTGAGTGAGTGAGTGAGTGAGTGAGTGAGTGAGTGAGTGAGTGAGTGAGTGAGTGAGTGAGTGAGTGAGTGAGTGAGTGAGTGAGTGAGTGAGTGAGTGAGTGAGTGAGTGAGTGAGTGAGTGAGTGGCTCACTTAAAGCAACTTTGTACACTCAGCGGGCCACTCCATTAGGTACGATCCAATGCCTTCAAAAAAAATAATAAAAATAAAAAATGACATCATCAATCACAAAGATTCGATTCGGTTAAAAACAAAAGACAAAAGCTAAACACGACAGTAAGCGGAAGTTCATTTTCAGGTATCGAGTGTACGTACACTTGTCAATTGCTACGCTTGTCAATTTGTCACGATTGCTTCCGGAGGAGTCAGGAAGGCGGGCGGGCGGGCGGGCGGGCGGACACGCTTCCTCGTTCCGCCCAGTCAGCAATTTGATCCAACTTTTTCTGAAGGCACGTTTTTGCTCCGATCCTTCTGGAATGCGCCGGTCCTTCAAAGATGTTTCAAAACAAAACCTGGAAGAAGGGCTCCTGAGCAGGACAACGTAGAAACGTCAACCAGAGTCACAACTTGTAGTGACGCATGTGAGATTGTTGCCATGCGGAATTGCCGTCTGCCCGTGGCGCACGAGCAACGGCCGGCGGGCGCTACGCGGGCAGCAGCAGTCGGTCGATGGCAAAGTGCAGGCGCTCGCGGTTCTTCCAGAAGGCGGCGAGGAGGCAGAGGGCCAGCAAGGTGGCCGCCACGTGGCGGCGGCTCCTCAGGAGCGGGGCGGCAAACTTGGCGGCGGTGGAGACGCACACCAGGATAACGGTGATGATGGCCAGCATGATGTTGATGCTGCGGCCCAGCAGAACGCGGGCGTCGCCGCTCTCCAGTTGCGCTGTCTGCTGCTGCTGCTGCTGGAACTCCAGCTTGGAAACGCGCGTCTGACACGACTCCAGGGCCTCCTGCGCCACACACAAGACAAGACAAGACGGACAGGAAGAAGCTGCTCGCTCGCTCGCTCGCTCGCCGTGGGGCTGGCTCCCTGACTCTATTGACTACCTGGATGTCGCGTGCTCTCTCTTGAGCCTGGTAGGCCACTCGCTCCTCCACGCTGGCCAGCTCTTGCTTCAGGTCCGCCATCTCGTGTTGGTGAAGCTCCGTCAGGTCGTTCAGTTGGTCCTCCAAACGCGTAGACCTGCAATGGCACGATTGGCTTGGCTTGGCTTGGCTTGGCTTGGCTTGGCCTGGCCTGGCCTGGCCTTGCCTTGCCTTGCCTTGCCTTTGCTCCGGCTCATTCGTTGCACCCACCTGTAGCGCTCCTCCTGCAGCGTTTGGCTGAGGACGCCAAAATCCTTCTTCAACTGGGTCTTGATCTCCTCCATGTCCTCCTCCAGTTGGTTCTGCGCCTCTCGAATGACTCGGGCCTCTTCCGCGCCGGCCGCCAGGCGGGCGAGCGCGTCGCCCTCCGCCGGACGGCCCTGTCCCGGGACGCCGTTACTGTCGGCCGAATTGGAGGCGCTGCCCGAGGAGCACTCGTCGTCGCTGGGGTACTTGGGTTTGCCCGCGGCCGGCGAGGCGCCGCCGCCGCCGCCGCCACCGCTCAGTGCCTTGGCCTCGTCGGGCGGCGGCAGCGGCGGCGGCTGCGGCGGGGACACGCTCACCGAGACCCTCATGTGGGCGATGTTGTCAGCGCTGCCAAACTTGTTCCGAATGAGGTTGGCAAACTCTCTGGGCTTGCTGAAGAAGAAAGGAGGCGAGAGGGACACGCCGGGTCCGATGGTCTTGATCTTGTCCATGGTGGGGTGCCTGCCGCTGCCCGTCATGTCCCGCAGCAGCTCCCGGCGAGACTCCCTGGGGATGGTGCTGTGTTTGCCGCAGGAGGCTGGCGCTGGCGGCGCATGCTGGACTTCGCTGTCCTTCATCTTGCGATGGTACTGCTCTAGCTTCTTCTGCATTTGGGCGATGTTGTGCGCCGACTTTTGGTTCTTCTTCTCAAACACCTGCTTGATGCGGCCCAGCTGCTGCTTGTCGGCGCCGTTGACCAGCTGCAGGTACTCGGCCACGTTGTCGTCCCGCGCCGTCTGCTCGATCTTCAGCCGCTCCGTCACTTTCAGGATCTTCTGCTGGAGGTTGTCCAAGCAGGAGCGGCTGCGCTGGACCTCCGAGGACGGAGACGTGACGGCGTCGCTGCGCTCCTGGTCCCGGTCCAGGTCCAGGTCCAGGTTGTTCTCCGAGGAACCTCGGCGCACGGGGTGGCTGAGGAAGCTGCCCTCGGCACTCCGGTCCTGCGGCGGGCGACACAAAGACGCAATCAGCGGCACAATCTCGGCAAAGCACGGCCACTGCTTTTTGGGAGTGACGAGGCGTTGCCATTTTGCAAGACGGACGGCCTGCCTAATCTTCACTCGCCGCGACGCAATGCCGCGGGGGCGCTCGAGAGCGCGTCGTCTTTTTCATTCCATGCGCTAGAATTTCAGAGTTGCGTCAGACCAGCCGGGCCATCTGGCCCAGCAGGTCCCGCTGGTATTGAATGCGTCGCTGTGGGTGAGGATCACGTTTTGGTGACAAGTATCAGATGTGTCAAGGGTGCTTATGAAATTGCTTTGCAAAGAGGAAGCGGCTCAGAGGATTCCATTTGTGTCCGAGCCATACGTTCAGCAGCAACACGCAGACGGCCGGCAGGCCGGCCCAAAGCCGAGCCGGGCCGAGACGAGACGCCGGCCGTGCGTACCAAGCAGAGAGAGAATCGGCCTCCCAAAGCCCGTCCGTGCGTGGCACAATGGGAAAACAAGCGGCCCATTTATTTCCAAAGGACTAAGCGCCCCGTGCTCACGCAACATGGGATCATAAGGCGCAGCGCAGGCGGGCTGTCCCGCCAACAAGCCGTTGCCACGGGTAGGGTCGGGTCGGGTCGGCCGTCTTTCCGGATGCAGCCGGTTCCCCGCGACTCTCGGAAGCTCCGTGAAAAGGAGCCCTAAGGTGCTTTTGTTATTGCCATGCAGAGACTGTTTGCCTTTGGTGGCGTGTTTGAGGGGAGCAAACAGGTTGGACGGAAAGGAAGCTCAAGCCTGGCGGCGCCGGCCTCCGTCTCGGTGATGTCAGCTGGCTCACGTGAGGAGGCTTAGCTGCGCGCCGAGAGAAAGAGCTTTGTGTTGTGCGAGCCAGAGCCAGAGCCAGAGCCAGAGCCAGAGCCAGAGCCAGAGCCAGAGCCAGAGCCAGAGCCAGAGCCAGAGCCAGAGCCAGAGCCAGAGCCAGAGCCAGAGCCAGAGCCAGAAATGGCCACAGAGGCTGGCTCTCCACATCAGAGTGGGCGTTCCTGACCAAAGCAGCTCCTTTGCCTCATTCTTTGCTTGGAACAGGTTTGGCAAGTTCAGCCAGCAAACACTGAATCGGCATAGCCAAATGTCTGCTTCTTCCAAGTCAATGACGTGGAAATGTGCACCTTTGGCTTGGCAAACTCAAAGGGAGGACCGTCAGCACCTCCACATTTCAAGCTGCCTCTTCGGCTCCAGGGTGAAATCATCTGCATCTGGAGAGTTCCGTCCAAGCTGATCACCATCTCGCTCTGTTGCATCCTGAGCACTTGTTGACCAAAGCAGCTTCTTCTTAGCCCGCTGCCACCATCTGCTTCCTGTCCTCACCCCCCTCCCTTCTGCCCCCCCCCAAAAGACCTCTTTATCCTCTGCAGCCCCCAGACCTAGTCAGACCTCGCCATGGCACAAACAACACCCCTGGGGAGAGACTGGATGCAACAGAACGAAAAGTAGGCCACTTCCTCGGCAGAGACGCGAGAGGCCATTGTTTTGCCTCTCGGTGCGGCTAATTCATTTAGCCGCCTCAAATTGAGTCGGTCGGCTGGCCGGCCGGCCGCAGTAGGAGAAAAGAAGCTCATTCGTCTTCTCGCAAAATGCATTTCACAGTAGAGATTTGTGTGCCTGCCAAGGGGTCACGGGAGCGAGCTGCTCACGTGATTCTTCAGGACGCCCGACGTGCGTCTCGTCTCGTCTCGTCTCGTCTCCCGCTCGCTCGCTCGCTCGGTTTGATCCATTTGACGCATCTCCTATCTGTCTGCGTTGGCGGCGATGAGCCTGCAAACTGCTTTTGACCTACAACAGCAATATGGAAGGCTTCCCAGTTGGGAGACAGCAGCCTGTGATGGAATCGTAGTAAAGTTCGCCTTTGCAGAAAGTCAGAGCCAAATGGGAGACCTTCCGTTGGGGGAGGCCAAGCGGGGGGGCATCCCCCCCCCGCCGCCGCCGCCGTCCACGCACGTCTAGCCACACACACTCACACCGTGGCCTAGTTATGAAGGTCCCACCGCACTCTTTGCCTTTCATTGTGTGGGGAGGAGCTCCGATGAGATTTTGCGTGTAAATGTAACGTGCCGCCCCATGGCTGGTTGCGGTCCAACATAAGAAGCGCATCCAGTCGCCTTGCGTAAGAGAGCCACGAGATGCCTGACGGACATCAAACTCCACCCGATTTACTCAAGGGAATAATCGAGAGCACAATTGACGATGGGACGGTCAGAGCGCCCGCCACCTAATGTGACGGCAGACGTTTGCACCAATTGCGCTTGGTGCTGGAACATCTCGTTTCCACCGATGATGACAGCAGGGTCAACAAGTTGCTTGGGAGGAGCGAGCGAGCGAGCGAGCGAGTCATCGGCGTGCTGCCGGCACACTCGCCGCCGCCGCCGCCGCAAGGCTCACGTGAGGGCAAATGTGCCTCTGGGAGACCATCAGGGGGGCAGATGGGCCTCAAAAGCCGACACGCATGGCCAGTAGTTTGGGGGAAAGAAGTAACAAAGTCTCGGCGGCAAACTAATAGACTGGAAGGGCAAATGAAATGCGGACCTTCAATTTGTTACTGTAGTCAAAGCGTTTTGTTTGAAACTGGAATCAAACTGTTGCGCTCTTGTATATTACGCCAAGGTTATATAAATGGGCCCTTAATCGCAGAAACGTCTCAAAGGTCACTAGATGGGGGGGGTCGTTCTACGATAACCCGGCCATCTGCGATCCATACACTTGTGGCCGTGAAGACGTTCCCAAATGACATTTGACACAACAAGAATGATCCATCTGTTTGGAAAATGGTGCGACTTCATTTCTCTTGCACAACCAAGCCACTTCAAGCTGATCGTGCACTTTACATGAAGGATCGCTTCGTGAGCAAACTTGAAATGACGTCGCCCCAGAGCAAAAAACCCTTGAACATATGTTCCTAACGTTTGATCCAATGTCCTCGTCTCGTTCAAAAAATAGCGACAATGTTCTGTTTCTCACGAAAACTCACTCCTTGCTGCATGATGTGAAATGCTGCCTTTTCCGACGTTTTAGCCCCGACCTGAACGCAACGAGCCTGCGAGCGGCGCGGCTGTTTTCGGCTTTTAAAAAGCAAACAACTGACGACAGAAAATGTCACGGAAGCCGGACAGCACACGCAAGTCTATGACGACGACGACGACGACGATCACAGCAAGAAGAGGACGAAAAGGAAGAAGAAGTGAACTCACTCACCATCCGGCTACCGAGGTGTTTCTCCACTTCGGATAAACTCCGCACCGACACGCTGGCGCTGGGCATGATCATCCCGTAAATCAATCATCCAATAAATACGAATTTAGCGTTTGCAGCGATGGACTGGGGCGAGCATGTTTGCGCGCTTCTACCCCGACTCGCTCTCTCGTCTCGTGTTATCTGTTGAACGGGCATTCTGTCATCTCTCTTGTACGACCAACTGTGTGAGTGTGAAACAAACCCCGCCTTTGTGCCGGCCTGCGTCTGCGCCTGCGCAACAAACCCCGCCTTTGTGCCTGCGCAAGCAGCCCGCCTGCGCCTGCCTGCGCCTGCAACACCATCTTCAGTCTGTGCATCAGATTGGCACACCGATTGAAATTTGATTTCACACAACCACAAAGGCGCAGATGATTCGTCTATAACGTCATTGCACCGTCAGCTACTTCCCAAGGAGAACCTACCCAATGTCAGATTGGTGTTGCTGTATTGAGCCACTCAAGTATCAGCAGCCTCCACCATTGGTACTCTACCGTTCCCGTTTTGAACACCATCAAACCGGAACGGAAGGAAATGGAGTGCTTTTACACTTGTGCTCGTCTGGCTGGGAGTCGTGCCTTACCACCATGGCTGGCCGGCTGGCTGACTGACTGACTGACTGTCCTTACGGGCCTTTCTGTCAAGTATTTTGGTTTGGTGCCTTGGCTTTTCATGTCATACTTTTATTGGTATTTAAAGCTCTTTTCTTCCATTTTCCCCCACAAATCAATACTATTGGCCAGTCCCCGTTGTTATTTGGCAACTTACTGTCCGATAAAGTGTTGAAATTGTCATTTACGACGACGCAATGGTGTTTTCCTGGGAAACGTGGTTCTTTCATTTTCTTTATTTACACTTAGCCAGATTGTGGCTTTGAATCGCGTGTTGCACGCACGCACGCAGGCAGAGAAAAGGTAAACATTGAGTTATCCAGTCCGCTACACAGATGTCCACTTTCGACGGTGGTCCGATATGACATAAGACATGAAGCGCCGTGAAAAGGGACCTTTGCTACGTGCCAAATGTTCCCGGGGCAATGTGCCCCGATGCGTGTTCAACCGGCAGAAATTCAATATTAAAAAAGGAACACGCTTGGCAACACCGTCGCTAACTCCCAAGTCGAATGGAGTGACACCAATCTTCTTCTTTTTTGTTCTACTGGGCCTGGGAGTTTGGTTCCCTTTGCTCATTTCATTCTTAACGATGCATTCAATCGTAGATCTTGACCGTTCGTTTTGACACATTCAGCGAGGCTCGACTCGGCAGTTCCTCAGAGCAGGGAGTCCAAATATCATTGAGACGTGTTTATTTTCAAATACAAGAGGGTAATGGATTTTTTTTTTTTTTGTCTGAAAGACGGGATGCGATGACGGCAGAGTGCTCTCCGCCGTTCTATTTACACACAGTGACGGCATCCTTTGGATGGGCAAACCAAACAACATTTTGACGGCAATTTAAAAGCGTGACATTCCAGTAGTATCAAACGTTTGGGATATACGTAGGTCGCCGTCCGTGGTCTTCTGCGGCGTTTGCGGTGCGACCTGCCGCCGCTGCCGTGAGCGTCACTCGCAGGGGGTTGCAACGGAGAGAGCGCAAGAGCCACAAAAAGCGTGTTGGACCCGGAGCGCTTTTTGGGAATAGGACGGAAGCATTTCAGGTTCATCCTGAAATTTCAGCCCGAGGCCAAATAGCCCAAACTTTGGGCGTGCGGTGCAGTGGAAGGAGCAGGACTTTCTCCCTGGAGGCCTTCAAAAGGCTCCTTTAAAGCGCCCGCTGGGCTCGGCCCAAGGTTCAGTCCTGATTGCGCGCACGTTGGCCTCTTCTTACCTTGCTCGGCCTCGCGTTGTGCCGTGCGTGGGCAAAAGTAGCCAAGCCCGCCCACGCCGTGCTGGCCTGAGACTGGCTGCAAGGGTCCCTTTGCAGGAGGGGGGCGGGCGGTCAAACCCCGGGAAGCGACTGGCTGTTGTAGTCGGTAGAGTCCATTTTGAGAATGTAGGGGATGATGCTGTCGATCTGCACGTTGCCGATGAGCCCGGCGAAGAAGAGCTCCTCGGTGACGGCGGCGCTGATGAGACGCAGGGCGGGAAGGCGCAGCAGCAGCTTGGACAACCTGCGCAAAAGCACACCTAGTACGTATCTCCGCAAGAAATGTTTGAAAGGTACCAATTGGGTTACGCCGGCCGGGCGACTATGAAAGGCTACGCTCCAGTACCAACCGGTAGGAATCTTCCGGATACGTCCGCGTGACGTAATCCTGCAGCTCCATGTAGGCCTTCTGCTGGAACCTCTCGATCTGCAGAGTGTTGTCGATCCCAGGGTGATCTGAAGCAAGCCAAAGCAGCGGTGGTTGACCACACGTTTACGCACGTGCCCTTTTGCGGCCCGCTTCGGTCTTTGGGCAGGACGCACCGGGGCTGAAGAGGACGATGGCTTTGAGGAAGGCGTATTCGTAAGCGTCCGGGGACAGCTTGCTCATGCTGTTGCAGAACTCCTGCAACCTCCAGATGTGCTCCATCACCAGCTTTACGCGGTCCTGGGACAGCTTCTCTGCAACGCAAACATCACGGCACCCGCCCGCCCGCTTTTCTCCGGCTTCATTCTCTCTCTCTCGCCCGCGCTGCGCCGTCGGCTGACCTTCCTGCAAGCCGGTCTGCAGATGGCCGATGATGGCGCTCAAGATGGTGCCCACGTTCATGACGTTGGAACACTGAGCCAGACCCAAAGCAAACAGCTCGTTCCAGCAGGCTTTCATCAGGTTGATGTCGTTGTCCTCTTGAGCGCTGGAAGCACACGGCGCGGCACGGCTTTAGGCCCGCCCGCCCGCCTCCAGCGAGAGGAGCGCACGTGACTCACCCCAAGGCTTGGAAGGCAGGAATGGAGCGCGCCCAGTGCATGGACAGAAAGAGGAGGCGCGAGGCCGACTCGCAGATGTAGTTGACGTTGAGGTACTCCGGCACCGGCACGGGCATCATCAGCTGGAGCGAGGGAGGGGAAAGGTGTGCGGGGGCCGTGCCGGGGGGCCCCGCCATCGCACGCTTACCTTGAAGGGAATATGGCTGTCAGAGAGCAACGAGCCCTCCACTTCCAACACGGGGCCCGACTGGTCGCCCGACATCAGCTGCATGGCGGCCCGCAGGTCGGTGGCCGGCGACGGCTCGCCCGCGCCGGCGTGCAGGACTTTGGCCAGCGTGTCAAAAGCTCTGCGGAACGCACAGCCAAAGGTCACGGCAAACCGAGCGGCAATCAACACAACCCGAGAGCGGTCCGTTTGATCCGACTGCCTTGAGCTTGTGGGTGCTGTAATGCGGTTTTTGGTTCGCTCTGAGGTTTCAAATCTTCAAATGCGATTCCGATGTTCTCGCCGCCCCCGAAACAGTTCTGCCTTGAGAACATCCACCAAATGCTCAATGTTCTCAGATCATCCCCGGCCGGTGAAGCGTTGCGCTTGGGACGCTTTTCAATACAGCGCTATTTGTTTCATGACCCCCAGAAAAGGTCAACTTGAAATAGGTGCTTGGAGTGAATTGCATGCAAAATTTTGGAGCACGCTTGACGCACGTCGTCACTCTCTCGCTCTTTCGCTCGCTCGCTCCCTCCCTCACTCACTCACTCACCGGGTGATGTCGCTTTGCTCATCTTCCCGCTGGTCGGCGATGGAGCCGTCGCCGTTGCTGAGCGTGTCGGCGGCGAGCATCTCGCCGCCTCCGCCGGCCTCGTTGAGGTGGGCAAGGGAGGTGACCACGTTGGCCAGCGTGCCCAAGTCACTTTGAGAAGGGTCGTCGTGCTGACGGACGGAGGCACGCACGCAAGCACGGGCGTACCAGCAAATCAGCTCAATGTTTTTAATATCCATTTGATTTCCTTCTGGCCGATGAGTGCCACGCTTACCTTTTCCGGGGACGCCGGGATCAAGAAGGTGTTTTCCAGCTTGGGGAAGGATTGTTGGATGTTGAGCAACATGCTTGACTCCAACAAATGCGTGGATCTGTTTGGAGAGTCGTGCATGATGTCACCAATCAGATTTGGGCTCAGCCGCCATCTATTTTCTTCACGCACGCTTTGGCGGCAAAAACCTTGCTCAAATGATTATTATTTTTTTTGAAATCATGTTGGGCAGAAGAATGGAACGCTCTGGCAGTAGACAGCACAAATCCACGCGGTGGTCATTTGACAGCCTTACCTGGAAGTCTCCTTGTCGGACACAAAGGTGGGCGTGGCAGCCAGCGGGCTGCACAGGTTCTTGCGGATGTAGATCTTCTCGGTGGAGGCGGCGCAGTTGACAGACTTCTCCCTGCCGGGCACGTCCACCGGTTTGCGCTCGCACTGCACGGCTGCGACGCGGGACAAGCGGCGGGTGGGTCACAAGCGGTCCGCTGTGGCGGGCAGGCGGGCGAGCGGCGACGTACAATCCTGTTTCATGCCGACGGCCACGCAGCGCTGCAGCCGACAGTACTGGCAGCGGTTGCGGTGGATCTTGTTGATGGCGCACTCGCCTGAGCCCCTGCACGTGTAGACCAGGTTCTTGCGGATGCTGCGCTTGAAGAAGCCCTTGCAGCCCTCGCAGCTGACAGCTCCGTAATGGCGCCCTGCCGGAGGGGAAAGCGCGTGGGCGGGCGTCGCTTGACACGTCCAAGCAAATGGGCGGACGGCGATTCCAACCTGAGGCTTTGTCGCCGCACACCACGCAGTACTCCACCACGGGTTTGGCGACGGACTGCTCCGAGCCCTCCGTTACAAACTGACGTCGAGACGGAGAATCTGCGTGAGCTTTGCGGCTTGGCGACATTCGTCCACAAAGCGGGCGGGCACGGGCGAAGCGAGCGCACCTGGAGATCCGGAGAGGCGAAGAGCAGCTGGTTGAGCTGCCCGGAGCTGTCCGGCGCCGCCACGATGACCTTGTTGGGCGAGCCCTCCCTCTTGGCCAGTATCACCTTCCCGCCGGGCGAATACTCGGCGCTGGCCAGGATGAACTGCTGCTTACCGGCGGGAGAGCCCGGCTCCAGGGCGGTGACGATCTGGATCTTCTGTCCGCTCTGCGGATCCGTCACAATCTGGAGGCCGTTCAAAGACAACATTGGTCAGCGACCGAGCCAGAAACGGGCCGTGGGACGCGCTCGCTCGTCTTCCGAAACTCAAACTCTCAAAAAAATATATACAATTCAAAAATGTGGCGGCGCTGGAAGAATTCAATGGCGTCTGCAATCATTTTCATGAACGTTGTCAATTGACGGCGGGTCCGCTTCGAGGCCGGCCGGCCGGCAGCGTTAATCACCTGCAGTCGGTGTCCCGTGGACATGTTGCTGTCAGCTGACACCAGCTGGATCCTCTGAGCGTGCCCATCCATATTGGCGGCGCACACATGGACTTCCCGCCGCGCCGCGCCGCACCGCACCGCACCTCACCTCACCTCACCTCACCTCACCTCAGTGCCCCATCCAGTTTATGGCACTAGAGAGGAAAGGCACGTGCGTCAAAGAAGTGGCAGGCCAGGCCGGGCCAAGGTGCGCCAAGTCAAAGCACTTGAGGATGATACCTGCATGTCACACAAAGTTCTTTCTATATTATTCGTTCATCCATCACGGTAGAAGAATGAATCATCCCGTCGGCCTCAGCCCTAACGGTGTCCCGCTAGTCTTACAGCGACGAAAGGCCGACGTGCCAAATTGTTTCGCGACAGAGGACGTCCTTTTGCAGGCGACGAGAGAACTTTTTGGGAGAGCCGGCAAGTATCCGTGTAGAACGCGAGAGAGCTCCGGTCTCCGTAATAGTGCTGGGGCATTGTCGTAAGCCATTTTGCTCCTTGCCAATTATTCTCCGCATGGTAGGATCTGCTCCGTTTGGGTCACAGCCGTTGCACAATGACCCCTGACCCCAAATGTAGACTCCACGCTTAAACAAGTGCGTTTTGAGCACCGGGAGCCTCCTAGTTCATCATTGAGTGGCTGTCACCAACGAACGTTCGAGGCCTCTGTTCGCAACTCCGTCCGGACAAATACATGTAAATTGTTTTATTCACGATCTAGTGACACGGAACAACCCGGCGCCATTGTGGTATCCAAGCAAAAAAAAAAAACTCCCGACTGCTGATGACCCCCCCACCCCTTGAAAAAAAATCGATACGGAAGATAAAGGTATTTCTTTTCCTGTCGGTGAAAGGTCAACATTGAAGGGTTAAAGGCACGCCAAGAGGCCCGCGCGAGCGGAGCAGAAACACGGCGACGGCGAGGACGACCATCCCGCTGAGCAATAAAATAGCGTGGAAATTCCCCCACAAAACCCCCACTCCAAGAGGAGCGCAACATCTCCGCTTTAGAGCATGACCTTGCGCTCGTTTATTGAAATTTCGGAAGGCAATGTTAGCATATGTGCTAACGTCTGCGGAAGAGCAGCTAGCTAGCTAGCACGCGAGAGAGCTCTAAAACGGATTACTTACGCCAGCATTGACAAAATGAGGACATCAAGTGACATTTCGTTGGTACGGGGGGTTATTTGTGAACGACATACCTAACTCAGCGTCGTGCTAACGAGCTAGCTGTTAGCCGTGTGCTAGTAGGAAGCCAATGGCAACCCGGCTGTTCTCCGGCGCCCTCACCGCGGATGTGAGCGGAAAAGCGGCGACGATAACCCTCGTGCCTCGCCGCACACACCACGGACATTTCCTTACCTGGCCAGAAGTCGATACTTGTATTTTATCCTTTAATATCCAAACAAATTCTTTTTTTTTCAGCGCTTGGTGGGCGGGTCAGAGTTCGTGACCCCAATTTTTTTCCCCTGGAAATGTGCGCATGCGCAGAGACGGCGATGTCGCGTGTTCAAACTGAGTTAGCAACATTTTGAAAAAGCCGAGCAAGCAAACCACTTTGAAAACGTAGCCCGCCCTCTATCTATCTATCTATCTATCTATCTATCTATCTATCTATCTATCTATCTATCTATCTATCTATCTATCTATCTATCTATCTATCTATCTATCTATATCAACCTACCTACCTGTCTATCTATCTATCCATCCATCCATCTGACGCTAAAACGGAAGCAATTCTTCACTTTGAGCCGTTTTTCAAACCTTCAGTTTAACAACTCTACTCTTAAGAAAATAAAAACTAAATGTATACGAAAATACTTTGCTGTCACATCAATTCTTATTTTTATGTTAATGTTGTAGTTAAGCACTAGTACAAGAGATGGAATACAAACACTTTTTTATTATACCATTGAGTATCTAAAAAAAAAAAAAAAAGAATCAGCATATTAATTTCTACAACCATGTGCAATTTCAGGGATTCCATGTCTTTGTTTTTCCTGCCGCAACACGCAACAGACAAAATAAAATAAAACCACAAGTGCATGATGAAGCAAAGTCTGTCTTGTGTTTGGCAGTGACTTTGAAGCCGAAGTAAACCGTTCCCACGTGCAAATGTGATACTTTGACCCGTGACTGGCTAACGTTGGTGTAATTCACATTTGTTACGGAAATGTGCACATTTTTAAATATTGGTGATGACAGACGGCATGCTAAAACATGAGGCGTTTATTCCACTCTTCACCTCATTGGAGGTGATTATTGATCCCCACAGAGAATCCATTGACACAACACGGGTGGGGAGCCACTGGAATGACTCAAGTACCCCCGTGACTGATAGAAACGGGGGTGGCGGCCGGAGGGTCACATCTATTACAAAAAATAATTTAGGGATAAAAATGGTGTGCTACGGCGAATAACGAGGTGTTGTGTGAATACAACCAAAGCAGACGTAAGCCACAAACGACATGAAAGACAAATACTATTGTAAAAAAATGGCACAATGAGAAAGACGGTAAATAGCGCGCGTGCACGCACGCACACACACACGCACGCACTCTGTCTGAAAAGAGAGATGCGGCTGACAAAAAAAGCAAACTGGCATTCCTATCATCCCATTCTATTTGAAAAGAAGAATTGCGCTGTCTCCAGATGGAAAACTGGGAGCACTGAGGTAAAACCTGGCGGGCCGGAGATGAAAGGTCAACATGGCGCTGTTGCTCTCCCGAAACTAAAGTATTGCCGATTCCCGGAACGTGTTGATCCACCTGTGACGTGCAAATTCAAGTTACCGTGGCACCCTTCGACTTCTTGTTTACATTTTACCTCTGAGCCGTTTGGACGTCGTCCGCTTTGAAATTGTGGTAGAGGGTGTTTTTGTGGTACAGCTTGAAGTTGGACCTTTGGGCCGAGTCCACTTTCAAGACGAAGCCCAAAAGCGGTTGACTCTCCAAGGCGGCCACGTCCTGCGACACCAAAACTCATCAGAGGAGAGCCCGTGCCCCGTGATGGCGACGGCTCGGCTCGCCGCGGCCTACCTCGCTGGCGGCGTAGGTGTACAGAACCTTGTCCTTGATGACGAACCACAAGCGCTTGCCCTGCTTCTTCTTGCCCTTGGACCTCAGCAAGTAGCCGCTCATGGAGGAGTTGTCAGCGCTGGCCGTCACCTGAAAGAGAGGCAGGGCGGGGCCGGGCTTGGTTGGCGTCTTGGAAAGGGGGACGCGCCTCTCTGAGGGCTCACCTCTTTGAGGGCCGCCGGTATCCGCTTGAATTTGCGAGAGAAAGGAAAGGAGGCTTTGGGAACGGCCACCTCGGTAAGATCTTCTTGGCCTGGCCAACAAATGGCTTGAAGACTCGGAGGCTGAGAAAAAGCTGCGCGCGGCAGGCAGGCGGAAGCAAACCTACTTTGCTGCTCCCGCAGCGCCAGGTAGCAGTGGTCGCACACTCTGGCCAACTGGTTCTTCAGGTACTCCAGGCTGTGCTTGTTGGAGGAACACGACTGGCACACCACCTAGCGCAGGGAAAAGCCAAAGCGTGGCGTCACCATGCCCCTTATTAGGCCCAGCAAGGTGCGCGGCGGCAGCGGCGGCGGAAGCGGCCGACCTTGCCGCAGGCTCGGCAGTGGTGGCGCCTCCACGTCAGCGTGAATTCGCAGGTGCAGATCATGCACATGGTGGCGCGCGGGTCGGGGATCCAGATGGGAGCTTTGGTGCCCAGAGAGGAGGAGGCGGCGGCGGCGGCGGCGCTCGCTCGGACCTGCGCGCTCAAAGAAACAGAGAGGTGACTGCCGGCCGGCCGGCCCGCCCGCCCGCGCCAACTCGGCGGAATCAGCGCTGACGACCCCGTGCCGCGGCTGGACTTTTCCGCTACCTCGTCACAGGACTGTCCGGATATGAAAGTGATTTTCTTCTTGGTGTAATCGTCGATGGCTGCGGAAATGGCCCGGAGCCACTCGTCTCTCTCTGACGCCGAACTGCGGCGGGCAAAAAAGAGGTTCCAGCGCAAAGCCGCCGACGACGACGACGAGAGGCGGCGAGCCCAAACCTTGCAGAGAGGATGAAGGAGCGCTCCACGCTCTCCACGATGAACTCGTTCTGGCACGCCTCCTGGCTCGGTCTGCTCACCTGTCACGGTCCACATGGGCGTCAGCCCTCGGCCAGGCGGTGGCGAGGAGGCGGAGCTCTCACCTTCATCCCCGCCAGAGACAGCATGTTGTTGAACTTGAATTGGCCCGACTGAAGAGGCGTGGTGTACAGCAGGCTGTCGTTAAACTGAAGGAGGAAAGCACAAGCGCCGTTTGGCCTCGCTAAAGCAAAGCAAAGCAAAGCAAAGCAAAGCAAAGCAAAGAAAAGAAAAGAAAAGCAAAGAAAAGAAAAGAAAAGAAAAGAAAAGAAAAGAAAAGAAAAGCCACGGCGGCCACGCTCAATGCTCAGAGAAGACGTCGGCGCTACCAAGAAGAACATTCTGGGCTGCATGAGCTTCCTGGACAGCTTGTTGAGGAGGCCCTCCTTCAGGAAGATCTAGCACAAAAGACAAGGCAAAGGATTGAGAGGGAGGGGGGGAGGGAGGGGCGAGCCCGGCGCAACGGATGAAGCGGCTCACCCTCCCAGGCTGGACGATCTCACGGCGGCCGTTTAGGCTGCACTGCACCCGAATCAGCTTCTGGAAGTTGTCCTAGCGCGCCGACAAAATGCAAGACATGGCCGTTGGTTTGCGTGCGCGCCGGTGCGGCGCGAGTGTGCTTGCAAGTCAAAGCACGCTCGCTCGCTCGCTCGGTCCGTCTGTCTGTCTGTGCTGCGGCACCATTTTTGCTAATGGCCTTCAGTAGAGGCAGATTTGAAAGTCGAGTTCCCGGTATCTGGGGCAGCGCCTGGTTTTGGTGGCGTGGCCTCTTACCCCTTGCTTCATGACGTCATTGGCATGATCGGCCACCTCGCGAACGATGGCCAGAGCATCTGGACGGAGCCAAAGATCAGCGTTGCGGACGAGCCATTCCGTCAGACGTCGTCCGCTTACCTTGCGTGTCTTTGTAATCGGCCGAGTCTTTGGGCAGGTTTTTCAAATAGTCTGCAGAAAACAAAGCGTTGCCTTGTTGCCTTGCTAATTCTTGCTGCCACCTAATCTGGCATCTTAAATCTGCGGGGTGTTTACGGGACAATTGTGACGCCACCAGCATTCTTCACATGCACCGCACCGGACCGCAGCGCACCAATAAGCCCAGCCTCATCCGATTTGCGTGGAAAAGTCCCGTTAGTCTGAAAACCGTGTCACGCCAAAGGGTTCAGTCCAGAGCTATTCAGAAGACCTCTCTGTGCAGCTGTTTTTCATTGCGCAAAAAAAGGCACGCCAGGCCGGAAGTGGTATGAGGAAGAAGAAGAATGAAAAGGCGCTCGTAAGAGACCGACTCCAATACGGAGACGCTGCGCTAAAGCCACTTGAACGGCATTCCGTCACGTCAGAGTTGCGGAGGTGTCAAAACTTTGCCACGCCGGAATTTAACCCCATCTCGCCAAGCGTGATTTTTTGCCACTAGAGGGCAGCGCGGCGGGTGCCAGTGCAGTGAGCAACCTCGTGGCCAGTCCTACCTCGGAGCAGGAGCTGGTACTGAGGAATCCTTTGGATGGGCTTCAGGAGGTAGTGCTTCAGAGCCAAGTTGGCGCAACGAGGACTGGCCTGGGACACAAATACCAAAACTTGAGCTTTGGCTAGAAAATTCGGGGTCAAACCGGTGATGAGGACGCAAATGATGATATGCATGCCCACTAAATGAAGTCTGCCCAAAAAGTCTGGACACCAATTTGGTGAATTGTCAGGGACGAGGAAAAACGAGTGAAGTTGACGCCAACGTAAACCTTCCGGCTGTTCAAAACAAAGGTCAGCCGCCCGCCCAAAGGCGAGGGAGGAGCCGTGAGCTTGAGAACCGGTTTCCACAAATCCTTTGATCGACCGATAGAAAGTATGCAAGAAAGAAAGAATGCAAGAAAGGGAGTAAGAAAGAAAGACAGCAAGAAAGAAAGCAAAAGAAAGAGGTCAGCCCCTTGCGGTTACCTCAAATTGTCGCACGACAGCGGCGAAGGGCGCGTTCTTCTTGCTCTGCTCTTCCAGTAGCGCCGCATTCTTGTCAAACTCGCGGATGTACGTGGAGTACATCTTCAGGTAGGGACCTTTCTTCAGGAAGATGTCGGCCACCTGCTCCGTTTGGTCCCTGAAAAGCAAAAAGTGGCCGGCGCCATTGAGCGGCAAAATGGCGGTCCGGTCCGGGCGGCGGGGTTGGCAAAACGGCGGTCCGCTCAGGCCGACGGCTACCATCGGGCCAGTCGATCCTGCAGCTCTCGCAGCAGGTCCCGGTTGAGTTGGTAGAGTTGCGGCAGGTAGTAGAGGATCCGCTCCAGCAGACGCTCCTCGATCACCGCTTTGCCGTTTTGCCGCGACGCCTCGGCCACGGCGTGCCGGAAGTCCTGCGCTCACCGCAAATTGCCACGTGTGGGGAAATTCCAAACATTCAAACGCACGACCTCCGACTGCTCTTCGCCACTTGTCGGAAAGTCAGCGGCCTTTCTGACTCACTGACGGGAGCCCGTTCCCGCGCGGCCGAGGTGACAAATACTTCCCGTCTGCGGCCGGCGCTGACGTGTGCTCGCTCGCTCGCTGGCTCGCTGGCTCACATGACTTTTGACAAAATGTCTCCAGTCCGCAAATGTCAAATCCAAGCACTCAGCACTCAAGTCAACGCGCAAAAGAAAACGGCCAAAGGAGCGTCACGAGCGCTCGTCCGCATCCTTCCCCGATTGCGCGGCCGACGTTCGTCGAGCGCGAACGGACAAAGCCGTCGCTGGAGAAAGGCCGGAGGCTCTCGCCGCGTCATCGCTTGGAAGAAAAAGGTGGCGGGATGAGGACTTACCACGTGAAGCAGCTTCAGGACGTCAACAAAGCTATGGAGCAAACGTGCAGCGTGAGCGCAAACGTCGTCGCGTGGCCGAGGCAAAGCAAAAGCGTCTTACACTTCCTCCGAGGTCATAATTTCCGTGGCGATGTGACGGATCTTGCGCTTTCGAGAGACACTTTGTAGCTAGAAAAGGACGGGAGCAAAAAGAAGAAGCAAGCGAGAGCTTTTCACTTTTGGCCGCCGTCACTCACGTATGCAAATATGACCCGCCTCATTCGAGTTGGACCTGGAGGCCCAAAAGGTCTCCTCACCGCACTTTGATCCGCTTGCTCGCCGTCTCCTTTACTCGAGAAGGAGCTGCCGTCTTCGTCCTCGTCGTCATCCTCGTCAGAAAAAGGCACGTCGTCGTCGTCGGAAACGCTGCCGTCCGCTTCTCCGTCTAAAGAAATTCTGCCGCCCAAGAACAGTTAGCGCTCAGAGGATGACGAGCGAGCGAGGGTGTTTTTTGGGGTTAGGGAGAGCTGCGATCCGGCACTTTTTTTCCTCTGTTTGTTTTGGGGCCCGCGTCACGTTGGGAGCAGGCTGACGTTTTCCAAAATTGCCATGAGCCCAGAGTTGCGTACGCCGGCCGCCAACTTTAGGCACGGAAACAAGGCTAACAGCCAAGTGAGCAAGTGCAGCAATCCGAAGCGTGCGTGTGCACACGCAGTGGTATGTTGACACCCGCTGTGACTCATTGCGAGCCGCTCGACGTGTTTTCTAGCATGCGGCGGCGTGACGTGACGCTAAACTAAGCTAAGCTAAGCTAAGCTAAGCTAAGCTAAGCTAAGCGAAGCCGAGCCGCTCGGACGGCCTCGTTCTGCACAATTTAGTTGGGCCGCAAAAGCCATGCTCAACTGCGCAAAATTGCAATCTTTTCCTAAGACACAAAAAAGGTGCACGCAGGCAGGCAGCCACGCAGGCAGGCAGCCACGCAGGCAGGCAGCCACGCAGGCAGGCAGCCACGCAGGCAGCCAGGCAAGCAAGCAAGCAAGCAGGCACCTGTCAAAGTGGGCGTTTTGATCCAAATACACCTCTGGTTCCTCATAAATGCCGTCGTCGTCGTAGGAACTCTGCCAGGTGGCGCCGGAGCTCTCAGAGCCGCCAAAGTAGACGTTCTCGTATTCGGAGATCTCTTCGTAGTAGTTCTCGTAGTCGGCGTAGTCCGGCTGGTCCCCGTCCACGCTTTGTTCCACTCCCACCAGGGAGGAGGAGCGCCGGAGCGCTCCGGCTCTGTCCGGCCGCTCGGGCTCCGCGCCTCCTACGGTCGTGACGGAGAGCTTGAGATCCAGCAGCCTCCTGAAAGGGCCCCTACTTCCTTCCGGACGAGCCGAGTCGGTGCCGGAGAAGGACCTGCGCCGAGCGGGCGGGCTGGGGCCGCTTCGGTGACTTCTCGTCAGCTGGAAAGGAAGATCCGCCGCCACGGCCTTTTGAGTTCTGGCCCCGACTCCCCGTTCTGCGATCGCGGGTTTGTCCGAGGCCTCCCGATGGCGGCTTCCTTCGCCCTGCGCTCGGTCGACGGACAGCTCGCCGTCGTAGGCCTCGCCGGCGTAGGCCTGGCTGTCCCGGCCCGGGTCCTCTCTGTCCACGTTGCTCGGTACCGTGGATGGCTGCTTTTTCCTGGGCGTAGGGGATGGTTTTCTGCCAGACGACGGCGAAGCTGGGAGAGCCGGCAGAGCTGGCAAAGCTCGCGGGGCTCCGCTTCCGACGGATGCCGCCGCGCCGCCTTTCCCTTCCGCCGCCGCCGTCGTTCGCGAGTTCACTTTCCTCCCCTCCCAGGTTGGGATCTCCTCCCTGGACCGGCAGGCCTGCGAGGTGTATCGGAGCCTCCGCGGAACGGGGAGAGGCAGCGGCAGCGGTTGTTGTTTTTGCTCAGAGCCATCGTCAGCGCCTTCCTCCAGACCCTCCTGGGCGCCAGCGTTTTCCTCCTCGCTCAGCATTCTGAAGAGAAGATGTCCGACCTTCATCGGAGGTCTGGAGGAATTGGAGTTTTTGTCGAAAGCGGCAGGTTTCGGGCTCGGGAGGTGGCCGTTGGCGCTGGAGGCGTGGCTGCCTGCTCTGACTTCTGGATGGTCAGTCCTTCTCTCCGGGGATGCGCTCTTTCCCGTTCTGCCCTTCTCGACGTCTCGCTCCGTTTTGCTGACGTGACTGTCCCGGAGGCAGCGGCACTTTTTCTGGCTGCACAGGCAAATGGGAAGAATGGCATCCCAGTTTGGCTTTACGCGCTCACCCGGCGCTCCGTTTTGGCCCGGCGTTTGCGGGCTTTGAGCTGCCGCCGCCGCCGCCACTTTGGAGTTCAGCTCAGAGAGAATGGGTTTGGGTGCCAGCGGGGGTTTGCTCTTCCTCCCGGGCCCGGGAGACTGCTGCCACGGGACTTGTTTTTGGCCCGATGAAGGTGTCGCCGGTGGCAGATGGGCCAGACTGGGTTTGGGGGCCAGCGGTGGCTTGCGCCCGCCTGAGGAGAGACACACGTACACACATGAGCAAATATGGGCAACGCAAGTTGACAGTGAAGCACGCATTGTCCACAGACAAGCTGACGGCGGGATGTTATAAAATGGGATGTTATTAAATATCACAAGGCTTCCTGCACTGGGTCACCCAGCTAATTTGGTGAAGAGGAAGCCGAGTGGCAGAATCTGGACAATGTGCGGCCGGCCGTACTACAGGCTAAATGCAAGACGAGAAAAACCTTCTCTTTCACTCTTCCGGCAAGAAACAAACAAAAGTGGTTGGTGCTAAATATTTGTTCCTGTTTGGGAAGAGAGACAGACGGGGAAAGGAAAACGTCAAAATGTTAACACAATGAATTAAGATCTGTCCGATCTTTTATTTTTTTCGGAAAAAACGTCGACCAAACATTTCTTTTGTTGGGGAAAAAAAAAAAAAAAGTTGTTCTTGCAAGTACCAAATGGTAATTTCTGGGTTTTGGTCGTCTATTTTCAGTCGGTTCAAACAATATCTTGTTTCCACTGAAGCTGATCAACTCAAACGAATTGTTCTTTTCTTCTCGATGAATCATGCAAGTGTTTCCACCAGCTGCCTGAGCTCAATCTTACAACATTCCATTCCCAAAGGAAATTGAACACATTTCGGCAGCAACAAACGCGTACGTACTGCCAGACACGCTTTGCTTCAGCAAATGAGGAGGCCAAACGCAACGAGTACCCCAACCTGCTCCGTCCGGCAAAGGATGAAGCGAAACCCGAAGCGCCGCCAGTCAACACGTGAGGGACTCAACAAGAAAGGCGAGCAAAATAGCCAGTCCACGCCAGGCCAGGCCAGGCCAGACCAGACCAGACCAGGCAACATTTTGTCCCGAGCCACAAATGAAAGAAAGTCATACGAGAAGCATGGCGTCAAGAGTGACCAGAAAGATCGAGCAACAACAGAGGCGGTGGACTCTTACCTGACTTCATCTTGGCGTCAGTCCAGTCCGTCAGCCAAAATTCATGGCCGGGCGCAAACGTCGAGATGAGTTGACGACATTTGCGCGTGGTTGTGCTGTGCTCTGCTCGAGTCCAAGCCGCAACAAGCGAAGGTAGCCAGCCAGCCAGCCAGCCGCACGGGAGCTTCGCTGGACCGGCTGGTTGGGTGAATGTCAACGCTCACGCAACTTCCTACTTGTAGGGACTCCCAACAGTACGCAGGGGGCGCCAAAGTGCTGCCAAACGTGGCACCGAGCGTCAATTGTGCCGTGCGGCCATTTCACATGGCCAATCAAAGAGGCAAGGCACAAAAGAACGTTGGAGGGAAAAGACATTTATTGCCATGCTGCTCTTCCCAACCAAAAGTTCAAAAGTCGTTCCCAAGCTCCATTTTTGCTCCTCATTGGGCAGGACGTCGCCTCCTCCGAGTCCGTCACGTGTCGGCCACGTAGTCTTTGTCCGGCGAGTGAGTCGCCGCCACCGCCGCTGCCATGTCGTTGGCGAGCGCCAGCGCCGATTCGTCCGCTTTATTGGCGTTGGAGGCTTCCGGGGCGCTCACGCTGACCTTTACGCTCTCGCTGCGAGCGGAAGGCAAGGATGAGGATGAGGATGAGGATAAGGATAAGGATGGCGTCGGGCGGCGGCGGCCGACTTTGCCCACCTGAATTTGTAATCGGGAGGGAGGCTGACACCCATCCTGTAGTCCTCCCTGGTTCTCAAAATTTGCTTCTGAAGGTCCAAGACGGAGAAGGTGGAGCGACCGCTGGAGACGTAGCCCAAAAACATCAGTCGCCCTCGGATGTACATCTAACACATTGACATTTTGTTACGTTTGACGTCATATTGTCCGTTTGGATTCAAAGTGAGAGAGAGGAGAAGAGAAGAGAAGAGAAGAGAAGAGAAGAGAAGAGAAGAGAAGAGAAGAGAAGAGAAGAGAAGAGAAGAGAAGAGAAGAGAAGAGAAGAGAAAAGAAGAGAAGACAGCGCTCGCTCCATCCAGTCAGATGGCTGGAGCGCAAAGCCAGAGGGAGCTCCACTGACCAGGATCATGCCGGCGGCGACGTTGTGGCGATGCTGCAGGAGAATGTTGTCCACCGGGCAGCCCAGGGCCCCCGTGGACACCTCGTACCTCAGCAGGCGAAAGGAGTCCATCTGGCACTGAACGGCCCAGCCCCGACCCCCAATTAGGAGCGGGAGGGAGGGAGGGAGGGAGGGAGCGCCTCCGAGGCACGTTCCGCTCCGCTCCGACTTACCTGAGCGCAGGGCATGGTTCGGCTGCGGTTGCACTTGCGGTAGAGCTGCTGGACGGCGTCCCGCTCCGGCGCCAACCCGGGTTTGACGGGCAGCGTGACCACCACCACCAGGATCTGCTGGCTGTGCCGCGGCTGGCCCGTGACAAAGGCGTCGTACTCCGCGTCCAGCAGCACGGGCATCAGCGCCGTGCTGCAGCAGCACCTCCTGGGGGCGGGGCCCGTAAGCTGCTTGAGCAGGGCCGCCCGCAGCAGCAGGGGGCACACGGTGAGCGGCACCGACGGCGCCAGCCGACAGCGCACGGGCAAGCGGGGCAGGGCCGCCAGACGCAGGTCGGGATGGTCGGGAAGGATCACCAACCTGCCGAGAGCCGCCACGTCAGACGGCCACCGTTGAAACCGCGGCGGAGGCCGACTTACTCCTGTTTGATGTTTCCCAGGATGCGAAGGGGTCCGATCTGGATCATACTGTGCTCCTTGGTGTTCTTGGCGGGTACCCTGCAAGAGCGACGAGTGAGGCACGTACGTCATTGGCACGCCGCTCCGAGGGAGCGTCGGGAAGACGTGCCTGGTCTTGGGCGGGGCTTCCCGCGGCGTTTTCTTGCCGGGCGACTCCAGTTTGGCCGCCGCCGCCGCTTTCTCTTTGGTCTTGGCCGGCTTGCCGTGGGCCCGCTCGGGTGACTTCTTGGCGGGCGGCGCCGACGCGTGCGCCCGCCTCTTGTGCTTGCCCCTGGGGGTCTTGGGCTTTTTCTCGCTGCGCTTCATACCTGCACGTGGGCGCGACGCGGCGGCGTGTGACGGCCGGAGATGTTCCGCGACGCATCGAGCGATGCGTGGAGCACGCGAGCGAGCGGCGGCGGCGGCGACGGCGGCGGTGACAGGTACCGGTGGCGCTGCGATACAAGTCCAGCCAGGCGTCCAGGATGTCTCGTACTTTTTTGCGCATTTTGGTCAGCTCGCCCGTGCCGTGACATCCTTTGGTCCATCGCGCCGACAGGGTCCCCGCCGACGCCTCCGGGAACGTCTGCTCGGCCTCCTGCGTACGGAGAAACGGCGCCGTTGAGTCGCTGCTGCCCGTTCCTCGGCCGCCGCCGCGCCGCGGCTCTCACCGCTTCCTTGGCCGAGTAGGGGAGGGCCGAGAGAGCGAGCTGGACTTTGTTGTCCTCGCACTTGAAGCACAGCACAGCCGACGTGCCGCTCAGCAGACGCAGCGAGATGCCCTTTGCCAGCTGCCACACACACAGATTGCAGCTTTTCACACGGTCCGTCAGCTGATGGAAGTCCTGGGCTGACCTTGACCACAATCTTGTCCTGTTCTCGCTCCGTCTTCCAGCACCACTCCTTCTTGAGGTTGCCTTCCCAGTCGCACATGAAGCCGCCGTGCCGGTCCCACAGGGCCGTCACCGCCGAACTGCGAGGACATCCCTTTGTTCAAGGCGGGGAAACAAAGACGCGGACGGAGGCGCGGCGACCACCTGACGGGGTGCGAGGCGGAACCGTGGCCGAACGCGGTGACGGTGGCCAAGACCGCCGACGCGTGGCTGTCGGCAAAGACGTTGGTGCAGAAGCCCCCCGCCGGGAGACCCGAGGGGCTGTGGCAGGCGGCCATGTTGCCCGACGGGTAGCTGAGGGGGCGGGGTTAAGGGCCGGCCAGCCCACGCTTTCCTGGCGGGAGGGGCCAAAGCGGCGCAAAGGATACTAGATGAAGGAGGTTCCGTCGGTGGACCTGCAGTGGAGCTTCTTGAGCGGCGGCGGCGACGGCGTCCGCCGAGGCGTGGGCTCGGCGGCTTCGCTGGCCGCGCTAAAGACGCTACGGCTCTTCGTTCCGGCCTTGGCGTCCACGTAGTGGCGGAGGATGGGAGAACTCGGCACCTGGTCCAACACTCGCCGCTTGATGCTGGAGGACGGACGCATTGGCGTTAGGGTGGGAACACAACGCGCGTGTGTGTGTGTGACGTTACAACTTGAAATATTCAACGCGCTGCGCTCCCTTTCGATTGGACCTAAGGTGATGATTTGAGCCGGAGCTTCCGACCTACTGACCGCTGCGACACGCAAAAAAGGTACGGAGCGGAGATGGGACTGACTGCGAACTGTTGCTGGCCTGGAGTCGCTCCACCACCCACTGGCACAAACCCCTGGGAGGAGGCATGTCTTCATCCAAGGCCTGGAGCGGCAAAGCCAACCAATCTGGACACAGCGCCACGGCGCTCACAGGACGACATAGGAACGAGCGGGACGACGACAGAGCCGCGACGGGACCCACCTGGATCTGGACCGCCGCTGGAGATCATCTCGTCCGTCGGCGTGGGACTGACGGCTGCCGCGGGCGGCCACGTGCGACGAGCCGTGAGTTTTCATTTACAAAAAGCAGGGCGCCCAAAGCTCGCGGCGTGTACTTACCGGACGCTTCATCGGTGGCGGTGGCATCGTCATCTGACGAGGAAAACACAAAATGCGGCAAATGGAGTGGAGCTGGAGAGCGGCGGCGGCGGCAGTGGACCTGACCTGTTGCGTCTTGGTTTGCTTTGGAGCTTTTCTTGGGGGACTTTTTCCTCCTGGCCCCCCTGCGCGGGGCCGCATCTTTGGCCGGCGGGGGCAGCTTGAGCGCCGCCTCGGCCGAGTAGTTGAGGAGGTGGCCCACCTGCAGGGAGGCGCCCCGGTGGCGGTGCAGCAGGCGGCCCAGTTCGTGCAGCAGGCGGGGGGCGGCCCGCTTCTGGCCGGCCAGCGGGTCCTCGCTCTCGTCGTCCGTCGACTCATCTTCGCACGTTTCCTCGTTGGCCGAGGTCTCGGCGAGACAGTCGCTCTTGACTTTTTTCAGGAGCTTCAACTGTTTGCCATTTTCAGCCCTGAAAATGACCGACGACAAAAAACATGTAACGGGCAAACGTTGGACGCGTCCCAAGCGCAGCCCACTTCAGCTGCCAGGCCGACCGACCGACCACCTGCAAGCGGCCACAGGCAGCCCAACTTGACAATGAACCGTTTTGGAGAAGGAGGAGGAGGAGGAGGGGGGCAAAGTTCTCATTTTTGCGCGTGTGTTTTGGCAGGAAAATGGCTACGGTGGCCCAGCGTGCAGGTGTCGTCCGAGAGGCTGCAGTGCACGAAACGTACCCTTTTTCCTTCTTGTCCTCTTTGGGTTTCCCCGCAGTGGCAACTTTGCCCTTCTTACTTCGCGGTGGTGCAGGCTACAAGGTTGGCAAGCAGAGGACAATTTACAAGTCAAGCAAGCAAGCAAGCAAGCAAGCAAGCAAGCCAGCCAGCCAGCCAGCCGGTTGACAGAAAACAAGCGCCCACCTGGTCGAAGAAATAAATGGGGTAAGGAGGGAAGAGCGTCAAGGAAGTCATGTGGAGGAGGCGACAAGCGAGCTGAGCTTTGGACGATTACGGCGACTTCTCTCACGAGTGCTGCCGGCCCGCGTCACTCGCGTCACCAAGCGATACAAAGCGGACATCGTCACAACACTTCCACGCCCGGCCGGCCCGGAGCGACTCCGCTGTGGTCAGGTCACCACAGATGGAGCGCGTTGAGGCGCCGGTGGAAGCTCGCGAACTTCCGAGGACAGACAGATAGACAGACGTACGTACGTCACCTAGCTGCGACGCCGAAGCAGTGCCGTGGCAAGTCTACAGAGGGCGCTGCAGGACAAGAAAACGTGTTGCTGTGCCGATGCGGGTGCATGCCTAAATAAACCAACTCAAACTCGCATAGTAAATCTTCCAAAAACTCAACTGAATTGAAGCCAAAACAAATCATTCCAACCGAGAAACACGAACAAAGCCACTATGAAAAGAATAATGGCAAACTATTATAAAACCCTTCAATAGTGACCATTTTCGCAGGGAAGGCTTTCAACACCTCCACTTTTTGTCACATGGGAGGCGGGTGTGGATTTTTCAAGCTGCCGTGCCGTGCTGTGCCGTGCCGTGCCGCTCCGTGCCGTTTTGAGGCGTCCCCTTCAAGCCAGCGCAGACTCGCCAGCAGCATCAAGTCTTCGCGGCGTCCCAAGGGAAGGGAAACAAGTGACAACTTGACAAGCTTCCGCTTCTTTCCGACTGGACGACGCTTCACGGCTTGTTTGCGCAAAACGTAACGCATATATTTATGACTGCGGTCGTCACCCGGATTTACTGGTAGTTATAAAGGCTGTGTCGCGCGTCGGTATATGTCCCTTCGATAGCTCAGTTGGTAGAGCGGAGGACTGTAGAGGCTGATTGCTGAAATCCTTAGGTCGCTGGTTCAAATCCGGCTCGAAGGAGATTTTTTTTTTTTGTTGTTTTTTTGCCCCCACGACTCGGTCCGTTAGTTGTGTCAGGCGTCGCCATGTTTACAAATCGCAGCGGCATGTTTTAATTTAAAGCAAAGCAGATTTGGCAAACGTAGTCGGATACTTATTTGTACAGAAAACCTGTTTTGTAACAGTACGAGCACTGAGTAAAAGTTAAAAAAAAGCACAAGGGCGAGTTGCACTCCAGGACAATTGTTTTTTTTTTTTACCGTAAATCACATATAGTGCCTGTAACCTTTATTCCTTACAAAAAAAATCATCAGCACAAAAAAATTCGTACTAACTTGCATAGATGTCATGCTGCCCCAAAACAAACACAAAAACTGGACGTTTTGCTGCAATCTACATTTTGAAAAGTGACATGTAGAGCACATAGCCAGTGTAGCCAAGACAAAAGGTGTGAAATGAAGAACAGATACTGAATGGCATTTTTTGGTCCAAAATCTGCAATGTAACGTCATTTGTAAATTGTTTGCTGGTCCTGACCAAAAATGACACTTTCAAGTGCGAAAAATCAGACTGCAAATTCAGTAATAAACTGCTAAAACAAGACATTGACACAATTATTTTCAAAGTTGTATTTGCTGGCTACATACAGTCATGATCCCCGGTGTGTCATTTCATACAACCGCATTTGAAATATCAGAGAGGAAGGACAGCGAAGTACAATGGCTGAGGTAGATGTGAGGCCATACTAACTGAACGGGAATAGCCACGTCGTCACCCAAGATTAGGAGCAAACGCCGCCGCAGTCGGGGAGACTTGAACACGCCAGACAGCGAGCCAGGCGAGACGCTAACCAAAATGCCGCTCACGTGACGACAACGCTGACCGAATTTGGAATTGTTGACCAGTGAAAACGAGAGCAAATGCGCTCGACTAGAAACTCGAAAGCGCCTCTTCATTTCCGTCCAGCAAAACCGGACGACCAACGTCACCACGTGCGTGCTCCGAGTCCCGACGCCATTTGAATCTTCCTCCATTGCCATCACGCTATAACGTGGATGGGAAGAAAACAAACGCCCATCAGACGGACGGCGGGGGTGAGTAAAAGTAAGCGGACAGACAGCTTGTGACAAAGGCCAGAAGAAAAGCGGGACGCCCAAAACAAGACCACCCTGCGTTAAGGCTCAATTATGAGCCAGTGGTTGGCGCCCTTCATTCGTGGCGACAGCGCTTCCTGGGCGACGGAGGCGACTCCAGCGAGAAGGCGGTCGGAGAGACGGGACGGGATTCCGGGATGTACTCCGTCTGATATTTGTCGATGTAAGGCTTGGCCACGTTCCACACCTGCCAGGATTTGACAAAAGAGGTCAACGGGCGGACGGACGGACGGGTGGGCGGGCGGATGGACGGACAGCCGTCCAGACAGACACAGAGACAGACAGACGCCGGCCGCGTTTGGGCCGGCAACGGCGCACTCGCCTTCTGGTCCAGCAGGAGACGATGCACGGCCTCGATGTCCGGGGACATGAATCGGTCCTTAATCCAGGGCCTGCGAGGCACGCAAAAGTGGAGCAGTGGCTAAATATTAACGGGCCTCCGGCTCCCTTCCAGCGTGGCCGTCGTACCTTGGCCCTCCCTGGTGTGTTTGACTTACTTGACCACGCTGCGCACCAGGTCGTAGACCTTTTCCAGCGGCGTGGTGGTGCGCAGCGGGCGGAGGAACTCGATGCCCTGGCAGGCCGCCAACAGCTCAATGGCCAGAACTGAGCCAGCCCAGAGCACAGCAGATGCCGCCGCCGCCGCCGTTTTGGGAGCGAGCACAGTGACAGAACGTGTCGAGTGTCACACTTTAGAGCCATCCAGCTCCACCTCCGCTAGATGTTTCCCTACCTTGCTCCACGTGCTCTACCACCCTAAGGGCCTTGCGGGCCGCCCAGCCCCCCATGGAGACGTGGTCCTCGGTGGCGGCGCTAGTTGACAAGGAGTCCACAGAGGAAGGATGGCACAAAGCTTTGTTCTCTGAAACTGGACACGGAAAATTAGGGAGGAGGTCGAGGTCAACGGGCGGGGGTGAAGCCACGTGGGGAGCCCCAGCCACCCACCCACCCACCCAAAGCGGCAGCCGTGCAATGCGCGATCATGAAGCCCGAGTTGAGCCCCCCCTCGTTGACCAGGAAGGCCGGCAGCTCGCTCAGCGACGGGTTGCACAACCTCTCGATCCGCCTCTCGCTGATGGAGGCCAGCTCGTGGATCCCGATGGCCAGAAAGTCCAGAGCCTGATAGCGAGGCCAAGGTTGAAGGGACCGAGCGGAAAAACATTGGCTGTTTGAAGTCGTTAGCTCGCAACCTACCTTGGCCGGGTACTCGCCGTGGAAGTTGCCGCCCGAGATGGTCTCCCCTCTTTCGGCAAACACCATCTCGTACCGCCAATAGGAAAAAGTCACGGCGGAGCAGACCTCCCTCCGCGAGGCTCATTTCTCTAGGCAAGGATACGGGATTGTCCGTGGCGCTGTTGATTTCGGTGTTGATGATGTTCAAGACAAACTGGATGGTGTCGTTGGCAATGCCGTGGACCTTGGAGCGGATGGGGAACAAAAAGCAGGGCGATGGAAGGAAGAACGCAGGCAAACGGCGCCGGTTGTCAACCGGCGGCCCCCTAGCGGTCCGTGGCGGTATCGCAGGCGGTCCGCCAAATTGGAAAATCATTTCAAAACGAAATAGATTTATTATTTAGACTTGATTCATTTTACGGCTAATTTGTGAAATGATGTCAAATGTAGCTGAGATTCCCAAAAGAGACATGCAGATGCAAATAAATAGCTCGTCTATCCTCCTTCGGTGCAAAATCAAATCAAAGCAGTGGTCGCTTCGTCCCTTGGACAAAAGCCCTGCTGGAAAAGAGGAGCCCCGTTGGGCCGATGCTTTACCTGAGGACAGCAACGCATGGTGTAAGCGTCCTGGACTCGGTCGCAGAAGCGGTGGCTCTCTGGACGGGCACAAAAGGCATTTTCAAAGCAGGCAGGGCGCATGGATCTGCTGCTGCTGCTGCTGCTGCTGCTGCTTCTTCAGCTTCCGCCACCCACCGGCAATCTCGGACGGATGATGATCAGAGTCCAGCAGCGAGCGGAAGCGCAGGGCCACCTCCGTTTGTCCCGGGTGGGGCCTCAGCGAGTGAATGTCTGCGCAAACAACCCACCTTGACACTCGGACGGGCAGGCGGGCAACCTGCTGAGGCAGGCAGGCGGGCGGGCGCTGTCTCACCGCTGTCAAAAGCCTTGGTGGTTCCCTTCAGCACCTCCAAGGTGAGCGCGGCGATGATGTCGGCCTGGCGGGCCACGGCCTGGGCCCGCTCCACGGCCTCCGCCCCGAGCGAGGTGATCATCTGGGTGCCGTTGATCAGAGCCAGGCCCTGCCGGGAGGTTGAGGAACACGCGCGCTGCGTCGGAAGGATGCCACGGGAAGCGAGCGGCCCGCCCGCCCGCGCCCGCGTTTGACAATCTTTGGGACTGAACTTTCAAGGTCCGTAGCAGACTCTGTACTGTGACCAGGCCCCCACAAAAGCCATCAAACGGAAGAGTAGATTATCTCCTCTTATCCGCCCCCCCCCCCCCAATTCGGAGTCAACTTCTCAGTCGGGACGGATGACGCAATGCGGTCCCGGTGGACTCAGCCGAGGTCCTTGTCTTTGCATGTAAATATCAACGTGAGCGCTTGTTTTGCAACACTACCTCTTTGGGCTTGAGCGATATTGGCTTTAGTCCGTGGGCCTCCAGGACCTGCTCGTAGATAAAAGGAGAGACACGTGAAGGGTCGAGGGTCGTCAAAGGCAAACATGCTTTGCTGCCGGACCTCCGGCCAGAGGAGACGGCGGGGCCGGCTTACGTATTTGGCGTCGGCCCAACCGCTCTTGGGGGACCACATTTTGCCCTCGCCCATCAGCCCCAGGGCCAAGTGAGCGAGCGGCGCCAGGTCTCCGCTGGCGCCCACCGTGCCCTTCTCGGGGACGAAGGAGAGGCAGGAAGCTGCAACGGGAGCCCCGCCCGCCCGCGTCAGCCGACAGCCAATCGCTCGCCCGCGTCGGCCGACAGGCAATCGCCCGCCCGCGTCGGCCGACAGGCAATCGCCCGCCCGCGTCGGCCGGCAGGCAATCGCCCGCCCGCGTCGGCCGACAGGCAATCGCCCGCCCGCGTCGGCCGACAGCCAATCGCCCGCCCGCGTCAGCCGACAGCCAATCGCCCGCCCGCCCGCGTCAAATCAAATGGCTGACCGTTGAAGGCCTGGATCATGGCGTGAAGCGTCTCCAGAGAGATGCCGCTGTGGCCTTTGGCCAGAACGTTGATCCTCAGAGCCAGCAGCATGCGGGTCCTCTCCGGGCTCAGCGGGTTGCCCACCCCTGCGCGACAGCGGCACGTTGCGTTCAACAATTTGGCAGCTCGTCAAAAGGCAAAGACACGAGGTGGTTTTGTTTTTTGTCTTTTTTCCCCGCATGCAATCGTGTCTGTGTGGCGTACCTGCCGAGTGCGAGCGCACCAAGTTCTCCTGCAGCTCCCTGCACAAAACAGGGAATCAAGCTAAAAAACGAAACTTCAGCTTGAGCTCGGTCCGCTTTTTGCTCTGGACATTTGAAGGGAAAACTTTTTCTAGTGGTTTTTACTTGAGTTTGCTGACAGGAATGACGGTTCGAGCAAACTTGCCAAAACCGGTGGTGATCCCGTAAACGACTGCGGATGAGAAAGGACAAACGCAAGTGAGCTGGATGTTTTCGTTTGCGTTGACGTGAGTGACCTGCTGTACCTTTGTTTTCCTTGACGATGGTGTCCAAAAGCTCTCGGGATTGCACAACTTTCCTCTCGGCCTCCGGGGCCAGCTGACAAACAAAAGGCGAGAGTCAAAGATCAGCGCTGCGGAGAGAGCCTGTTTGGATGGTTACTCACCGTTATCTTGTAGAGGCCTCTGCCCAAGTTGACCAAGTCGGTCGAGGTCAGGCTGTTGCCATCCAGGCAAATAGACTGCAGAGCAAACAAAAGTCAACCAAAAATGGGGGAGGGGGTCGGCGGGCGGGCGGGCGGGCGACTTACATCTTCAGGTTCTCGGTAAGCCGCTGTGCTATTTGGTTGGCGTCATTCATGTAAGGATAACACATGACACTGTTGAAACGTTATTCGACGTGTAACAACAACGGCGGCGGCGGCAATGGATACAGATGGGAAACTCCGGGCGCGCACGGGATGAAGTCGGGACACATGGTGTCGCCTTCGATGGCTGCAAGCACAACAACAGCACAGCGTTTTTCCTCGCTTTGGCAAAATCGGCAAACCGTGAAAAAAGTCGCCACACGCACACACGCCGCACACACACCGACACACGTTTTCAGAACTTTGGCCCACCCAGCACGTTCAAAGTCATCGGGGTTCGGCGCGGGCGACACCGCACCGTGCCTGCCTGCCTGCGTGGGTGCGTGCGTGCGTTTTCCTCACCCAGCTCGACGAAGTCATTATCCTCCAGGACGTCGTCGATGGTGTCGTCGGCGTCGAGCAGGCCGAGCCCCTGGCACCTGCGCACCACCAAGCGGGCGTCCTTGAGCGCCGGGATGCCGCCGTTGTCCGGCTTGTTCTTGGTGTAGCGCTTGAGAGCTTCGTGGCCGAGCCAGCGGATGGTGGACGAGCTGTCCCGGCACGGCACCGTCAGCCACTCATCTCGGACGTGGACGGTGAAGCGAGGCATGGCTGGCGCACTGAGTGCCGAGGGGGTCGCAGACCTCCACAAGGTACCTACCGGCGGCGCAGCGGACGGGACCAATCAGACGCCTCAGCGGCTGGGCGCGGCCACGCCATTGACACGCCCCTTTCCTCCGTTGTTGGGACAAAACAGCAGAAATCCAAACTTTTGGAAAATCGCGCAGGTGTTGTCATTCTATAGCGGGGGTCCATCAGAACGGTGGCCAAGCAAAGTGACTAGCCTGCGGGCTGAGAATGGACGTGAAGTAGCTCAAAAAGGTCAACGTTTCAAAACCTATATCAAATGAACTGCTTAGGTCTTAAACCTTTGAAGAAATATCCCAAAGCTTGGTTAAAACGTTCAAAATAAGTCATCTAATTATCATAATCATTAAAAAAAGTAATTATTAATGACCTAACTACTCTTCCTCGTGACTATTACCGATCAAAATACAAAGTACATTATACGTACTGCATAGTCTGTAAAGCGTTAATGACACTTGGGTGCCCTCAAGTGGTCGTGAGAGCCTAAGCAGGTGCTTTGGGCCGCCGTCTCCTTTATCTATCTATCCATCTATCCATCTATCCATCTATCCATCTATCCATCCATCCATCATCCATCATCCATCATCCATCATCCATCATCCATCATCCATCATCCATCCATCCATCCATCCATCCATCCATCCATCCATCCATCCATCCATCCTCAAAACGTTTCGCCGACTTGCAGAAATTCGGATGATCGAAACACTCCCGGAGGCACCGTGACAGACATCACTGATAAGTGCAAGAAGACATTCTCTTCATTCTCTTCATTTTTGGCGAATCGGCTTTAAAAATCGATTGATCAACAACACGCCCAAATAACGTAACTCGTGTGCAAGCGTTCGTCTGGGCCCACTGACCTGCTTGGACGACTGTAAAGCAACTAGAGCGGGAAGGGAGCTCATATTGACAAGGCTTCCCTGAAGGCACCGCGACGGCGGGCAGAGCAGAGCAGAGCAGAGCGATGATGTCAGTTCAGGGGCCGTCGGATTTTTAACACACCTCCCCCCCCCCCGCTCTCTCTCTCTCTCTCTCTCTCTCTCCGTCTCTGTGTGTGTCGCTCGCCATGTGTGCCGACTGGCGTCCGTCAGCAGCGGGTAGGCAGCAGCAGCAGAGGCAGAGGCAAAGAGGAGGGGAGGAAAAGTGTGTTTACACAGACGGCAGAGCGCCTGGGGAATCGTCGGCGAGAGGAAGTGAGCCGCCGGCTCCGCGTCTGCCTGCTCCGACTTCCTGCTCGGAGAAAGAAAAAGCGCAGGATCCGATTTCAGGCCGAGCACAAGCCGTGTAGCAAGCATGGAAAAACAACCCACTTCTCCGGCGGCGTCGCGCTAAAGTTCCTCGGCGGCGGCGGCGGCGGCGTAGAAAGGCCACGGAAGTGATCGCAGGTAAACATTTATCCTCCACTTTGCATCCGACCAACTTAGTTGCGCCTTGGTTCGGACTCCCTCGAGTCGTGGCGTCGAGAAAAGCCAGTGAACGCAGGCAGCACTTTTTCTATCTGAATAGCAGCTTGTCTTCTTTCATTCTTCCGGTGTGCTTCCGAGCAACAGCTTGGGGGGAGAAAAAAACTAAAAGAAAAAAGACTCATTTAGACTTTTGCACCGCCGGCCTTTGTTTGACTTCTTGACAAACTTCTTCATGGCTAACTTTTGCCACGTACAGACTTTTCAGGTTGTTTTGAGCTTTTCCATTCGAAAAGGGAGCTATAGAGAAAAGCGAGAGTAACTCACTCGTAACTACCGCCTCATTAACGAGTACCCGACTAAATCGATAGCCTAACTCGAGAAGGACGACCAGCTCTTGTCATTTATTTGTACAATATATATTATGCGTTCGTGTTTATTTTTTTAACCTTGTGTGCACAATGCGAAGGGTGGAAAACAATCGTATCAAAAGACATTGACAGTCCTGGTAACATTTGGGATGCCTTCCACTCAAATGTAATCGTCTTCTTCCTAAAAATCTAAATTGGAGCGCAGCAAGCCACTAAACGCCTCTTTCGGAAACTGACAGTATTTCAGCAAATTGCTCACTTGTTCCCAAAACCGATGACTGATGTCTGTCATCCGGTTTAGAGATCAAGCGTCGAGTCTACCGAGAAGCCCTTTGGACCTAGATTGTACCATTCAAAGCAGTTCGTAACAAGGACTTCTAAAATGTCCTTTCCATTGGCCAGATGTGAGCGCCAAAAGGTATGCGGACAAATGGAAATGAGCAATTGGGAACGAACCCCCCCCCGTCGCCGGCACAAATGCCTGCAAAGCTCAAAAGGCGGCAGGCACGCAGCTCGCAGGGTGAAAAAAGACACAAACAAACAAAATCCAACCGCGGAGGCAGAAGATTGGTGACAACGTGGACTTTTTCCACATCCGTCGGAACAAACCAACAGGAAGCGGGCGACGTGCGGTCAGGACCGAGTAATGTCTGCGCCGCGGCCGTCGACTAATCTCATTAAGAGTTTCCGTTGGGCCGACACACTGGGCGGCTTTGTGGGGACGGCGGCCCCGAGCCAGCCGGCCGGCCGGCGCGCGTCCCGGCTAAAGAATGCCCGCGAGAAGAACGCCCGGCGCGACCGGCCGGGAAGAGAGCAGCCGCTGTTGACTTGAGGTCAACAGCAAAAGGCCTCCTTGAAATGACACGTTTACTGCAGTATTACTACAGCGCGCCGTATAATATCCTGGCGCCAAAACGAATCAATTCATGAATCTCAACAATATGGAGCAGCGCCACCTAGGGTGTGTTCAATGATACTCACAAGATTGGCAAGGACAGCCATTCGTCGGCGGGGATCTTGTCCGCCTCTTCTTCTTGCCGCACGCATCTCTTCCGGTGGAGCTCAGTGCTGCCTAGCGTGTTGTGGCCCGACGTGGTACTGCGCCCGCTGACTTGGGACTGTAAAAAGAAAAGCAAAGCGGGCGACTGGAATCGATGATGTTTTCCTTAGCTGTGCTGTCCGTCCCCGTGGATTGAGGGTGGAAGGAAGAGGTTGATCTTGTCACCGGTGGGAAGTGCGAGAGGGCGGGGCAGGGAAGCTAGCGCTCGCTCCCCCCCCCCCCCCGCTGCGGGATCCCCTCGGCCGGCCCGTTTGTCCTTGAAAGACGGGAAGTCCTGACTTTGACAGCTTTGTAGTTTGACGCGGCTGCCGCAACTAAATGGAGCCTAAAAGGGCGGGCGGACGGGCGGGCGGGCGGGCGGCCCCCTTCCGCTCCACGTTGCGAGCCCGCCTCCTCACATCAGATCTGCCGCAAGGACAAAGAGTCAAATGCGTGCAAATGAAAACACTGAGAGAATTCATTCTAATGTCACTTCCTCTCTTTGCACATGTGGCAGCCAGCCAGCCAGCCAGCCAGCCAGCCAGCCAGCCAGCCAGCTAGCCAGTGATGGACAGCGCCATCACCCTGTGGCAGTTCCTGCTGCAGCTGCTGCTGGACCAGAGCCACAAGCACCTGATCTGCTGGACGTCGGCCGACGGCGAGTTCAAGCTGCTCAAGTCCGAGGAGGTGGCCAAGCTGTGGGGGCTGCGCAAGAACAAGACCAACATGAACTACGACAAGCTCAGCCGCGCCCTGCGCTACTACTACGACAAGGTCAACTACGTCCCGGCGCCGTTCTTGCTCACGCCAGCCCAAAGGTGGCCGGCGAGTACTCCGGAGCCAAAGGCCGTCCTGGCTGCGTCAACGCCGTTTGCTTTTTCTTCCCGCCAGAACATCATCAAGAAGGTGATCGGCCAGAAGTTTGTCTACAAGTTTGTCTCCTTCCCCGAGATCCTCAAGATGGACCCGCAGATGGTGGAGATGGGCCTGGCTTCCGGGAGGCTCCCCCCGCGGGAGGGCCAGCCCGCCGAGGCTGACGTGGACCAGGAGGAGGAGGAGGAGGTCGAGGACGAGGCCGACGAGCGCCGGAGGAGGGCGCGGGCGGCGGCCGCCACCGCCGCCGCCTTGGGGAGCCGCAACGACTACCTGCGCTCGGGCCTCTACTCCTCCTTCAGCGTGGCTTCGCTGCGCCACCGGCCCGAGCTGCTGCGGGCGCTGCGCCACCAGCCGCGCTCCGTCATCCGCTTCGGCGCCAACGCCGAGGCCTACGTCTCGGCCGCCGCATCGCCGGGCCGCGAGCGGGAGGATGAGGAGGAGCGGGACTTGTCGGAGGCGAGCGCCCAGCCCCTCAACCTCTCGTCTGGCCGCAGGGAGCGAGGCCTGCCGCCGCCGCCTCCTCCTCCGGAAAAGCGGGCCGGCGGCGGCGGCGGCGGAAGCTCCGCCTCCTCGTCCTCCAGTTGTAGCGAAGGAGGAGACGGACTCCTGGCCAAAAGCAAAAAGCCAAAAGCTCTGGACATCTCAGCCCCCTCCCTGCTACTGGCGGCCAGCGACATTGGCTCCATCGCCCTCAACAGTCCGGCGCTGCCGTCCGGATCGCTCACGCCCGCCTTCTTCACGGCGCAGGTGAGCGAGCACGCATCATTTTGACTCCCACCTGAAATGAGCCTTTGCACGCACGTTTTTGTCAGGAATGCGAGCACTCCTTCCGTTATGGCCGGGAAGCAAAACCAAAGCAAAAAACAACTAGCATACTAGCACTACAAGCTGCTAAGTGGAGCGTTCTGATCACGTTAAATGCTTTTCACCGAGCTTACCTGTGGAGCAGAAGTGTGGCCGAAGTCTCGGGAATCGTCTCGGGTCCTGTCTTCTGAAGTCTCGGGAATCGTCTCGGGTCCTGTCTTCTGAAGTCTCGGGAATCGCCTCGGGTCCTGTCTTCTGAAGTCTCGGGAATCGCCTCGGGTCCTGTCTTCTGAAATGCAAGCCAATGGGTGGGCAGCGCCAGGCCTTTCGAGTCACCGCAACCGGGTTCAATCGGGTTCAATCGGGTTCAGGCTTTCCTCAATGGAGTGTGCTGCTGCCTTGGCCACCAGGAGGCAGTATACTACAGTCACGCTCAGCGCAAACCCAGAAGAAGGGTCTTCTTAGTCGTGTTTTATACTCGATGCCCGATTTTGGTTTGTTGGTCGGATTGGCTTCAGGTATCGGCGGCCGACGGCTTCAAATGAGGCCCGCGAGCCGTCTTTGTTGCCGAGAGGCCAAACGTTGGACGGATGTCATCAAACGTGTTGCTCCGTTGCCATTTCGTGCCGTGGCATCTTTTGCGGACATTGTCGGGGACAGCCTCGCTGTCAAGCCAAAGCGCCAGCAGGGGGGTGTAGTGGGGGCGGGGCAGGCCCTTAAGTGATGCCATATGCCCCAATAATTGCATTAATAATGCGAGCGGGTTGCCTGCAACACTGGCTCGCTTCTCTGAGGTGACACCGACCGGGTGGGCTGGGGGGAGAGCAGAAGACCCAGAGAGAAATTGATTTCATATGTTGCCCCCCCTCGGTCAACAACAACCCCCTCCCTCCCTCCCGCTCTAACGTCACTTCTGTATTCCAGAGGAGAAACCGCAGACTTCCTTCCTGCTCCGCCAGTTTGTTTTTCCAGAGGCCAGAGAAGCTGCTGCTCTGCTCTGCTCTGCTCTGCTCTGCTCTGCTCCATTCTGCATTTTCAGCATGTTTTGCATTAGCCCCAAAAGGCCATTGCGTGCGCTCCTCCTGACTCCGCCTCCTCTTTTTCTCACTGCTCCGTTTGCAGACTCCCTCCGGCCTGCTCCTGGCTCACAGTCCGCTCTTGTCCGGCATCCACTTCTGGAGCAGCCTGAGCCCCGTGGCCCCGCTCAGCCCCGCCCGGCTGCAGGGTCACGGCTCCTTGTTTCAGGTGAGTTTGGATGCAAAAGTGCACACACCCGGTCGAATATCAGAGTCGCTCGCAAACAACTTTGAAGATGTTTTTGTGTTGCCGCATCGGACCGGACCAGCACGCTCGTGCGATTAACCAGCGGGCCCGGCGGGGTGGGGCTCACTTGTGGTGGGGGGGGGTGTCCGGTTTCAGGACCGTAGCGTCGGAGAGGAAATCCTGGGAAGACTTCCTGTTTGAGCCCAGGGGAGCCGACCGGCCCGAACAGGGCCAACTGGTTTCTAGAGCGGATCCTCGCTCGTCACACGTACGCCTGCCCCGCCTCGCCCCGGATATCCCTGCCTTTGCCTTTGCTACCTGAGCCCTCACCTCGCCCCCCCGTCTGGGCACTTTGTATCAGCTAGCAACGCGTTAGATAAAAGCAATAGCATAGCACGAGCATGCCGCGCTGTGCTCAACTGATGAGCCCGACGCCTTTTACCAATGGGCCTGCTTGAAGCAACCCATCGGAGGATGGAAAAATGTTGCTCATGTATTGCGCAACGGCAGGCAAAAGCCGGCACTAAAACGGTTCTATTGGCAATACCGAGAAGCCACGCCCAACCCACCTCCCCTCTGTCCAAAAGAATTCCAAAAAATACCTGTTCACTGTGTGCTTGTGCTTCCACTTCCACGGGCATTGGGGCAAATCTGATTGGACAGAAAGTCAAGGGAAGAAAGAAAGTTTTGAATTTGGCTTGTAAACCTGGTGGGGGTGGGGGGACAGAGACGAACAGGAAGAGACACAAATAACAGGAAGCCTGTGCTGTGACAATGTGGCGGTTCCTCAGCGGAAAGGCAGCCTTTCACCGAGCTTCCTTCCTTCTGCTGACCCAAACTGCGGGCCTGCCTGCCTGCCTGCCCGCCCGCCCACCCACCTTTCTCTTCCTCCACAGTTCCCCAGCCTAATCAACGGACACATGCCTCTCTCCCTGCCAAGCCTGGAAGGAACACCCTCCTCTTCGCCCCCCAGTACCCGCAAATCGTGAGGGATGCGGCCCCGTCGGTCGTCATTCCGCTCAACATCCTCTTGAGACTGTTTTGTGACCTCATTGGGTTTTGTCGTGGGGTTTTCTTTGCACTTGGGTTGCTTGAGGTTGCAGTGGTGAAAGCACTCAGTTTAAAAAAAAAAAAAAAAAAAAAAAAAAAAGCTAGCTAGCCATAACGCTAGCTGCTAAAGGCGGGGCGGGCGAGCCGGACGCTCCTGCGCTCGTCCTTCTATGTATGTATATGCAACGTATGCACTCTGCTTCTCAGATCGTACCGGCTGTGCCTTCATTTTGTGTGCTAGCCTGCCAACTTCAAATGAATGAAAAGCCTTTTTTTAGTACTTCCTCTTTTTTTTATACTGGACGTGATATGCAGTCTGTATCATTTTGTATTGTGAAGAATGTCATCTATTTTCAATAAAGTAAGCATTGAATGCTCCAACGCTTTTTGGGTTTTTTTTTTTTTGTTCCCCAACATAAGAAGGAAAGCAAACTGTCACAAACTGATTGGAGCAGGGCGACCAAATGCAGCTTGAACCAAGGTTGGCAAACAAAGAAACAGACGGGACGAGACGGGACAGAGACTCACGGACAGCAGCCAGGCAAACAGAAGTCCACTCGGACACGGAACAGAATCTGACCGTGAGCCTCCACACAAGACCGGGGGGGGAACTAGATGAGCAGTACAGGAACACTAGGCGCAGGCACAGACAACAGTAGACACCGTCAGGGAGAAACACACGGGCAGGGTTTAAATACATCCGATAACAAGAGGGAGAAGGTGACAGACATTACGGTAATGAGTTCAGGGGTGTGGCTGAGGGAAGTTGCCGGCTGAGCGTGCTCTGGCACGGACGTGACACAAAGCTTTGGAAGAAGCAATTAAAACGTCTTTTTTTTTTCTTTGAGGGTCGAAGGATACGTATGAAAAATGAGGAAAATCACAACAACAAATTCAAACTCTACTCATACTGGTAAACAACGCCCTCTGGAGGCGCATCGAGGAACAAACAGGAAGCGGGGAGCGACTGCAAACCAAACGCTACGAGAACGCCCTCTCTCGACAAAAATGCGCCAGTCGCGGGACTACAAAAAGTATTGAGAGAAGATAAGAATCAAACCTCTATCATAGAGCTTTTTAATCAATAATAATAAACATCAATCGCTCTCTCTCTCACTATTGGAATTGTTTGGACCGCTTAGCAGGTTGTGGGCGTTTCCTCCCTGCTACCCCCCCCCCCCCCCCCCCCCCCTCCCTGCCCCCGAGCCCTTTTCCCATGCTCGGGTGCTCCAGCATCAGTGTGAGATTTGGATGAAGAGGGGAACATGTGGTGGACTCGCGGGAACTTCGTGGCGCTCCTGGCAGCGCTCGTGGCGCTCTCCTCCTGTAAGCCTTTGTCATTGTCATGATTTTAGCAGAATCAAATTCTGATAGCCGATTCATCGGACCTTTAAATGTGAAAATGTCATGAATAAAAACTTTTTGGGCATGCTCACAACTTTAACGGTTTGCATTCCAGGCGGACGGTTTGTTGGGATGTTGTGCGTTAATAATTGTGTATCTTTGCAACTGAGAGGAAAATCAGCAAAATATTGACTTTTTCGGGAGCAGGTGTCATTGTCTTCATCGTTTTCTTCTGTATGGATACTTGACGGAGTCATTTGTTTTTCTTGTTCTCTTTCTCCACCCTTTGTGCCCCAGTCCGCCCGGAGGCCGACTGCGCAGCCACGCCGGGCGGCGGCCGCGGTGGCGGCGACCGGGCCGCCGTCGACGAGTCTCAAGGTGAACACATCAGACATGCTTTGGCTTTTCTTCCTATTCAGAGCCGCCTTGAGGCAGAATTGCATTCCTTCCGTGAGCAAGCTCGCGCCAACGTCATCCATCCAAATAACATTGGGCCAACGTGTCAAGAAATGAACGGCTCCATAACGCCTCGCGGGCAGGTGCTACAATTGGCCCAGGCGTGAGCGTCCGGTTGCGATTCGTGGCCTACGGCAGCTCCTTGCACAGCTTCTCACTTTTGAATTTGTCCTTTTGACTTTGCCGTCTTCAGCCCGTGGCAATTTAGGCTCTCCTTGCCCACGTGCCAGGGCATCGCAGCACATCAACTCTTTTTCTGAACAAGCATAAACAACAACAACAACAAGTCTGAAGTCAAAGTAGCACTGCGGCTGTTGTCGGCAGGACCGCCGAGGGGGATTTTCATGAAGGGGGCGGACGCATCTGACTTCTTCAGACGACGCAGCAGGAGAGCGGTCAAGTCCCCCGATGAGCTCAACGGTCAGTTTTGACTATTCCTTTTGAAACGCTTCATTGAACGGAGCTCTATTTAAGCTGCGTGTTCCGGTATTTGTTTTGGTTGGTCCCAAAGTCTCCTTTGGATGTTTTGTCTGGACAAAGGAGCGCGTGATTGAATGAGTCGCCGCGAGATGAAAAGCAAAAGAGTGACTTCCATGGAGTCCCAGCTAGCTAGCTAGCTTGGTAGCTAGCTCGCACGCACACATCTCTGTGACTTTCCTAGGCTGTGAAAATTCCCAGCCGCTCGGATGTTTGATGTTCCCAAGAGCGAGAAGGCTTGGCGGGGAGGTGAGAGAACAGCGAGGGGGCTTTCTTCTGAATTGGGAACGCCACTGCGCTCTACCACATGCTGATTGATTGAATGGGAGGAGCCATGGGAGGAGCCGCTCGCTCATGCTTTGGCAGCCTGCGTGGCCAGGGCAAAGGTTAGGGTCAGTGCTCTCGTTTGAGTGACAGCTGAAGGCGAGCGCCGCCGCATTTTTCAAACTGGACGGGCCCCGTAACTTGAGGCTCCGCAAAATCATTTGCAATTTTCGGAGTGGCTCCAAAAAGTTGAGTGTGTTGCGTTGTGCCACTCGCATACATTCCAGGAAGGATTTGTCGCCCCCGCTGCCAGCCGTGCTCGTGGTGCTTCCGGGTTCTCGTGAGCGCTAAATAAGACAAACCAGAGCGAGCGTGATGGAACACAATCGGACAATTAACTTGATGTCGAGCGACGCGCTCGGCGGGCTTCTTACTCTCAACCCCGGCGAGCGGCTTTTCCAAATGAACTGACCCAACTCGGAAAATAGATCATGGAGGAAGCGTCCGCAGCCCTGCAGGGATCCTGCAGGGCTGCGTCCCGAGGCCCCTACTTGATCCTGTCAATTTGAAGACGTCTGCCGATGACCGTCGGTGTCAGTCTCCGCCGAGAAAGCCACCCGTTGGGAAACATTTTCTTGGTTGGGCTGGCACTTGCGCCCCGACACTGTAAACCAGGGGTGTCCAAGTCCAGTCCTCGAGGGCCGCATTCCTCCATGTTTTCCAAGTTTCCCTCGTTAAACACACCTGATTCAGGAGCCTGATCATTGAATCAGGTGTGTTTAACGAGGGAAACTTGGAAAACATGGAGGAATGCGGCCCTCGAGGACTGGACTTGGACACCCCTGCTAAACCGTCTGTGGCGGATCTCGTATCTAAACGGGACGGCGCTGGCTTGCAGCCGAGCAGAGGCAAGTTCTGGCCGCCGACGAGCGCAGGAGAGAGTTCCACGAGGAGAAGAGGAACGAGTTTGAGAACTACGTGGAAGAGGTGGATGACGGTGAGTGCGCTGGTGGGGATGGGACGGTTGCCAGTGCCGCTGGCTGGCTGGCTGGCTGGCTGGCTGGCCGTCTGTCTGTCTGCCTGTCTGACACGTTGTCTTCCAGAACAAAACGAGAGGAGCCGCGAGAGCACGGAGCAGTGGCGCGAGTTTCACTACGACGGGATGCACCCCCCTTACGAGTACAACCGCCAAAGCATCTGAAAGTGGCATGGCAAAAAGGCAAAGACACCCGCAAAGTCTTTCTTGTTTAATACATATGACATCAAGACATGCAACATGCATTTGGAGCAGCAATTCACAGCTTGTGGAAGTGTGCGCATGTGCGTGCGTGCGTGCGTGCGTGCGTGTTGCTCTACTTTGGTGAGGGAAGACGACAACACAGAGACATTCAACATTGCCAAAATTAAACTTTTGTATTCACAGCAAACAGAGGCTCACTCGTCTTTTTTTACTCACCACACACACGTTTACATTTGCCGAGCGTTTTCTTGACCCTGACCCGGAAGGGGGGGGAGTGGGGGGGGGGGGGCATTCCGGGGGCCAGAGTCTTTCTGCTAAATTCAACAGGCCGCTATGAAGCGCCGCGGAGACGCACAACCACTGATTGTACTCAAGCTCAACATTTTTGCTTGCGCACCAAAAAAAAAAGCTCTCCACGCCACCCTGAAAAGCACCTTGCCTCGTTGTGACCTCCAGAGCCACTTTGTCTTGCTGCCGTTTGTTCACCCTGACGACATCCCAAATTTTGGCCAGCCACCGACCGCCGCTTTACAGAAAAGAAGCCAAGTCTCCCGTCGGAGCCTCGGGCGCTTTGGTCCGCTTCAAGCGCCATCCCTGAGAACCCACGCGTGTCCTCTCAAAGGAAAGGAAATCACCACCGCGCACGGAGGCGAGAATCAAAGTGGGCGCCGCCATTTGGCTTCAAGCAAAATATTTACACCGGGCGGACACGGGAGCGTCCCATTGGACGGCAGCGGCGCCGCTAAAACCAGCACTTTGGTTTTGCGCTTCCTTCTCGACTTGCTCAGGAGCGACGCCGAGCGCATCTCCTGGCTCTCTGCTCAAAATCGTCACGCGGAAGGGAGAGAGGGAGGGAGAGAGCGAGCGAGCGAGGCGGGACAGGCCACCGCTCGGGATCACCGGGCCCGCTCTTAAAGCTCGGTGGTCTCCCAGCTCACCTCCCGCGGAACTTGGCGTCATTTAGTCCCCGTGCGGATGACCGTGACGGTGGAGGGGCGCGCCGACGGCAGCTCTTCGCCCGAAGGAGACGCCGCCGTGGCGGAGGAGGGCAGGGCGGCCGCCGGAGGACCTGACAGACAGAAGAAAGTCAGGCCATTTTCCAACATGGAAACTTTGCTAAAGGGCGAGACGACTCACTGTCGCGGACGGCGAGCGGGGCGCAGTCCACCGACTGACTCTTGGTGGGCGCTCTGCCGGCGGGGCCCGAGGCGGCGCCGTGGACGCTGCTGCTGCCGCCGAAGCTGGTGCCCAGCTGCAAGCGCCGCATGTGGCGGATTACCGCCGTGGCGTTGAAGGCTTGCTAAAACAAACACCAGATGGTGTCTTTGCTGCAAAAAAGCAATCAATTCTCTGCTCTTTTGCTTTGCGGCGCTTACCCTCCATTTGCTTTTGGCAAAGTTTTTGCGCATCTGCCGACTGACGGACTCGTGAATGTTCTTGCAGAGGGCCGTGCCTCCGGCGATCCTGACGGACGGACGGACAGACGGACAGACAGACAGACAGAGAGCGCGCCGGCCGCCGTAATCAGCGACAAGTGAAAGGGGCGCGTGTGTGTGTGGTGCCGCCGCTTTCTGAGGAATGTTCCTGAGCGCCAATGGGTGCGAGGCTGGCCGCTTGGCCGGCTCGTGCCATTTCCAATAAACAAGCGCCCGCCGCAATTTGGCTCTTTGTGCGAGACAAAGCAGGGGACGGGAAGAAGGCCCATTAGCCTTTGGCCCATTAGCCTTTGGCCCATTAGCCTCTGGCCCATTAGCCATCGGGCCATTAGCCTTGGGGCCATTAGCCTTGGGCTAACGGTTGATTAAGGCGGCCGCATTCTTCGAGGATGGCTAATTGGCGGCCGTTTCTCGGAGGCGGCGGGCTGCCATGGCCACAGCGACTCGCCGAGCTTTTACAAGAGCCGCCTGCGTCACGCCAGCGGCCGGCGGCTGTTTAATGGCCGCACGCTTCCTCACCAGGGATGCTCCAGAGCCTGGTCGCAGGTGAAGCGCTTCTCGGGGTCCTTCTCCATCAGACGGCTGATGAAGTCTTTGGCTGTGGATGCAGGAAAAATATAAATAAATGGACTAAAAATTCAATCACAACAATAGGTTCGTGATGACGCCTTTTCTCACCGGAATCCGAGATGTCGTCCCAGTACGGCGCGTCAAACTCGTAGTCGGCCTTGAGGATCTGCTCAAAGAGCTTGGAGTCGTTTTCATCGTAGAAGGGCGGGTAGCCGCACAGCCTGGCCAAGAAGGGAGGCAAGGAGGGAGGGAGGGAGGGAGGGAGGGAGGGGAAGGAAGAAGAGGCGGCGGCCGCCGCCGAGGTCACCCGCCTGATTTGCGGGCGCCAAGGTCACCCGCCTAATTTGCGGCCTTCTCACCGCACGTTACGTTCACAAAAGGGAGCGCGATGCCAGAGGAAAAAGTGGAGCAAAACAAGACACCCGCCGGGCCGCCCACCCGCCCGCCAATCTGCAAATGCTGCTGGCTCTTCGGGCACTTACAGAATGTAAGCGATGACCCCGATGGACCAGCAGTCCACAGCTTTACTGTAGGGCTTCTGCGCCAACACCTCCGGCGCTGACAAAAGAAGAGCAGAGTTGCCATCTGGCCCTTAGCCGCCTGCTGGCTGGCTGGCTGCCAAAGCTCACCCACGTATCCTGGAGTGCCGCAAGCGGTGGCCATCACGTCGCCCGTCCCCTCCATCTTGGACAGCCCAAAGTCGCTGATCATGATCTTGGACTCGTCGTGGGGACTAAAGTAGAGCAGGTTCTCGGGCTGCAAAATGGGACAGGGAGGAGTTGGGGCCGGGCAGGGCAGAAGGGGGGCGTGCGGCGCGGCGGCGCTACCTTGAGGTCCCTGTGCACGATGCCCATGGAGTGGAGGTAGTTGACGGCATCCAAAACTTGGCGGATGAGCCGACTGGCGTCCATCTCCGTGTAGAAGCCCTTCTCCACGATGCGATCAAAGAGCTCGCCGCCGGAAACCCTGCGGCAGGCAGGCAGGCACGCGCCAACGAGAGCCCGTTACGTGGACGGCGCCGCTCGGACGGCGTCCGACAAAACCTTCCTTCCTTCCTTCCTTCCTTCCTCCGGGGCGGGGCCGTACTCACAGCTGCATGATGAGGTACAGGTGGTTGGAGCTCTCGTAAATGTCCTCCAGAGCCACGATATTCTCGTGCTTTATCCTGCCCAACAGACGCAATTATCTGGCGCTGCGGAGGAAACCTTTTGTGAATGTTGTCGATGAGTCAGCGAGCGGCAACCCCTGAGCCAGCCTTCGGGAAAGGCCCGCCCGCCATGCAAAACGAGCCGAGAGGAGGAAAAGCAGGAGGATGGCAACGGTAACCAGGCAACTAGACTCAACGCTCGCTCAGCGGGGGCGGCGGTTACCGGTGTCCGAGTCGACATGAACGCAAAGAATGGAAGGGGGGGGGGGGGGGGGTGTCACATTTACATAGGAAGCGTCTTGTGAAAAAAGCATCATCAGAGGACGCCACCCACCCATGCTCATTGAAATGTTAGCGGGTTTTTGTCGGGCGCAGCACCTACTTCCTGAGCACGGCAATCTCGTTCTCCAGACTCATCTCCTTCCCTTTGAGAGCTTTTTTGGGGATGCACTTGATGGCGACCATCTTCCCCGTCGCCTTCTCCCGGGCCATCACCACCTCCGAGAAGGCGCCGCTGCAAACGGAGGGAGGGAGGGAGGGAGGGAGGGAGGGAGGGAGGGAGGCAGGGAGAGACGGATCAGAGAATCGACCGTCTTTTTCATCTCTTTGCTGCCAAGAGTGGACAAGTACAAACATGTCGGAGGACGGAGAATTTTGCACCGCATGGTTGGCCAAAGTACACAGGCGGCAGCGGCGGCGGCAGCAGCGGCATATGGGCACTATTTACAGAGAAGTGGCAAGGTCACACAGGAGGCTGTTGGTTTAAGGCCGGACAAACACTTGGAAAGGGTGGGGCACATTTAAATGCACGTGTCTCGTCGTGTGCAACATCTGCCAGCGAAAGCCTCTGCGAGCATATTGTCAGGCCCATCTTCTGTCGTCCTTGTTGCCTAGCTGCCGCTTGCGCTGCCGCTTGCGCTGCCGCTTGCGCTGCCGCTTGCGCTGCCGCTTGCGCTGCCGCTTGCGCTGCCGCTTGCGCTGCCGCTTGCGCTGCCGCTTGCGCTGCCGCTTGCGCTGCCGCTTGCGCTGCCGCTTGCGCTGCCGCTTGCGCTGCCGCTTGCGCTGCCGCCGGGCTCCAGCCAAGGACCGAGTGCGCTTTACATAAGATGCGCCTCGGGAGCGTTTCAGCCTGTGAAAGGAACCCGTTCAATATGGCCAGAGGGGCCACAACGTTCAAGTACACATTCAAATCCCTGCACAAATGTAACGGAAAGTGAATTTGGAGATCCGTTTGAGCCCTTTGCTGAAAATGGGACCAAATAAAACACTGAGAAATACGTGCTCGTGACGTGTGGGCATACGGCCAAGTGGGAATCAGCATCTCAGATTTCCTGATTTTGATGCGCTGAGCATCTGGAGCGTGCTCGTGGTCAGGCGGCGGCGTCATTTGCCTCCTCAGCGGCTTACGAGCCCGATTTAGCTTCCCGGCCAGGCGTCGGGTCCAAAGACCGATTCGATTGACGGAAATCTCATTAGGCTCTTCAGGTCGGCTAAGTCGAGCGAGTGAGGGAGGGAGGGAGGGAGCGAGCGAGCCGCTTTTGCCCCGCACACGGGCAATGCAAGGCCAAGTTGTTTGGACAGTGAATCTGGATGATTCACTGGTATTACTCACCGGTGTACAGGGCATGTGGGGGGGAGGGGGGGGGGCTGTTCCCACGTAAGAGAAAGGCCTCCAGGTCAAAGCGTCCAATGATTTTAGTTCACCGCACGAGAACATTTGTCAGGGGAAACTGGTCGGTGGCGGCAGCACAGATGAGTTGATTCGGAAAATTGCAAAGGAACGTCACCATTTGCCACATTGGTGGAATGAGGAAAGGAGCTCCTAACCATCATCTTGCTGATAACACTTGCTCAAAGACGCGCTTCTTTGAACGTGCATACGCTTCGCCCAGTAGCGGCGAACAAAATCGCTCCGATGATTGCCTTCTGATCATCGTAAAAACTTTTGCATGGGCGATAAATGGAGTTCGCGATACGCACGGTACAGCAATGTCGTTCCGCCCTGCCTCGGCACGGCACAGATGGAGCAAAAGCAATCAAGCAGCAAGCAGCCGAGCCTTGCTTTCCGGCGCCAATGCTCGCGGGCAACCCTGACGGAAAATCACCATCCACTATTGCACCTTTGACCAAGTACAGTCCAAAAGGTAGATGAAAATCTGCAATGTGATACGGCGGAAGACAAACCCCGTAAGGTTTTGAAACACATTCGATAGTACAGGAAAATACAACTGAACCCCCAAAACACCTCAACGTTGTGACGTCACGAAAGTACAAGCAAAGGGACAAAAACGTCGTGACGTCACGACGCCGATAGCTGCTTCGACGTCAGGTGAACGTACGCACGGTCACGTGAGCAACCTGTTGAACGATTGTCAATCAAACGTATAGACGCGTGCGTGCGTGCCAATTGCCCCCGGCACCCAAACTTTGCCGCTTAAAAGATTGGAATGGGCGAATGGACGCCAACTCACGTTCCCAGGACTTCTTTAAAGTCGAACACACTCTTGATGTCGTCGACGTGCTTCTTCCACGAGCCGTCGGCGGCGGCGGCGGCGGACTCGCCGTTCTCTTTCGCCATGTCTCGCCGGCCAGCCGTGTGGGGATCAAGCACATGCAGCAGAAAGACAAGCAAACGAGACGAGACGAGACGAGACGAGACGGAGGACGACGAACAGACGCAGGAGGAGGAGGAGGGCGGGGGCGGGTAGCGACAAAGCTAACTCCACGAAAAAGTGATGAGCGCTGCAGAGCTTCTTAGTGGGCTAATCCGCTGCGTGACGGGGAAACACGGCGGCGGCGGCGGCGTCCCCACCCCCATTACGCCCGCCCGCTCCTCCTCCTCCTCCTCCTCCTTTTGCGTTTCCTGCACAGGTCGCTCGGTGGTGGCGGCGGCGATGCGGTGAGGGAAGCTCGGCGTGGGAGGTGGCAGGACGCGAGTGACGGACGCCCAGGCGCTGCTCTGGCTGTGACTACCGAAGGGGGGGTGGAGGGTTGCCCGTGTCAATCAGCGTACGTGTGTCGGAAAGTGTTCGCATTGCACCAAATGAGTCTCCGGTGCAGCGGGCCTCCCCGGTTTGAAGAGTTCCGGATGGCAGGCGCACCATGTGTCCGTCCACTTGTTGCTAGGCGGAATTCATTGGGCTCAAAGGTGACTGCCCCAGAAGGCCAATAAAAAACGTCCGTCTGCTGTAATAAATGTCACACTTTTTGAGAATTGTACCTTTTGTGCGTGCGCGCACGCTTACCTTCACATGTTTCGTCTGCATCTCGACGCACGTTTAGTGTAAACGAAGACATTGTCGACACTCGCAAAGTGCCTGACTTTTCCAAAGCGCCTTCAGTGCGGGAAAAGAAAAAGAAGTTGCGCACAACCCAAGACAGAAGCACAAAATCGATTTATTGGATTCCCCCTAAAATGTCTTGCGTGTGAGATGTCACTTGTCATCCCAGACGTGTTCACTTTCAACACTACCGATCCTTTTTGAGATCACAAATGTCTTCAAATGCCACAGCCCGGATAATACCTTTGCTGATTACAATTTTGCAGATTTTGACAGGTGCGGTCAAGTGCTCGGACGCGTGGCTTTTCTAAAGCGCATTTCCTCAGCTCCGACGGTGGGCGTCGTCGCTTTCGCCTTTCGGCCGTCCGGCCAGTCGTCCAATTCCACCCCGACGCGCCAGACGCCTTGCACTTGGCGACTTGATTTGTGTGCAAAGTCTTGTGGTAAACTTGCTCCCAGCTGATTGGCTCCGAGTGTCTTTCTTCTGTCGTCTTTTAAGAGAAGGTAGCGCTGAGGAGGGCCTCTTGCTGCTGATTGTGGATCCTGCCGATGCCCACGGCGGGGGCGGCCAGCGCGGGGCGACTCGCCAGGCGCAGCTGAGGAGGACACAAAGAGGTCAAATAGGGCGGGGCCTCTTTCCTGGAGGTGTGAGGGGGGGGGGGGTCTCGCTCACCTTGCAGGCCAGCTGCTTCTCAAACCTGGGGGCCACAAAAGACCACGGGCCCATGTTCTGAGGCTCCTCCTGACTCCAGACGAACTCTGTCGAGGCAGTCTGTGCTTTACTTCATGATCCCGACTGGGCTCCGTTTAGTTCGGGTCCAATTGCGACTCAATTGTCTGCTTTACAGGCGCGTCGATTCATCGAGCGCAAATTCGTCGGCTGGTTCAAACGGTCAGCGTTGCGGCAAATATTCTCAAGCGCAAATTCACGGGCACTCCACGCACCTTTGGCGTTGGCGTACTTGTCCAGTTCCACGCGGAGTGCGTGCAGCGGGAAAGGACACAGCTCCTCCAAGCGGACCAGCGCCACCGAGCGGCGCTGGGCCTCGTCGCCGGCGTCCCTCTGCTTCTGCAAGGCGTAGTAGTGCTTCCCCGAGCACAGCACCACCCTCTGGACACTAGGCGCAATGACAGACGGCAAAGCTCGAGATCATCCGGCGGCACTTGGGCTTCAATCCGTGGCCGAAGCGATGACGACCGCGTCGTCGTCGAGGCTTTCGTACTTTTCGGGCGTGACCGACGTATCCCCCAACACGGGTTTGAAGCACGTCCCCGGCGCCATTTCTGTCAAGCTGGATGCGGCCCCCTTGGAGGGAAACCAAACAATCACCTCAACGGACGGACGTGCGCGCTCGCTCGCCCGCTCGCTCGCTCTCTCGGTGGGGCGTGACTCCGACGTCAACGGCGACTCACGGGAAATCGAAGCAGCATCTTTGGCCCGACCACGATGAGCGGCTTGCGGAAGTTGCGGATCATCTGCCGCCTGAGCAGGTGGAAATACTGCGCCGACGTGGTGGGATTGACCACGGCCATGTTGATGGTATCACCGTCCATGCCCTCCTCCTTACTGTCGCACATCTGAAGGCACACGAAATCAGAATTGCCCTTTCGCCTGCAGGAAGCGCTCTCACCTGCAGGAAGCGCTCCACGCGACAAGAGGAGTGCTCGGGCCCGGCTCCGTCGTAGCCATGGGGCAAGAGGATGGCCATCCCGCACTGGAGCAGCCACTTGGCCTCGCCTGAAAAGAGCACAGGTTGACGCCGCATCTCGGGACGGCGGGCGGGCGGACGGACGGACGGACGCGGCACCTCCGGAGATGAACGTGTCCAAGATGATCTGAGCGCCGTTGAAGAAGTCTCCAAACTGAGCTTCCCAGATGGGCAAGAGGTCGGGCCGGGCGATGCTCATGCCGTACTCGAAGCCGAGCACGGCCTCCTCGGACAGCGGGCTGTTGCACACCTGCGCGCACGTCCGCGTTCGTCAACGCAACGGTGTGCAAACGCAAACGTGAGCCGCTCTCATACTTCCAGGAAGCCCGTCTGCTCGGGGCCCAGGTGGTTGAGCGGGATGAAGGTGTCGTCGGTGTCCTGGCACACCACCATGGCGTGGCGCTGACTGAAGGTGCCGCGGCCCACGTCCTGCCCGCTCAGACGGACGTCGAAGCCTGAAAGCACCACGCGGAGTGAGGAGGAGGAGGAGGAGGTGGCGGTGGCAGCCACGGCCGTGCTCACCTTGGCAAAGCAGCGAGCCCAAAGCCAAAGCCTCTGCCGTGGACCAGTCCAGTCTGGTCCCCTCTTCCAGCTTCTGGAGTCGGGCCTGAGAAAGACAAAAACGTCACGTCGGAGCGCCGGTTGATCAGTCCGAGGCGGTCGGAACCTGCGCGTGGGTCTTGGCCAGGTGGCCGTGCAAGCGGACGTGCTCGGGGATCTCCACGGACTTGGCGCCGACGTAGCGCAGCAGCTCGAGGGGGACGCCCGTATCCCAGGAGCTGAGCCGGGCCTGGGGCTCGGCCAGGTGCCCCCAGCGGCCCCGCAGGTTGCCGGCGGGCGGGGCGTACGCGTCCACGTTGGCCAGCTTGTCGTTGAGCGAGCCGTAGTAGTCCGTCTTGATCCGGCCGCACTCGGCCTCCGTCATCAAGCCCTCGGAGACGAGCCGCTCCGAGTAGGAGTCGGGGACGCTCTTACGGGAACTGCATTGAAAGAGGGACATTTTGGTGAGGCCAAGTGGAGGTACGGGCTCCTATTTCAATTTGTATTCCGGGACTGACCGGATGATCTTGTACATGGCCGGGTTGGTGAAGAAAGGTTCGTCCAGTTCGTTGTGGCCCCACTGGCGGTAGCAGAGCAGGTCCACGATGACGTCCTTCCTGAAGCGCCGCTGGTATTCCACAGCCAGCCGAGTGGCCCGCGCCACCTCCTCCGCTTGGTCGCCGTTGACGTGGATCACGGCGCAGTTGACCATCTTACCTGACGCCGCGGAGAGAGAGAGACAGAGAGAGAGACAGAGAGAGAGACCGTCAGCTCCCTCCCTTACCTCCCGGTCAAGATCGGCCGTCAATTGGTCTCGGGGAAACCGACCCACGTCGCTGCAGTACAAAGAGGATCTCCCCCTGTCGGACGGAGTGGTGTAGCCCACTTGGTTGTTGACAATGAGGTGGATGCTGCCGCCGACTCGGTAGTGAGGAAGGTCGGAGAGGGTCAAGGTTTCCGGGACGATCCCCTGGCCGGGGAAAGAGGCGTCGCCGTGGACCTGCGCGCCCGACGCCCACACTCAGAGAGAGGAAAACCCCCCCCAAAACAAACGGAAGGGGAATTTCGACGGCCAACCTGCAAGCAGACGACTTGGTCGCCGGGCCGGGCGTGCTCGTGGGGCGAGTAGTCGCCCTCCTTGCGGAGCTGCTGCCTGGCCCGCGTCTTGCCCTGAACCACGGGGTTGACGGCCTCCAGGTGGGACGGGTTGGGCAGCACGGTGACGTGAAGGCGCCGCCCCGAGCCCACGTCCAACTCCACCGACGACGTCAGGTGAGACAGCACGTCCCCGGTGGCTGGCGACGCGTCGGGGAACTCGCTCAGCCCGCGCATCTTCCGGAACATCAGCTATACGCCGGCGCCGGCCGGCGTGGACGCAAGCCATCAACGGACATGTTGGTCCTTTTGTGACGGCTGTCGGTAACAAAATGCGCACTTTCTCCAGTTACCTCCGGCGGGAACTTGAGCAGGCCCGTGAGGAGGTTGAGTCGCCCTCGGTGCGGCATGCCGAGGACGACGTCGGTGACGCCGGACCGGGCCGAGTGCCGGAAGAGCTCGTGGAAGAAGACCATCATGCTCTCGGCTCCTTCTCCGCCGTAACGTTTCACCGTGGAAAATTTGGTGGCCAAAAAGCGGTCAAATTCCTGGAGCCAAAACAGAGGTCAGTACTTTGGGGTGTCTGGGTGCTGGACGCGCCTACCTGCGACTCCAGCATGAGCTCGGCCAGGGTCCTCCTCTCGTCCGAGGAGAAGGCGGCGGTCCGGAGCTCCTCAAATCGGTCGGCCATCCATTCCCTCTCCTCCGCGCTGCTCAGCTGACTGGTCTCCAACGACAGGTGGCCGCAGTAGGCCTCCTCCAGGTAGGCCCGGACCTCCTCCGCCGAGGCTTCCGCCTTGCCCAGGTGACGCAGCCCTGTGCAAATGTCAAGGTCATGACACGTGCGTGCGTGCGTTTGCGTGTAAACAATTGAGCGGCGAACCGGACCGGAGGTGTTGAGCCGGCCACCGAGGGTGCCCGCGAGCATGCTGATCTCAGGGACGCTGTCCAGGACGGGCTTTTGGGGCAGCAGGGGGTTAATTTTGGCCAGTTTGTGTCCATGTGCTCGGTAGGCCTCCACCAGACGGGCCAGGCCGTGATCTGAAACCAGTTTGCCATCAAGGGAAGGGTGACTCTGTACGTGTCGAAAGGAACGCATTCGATCCAGTGAAATGAAATGAAATGAAATGAAATCCGAGAGCAGCCGTCCATTTTCCTCACTTGCCAAACGTTTGGAGACAAGGCAACGAACGGCGCACCAGCACACAAAATGTCACTCGAAGCAAGTGTTTGGAAGTCGTTCTGCTTAAAGCGGTCATAGGAAACATAAAGCAAGACAAATTGGGACTCCATGAGCATTTGCGATAAAGCGCGCCAGCCACTCTCATGTGGAACGCACAATCCAAACGGCGGTAGACGAGCATCACTGTGGCAATACTCGTAAAACCTGTTACATTGGAACAGACGAAGGACAAAACTCACGGCTATTGATCAAGCCACTACTAATAATGTGATTGGTGTAAGCCGCGCTTACACGCAAGTGGAAATCCACGTCTTTTCGAGCTGCCGTGCTTGTGGAATATGTGAAATAGTGCCCGGCGGACGCTGACCTTGATTTAAATGGGCGATGCGGTCGCTCAGCAACTTGTCCTCACGGTGGCTCTGTTTTGGTCGGTATCCGTAAACGCCTCTTTCGGTGTGGTAACAGCAGCCGGCGAGCCGGCCAAGCACGTCGAGGGCCGGCCTCTTCGGGGAGACTTTCAGGACAAAGGCGTAGGACATGTTTTGGAATCGAGAAAAGTCCAAAACAACACAGTTATGTAGCTCTCGGCTACTTGAGAAGGGCAGCCGCACTTGTGCCGAGTGTCACAAGCGGAGGGAGGGAGGGAGGGAGGGAGGGAGCCGGAAGGGAGAAACGGACACGTCGAAGGTGATTGGCCAACGACGCCGAGTCGAAGCTCATTGGCTTCGGCTCTAACAACGTTTCGCGATCCAACAATATTTAACCTTTAGAGAGCAATTCAATAGAAGGCTTACATTTGAAAGCAATTGAATTCAATGCAATAAAAAACACTCCTTTGGAATGTCTTGAAGCACGTGGCAGTTAGGAAGCAGCCGGGAGGAGGCGGGCAAGATGTGATGCGTTCACGTACGCCATCAAAATCGTCCTTTCAGACTCACTTGGGATTCCTTCTCTTGCGTTGCGAATCGTCCGTCACGTGTAGCCTCGCTCGATCTCCATGAGGACATACAAGAACCAAAATAAAACGTAGTCGAATGCCGACTCATTTTGAATTTCATGTTGTCAAGCGCCGTTCTCCCCTCACCACCGTGATGTAGCATTTGGACAAACCGTACACTTACAAATGAAAAGATGTTGACTTTCACTTCTGTTGATACTTTCTTGTCATTCGTTGTTTGATTTGGGAAATGTCATCGTACATACAATATTGATTGTCTTCCTTGCGTTTAAAAATAGTCTCATTTGACATTTGTAGTAGGTAGTTGACAGCAAAGATTCAAAGGCCTTGATTTGCTTGCACCTTCTGTGGCAGTGATATTTTCAACTTTTGAGTTGGAAGCTACATATGTGAGCGAGTTTGTCTTACAGTCTGAAAAAAACAAACAATGAGCACAAAATAAGCTGTGTTCATGTGAACTTTGCATTTGGTCTATTGACAAAACATAACATTTGTGTATCATTATTTGTTGTTGATCTAGCGGGGACAAATCTACTGGTTTCCATTTTGGCCCATATATGGGGGAAAAAAAGTAATCAATGATATGAGCAAACAAGGTGCAGCTAGTAAAATATTGCATCTTTGATTCCTGTAGCAGTCTGGAAGGCCTAAAATGAAGCGCACCAGTCATGCATCCAAGTTATCCACACCAACGACACCAACGGGACAACTAAGAATGAAACGGGTTTGCAAAACATGGCACATTCACTCGCACACGCACGCACGCACGCACCCACGCAGGGGGGTCGCTCGGCAATGTTTGTACACCACGCAACAAACGGCACACACAGAGACGCCGTCCATATTAGGGTAAATGGTTTAATCTGGAGACAAAGGCAAAGAAACACACCACATATGAACAAACATCGACCAAGAACAGAGTTTTCTGTCTACGTACTCTGCTATGGGGGAAGGGAAATCAACAAAAAACACACCAAATAAAGAATCTACACAGAGTTTGTCGTTAAAAAGGTCAAAGCAAGGCTCAAACTAAACAGTTAACTCTTAAACTAAGACAATTTATCCGCTCACGTTGTGAAAAATCCAGATGACAGCACAAGCACTAACATGAAACTTACCACCATTTAGAGGATCCCACCCTCCCTCCCTCCCAAAAGACTGATTCCAGTAAGAGCAAAGTCAAAAGCAGGCCATTTTTTGTTTTCTTTGAAAGACACACAATGATGAACGTAACAGCAAGCAAAACAGGAGGCCACATTGAGAGGCCAGACAATTTCCATCATTTCTTTTAATTTCCAATATAAAAAGCGTCACTGGTACAAAAGACATTGTGAACAACCAGTTGTAGAAATTGGAAAATAGCCTGTGTGTGTGTGTGTGTGTGTGTACGCCCCCAGATTTTTGTTTGGTTTTTTTCCCCTTGCTTTTCTGCCTTTCCTTTTTCAAATCCCACCCTCACTCACAAAGTAAACAGAAGATGCACCCACTTTGGCTTTTCATGGAGACAAAATTAAACAAACGCAAAGAGGAACACGGCTAGTACATCATCCTTAACCAACGTCCCCATATGTTTGTGCATCTGCAAATGGAAAGAAAGAGTGTCCCAAAAGAAAGCATTTGAGAAGTCAAACAAGGGAGTGATTGTTGGAGCTGCAATTTGCTGATGGAAGCCCCTGAAGTGAGACTGCCTGTACATCTATCTGTACATTGTGCTTTTTTTTTGTGTGTGTGTCGTCCGCTAAATACTTCACTACACGCACACACACACACACACATTTATATATATAGAACACACGCGCACGCACAACGCCTGACTAACAAAGTGGTTCTCAGAAACATCAACTCAAGTCCACACGGTGTGGCAAAGTGTTCCAGTGCATGCGCTCACACCTTCAAATATATGCTAGCTATGAATATATAATTGGGGGGGCAGGGGTGCTTTTTGTTTCACCTACAGATGCTTCACGACACCATATGCAGAATTTTCTTGGGGGGGGGGGGGATTGGTTGGCGAGTGACAGAAAAAGCAAGTGACAGAAAAAAGGCAAAGTGCAGCAATCTAACCAAGGCCCGATAAGGATGTGTAGGCAGTTTTCTAGACGTGTATGGCACTTTCATTATTGTATTGCATTAAATAGAGATAGAAAAAACACTGTAGTAAAAAGCATTCAAAAAGGAACTCTTGGGGTCCACACACGCACGCACGTTGCACTACTTCTTGCCCGCCCGCCCTCAACAAGGAAAAGCTCCCGTACTTGTGCTTAGCTCCAGATGACATGTTTTGGGTAAGGGGGCTTGTTCGTTTTGGGCTTGCCTGGACACAAGGTGACAAAAAGAAAAAGAAAAAGAGAAGCTGTACATGTGACAATTTGTTTCTCACGCACCAAAGAAAAACCCTGAGTTGGCAACTCATTGGTGAGGGGGCGTGGCGTGGCGTGGCGTGACGTGGGGGGTTGTTCTGCCGCGGTACAATAAAAGAAGGATGCCGTTCAGGCAAGTGTAAACTTTGTGTGGAAACAGTGGAATGTATTTGTAAACCAACACCGTCCACCCGCCGCCACAGTGGCCATTGTGGGTTGAAAGCGACAAGAAGCTTGTCCGAGCGGTCTCGTCTTCAGGGGCTCCCGCATCCGTGATCGACCGCGCTGCATGCGCTGCACGCGCTGCACGCGCTGCACGCGCTGCACGCAAAGAAAACTCCACTGTGCTGCGCAACTTCCAAACTTTTGACACGTGGGCACTTGGACAAGAAAACAAAAAGACATTGTCTGGCATCTGCGTGATTAACAAACATTGCATCCAAAAACAGCAAAAGCGTCCGGGGGAGGAAAAAAAAAAATAATTAAACAACCCAAAAAAATCACAGGAAATCAACAAGACGTACCGAGTCATCCTAGACAAATTCTTACGCATGCAGAGGAATTTTCAACTTCAAGTGTGGCTTCAATTTAGCAGAAATGAAGGTGATTTTCAAACACTACATACAGCCCCCCCCCCCCCCCCTCCCAACACAGATGACACAACAACATAAATCTAGAAAAAACCCAACGTTTTTGTCTGGGTTCTGTTAGTTAGACCTCTATAGATTCAATGGTATAAAATATAGGTAATCTAAGTGTGCATTTCAACCACAGATTGTCTAGTTGTGAATCAGTTCTAAAAAAGTTGACTCGTGTAGGTAGTCATTTCTCCAAACTGAGCAAATGTACCTTTTATTGTGCCATTGGTAGTTTAAAAAAAGTTGCGTCAATGAAAAGAAAATTTCCTTTGAAATAGCCTCGATGGAGACGAAAGGAAGAGGGAAAAACAAACAAACAAACAAACAAAAAAAGGCTTTACACTGCCCGCTAAATGTTGAGCTCTCATTCGGTCGGGGGTTGTTATCTGGTCAGTGGTTTCGTTTCTTCAACATATTGCTAATGGCACCAAATAGCACAGCCGGCGTGCCAATCCCTGTATTTACCCTTACCCAGAGGTATTATCAAAAGAAAGCAAAGAAAACCTCAAATAAGAAATCCCACAGGTTTTTAAAAAAAAAAAAAGAATGAACGCAGGTACGTTTTCACATTAATTTCGCTTGACCACTCTCTCTCCCATCCTGTCACATTTTTATACAAAACAAAACACAACAAATGATGAACATGCATGCAGCAACGAGTCAGGTTGAACTAAGTGGGCGGGGCCAGGTATTGGTCAGACGAGCTTTAGAGAGACATCACAGACAATGGTGGCTAGGTGGGTGGGTGGTGGTGGTGGTGGTGGTGGTGGTGGTGGTGAGGATGAGGAGGCCAGCGGGGAACGCGCCTTTCAACATCATGAAGACATGCTAGGCTAATGATGAGCAAACAGGCATGGAGATTGCTTCTAAAATCAAAACAAAGGAATAAAGCATGAGGGAGAGAGAGAGAGAGAGAGAGAGCGAGAGCGAGAGAGAGAGAGAGAGAGAGAGAGAGAGAGGACAAAGAGGAGAAAGTTAGGGCCACAGCACAAGAATCGTTTTAGCCATGAGGCACAAAAAAACAACAATCAACACACAGTGGGGTTCCCCCAAAAGCAAAGCGCTCGTGAAATTCCCCGACAATTGCTGCAATTTGCCGTGCAATCCGTCACGACGACACCTCGCCTTGCTTTCCTATTCCCGCCCAAGGCTCAAGACATGGACGATACAATGAAAACAGGCGGCGACCGCGAGGGAACTCGCTCGTTGCCGACCGTCAATTTAGGGAAAAGGTCGCTTCGGCCTCGCACCGGTTGAACCCGGAGCAGCAAAAGTCAAAATTGGCGCTCATCGCTCGGTCGTTTAGAATCCGCGATGGCCATTCCGATACCTGGCACGGGGCGCTTTCGGGGGAACCCTGACACGGGGCGGTCATCGCTAAAGGACACCACGCCTTCCGCCGACACACAAAAACAATACACGGACGGGACGGGACGAGACGGGACGGGACGGGACGGGAGGAAGAGAGAAAATGGACTCGCTGTTAACATGCAATGCACTTGGCACCTAAAAGATCCATCTGGAGTCAGGCCCCGACGGATGGAATGAACGACTTGCAAGAAAGAGCGAGCCACATCCAAACGAGCGACGACAAGGACGCAAGAAGCACACTGAGGACCTTGAAAGCCACGTGATCCTTAAGTCAACCCGTCTAAGCGTCAGCTGAAGGCAATGAAAAAAGGCATGGGAAGAAAAATAAACTCAACAGAAGCAGAAAAAAATAAACATAACACCTGGCGCTCAACGCTAGTTCCCTCCAGCAACATCATGGACTCCAGTGATAGTCATAAATAATCATACATTAAAGTATTGAAGATAAAACAGCAGGAATGAAATACAAGACACAAAAAAATCATTGCAAACTTTTGTTTTTTTTGAAGGAAAGCCACGGGCTCCTTTCTCCGGCCCCCTCCCCTCCCCTTCCCTCCCCACTGAGTCTGTGCTGCGGTGACTGGCCGGAGGGCCAACTTACCCTAGCATTGCTAGCATTGGAGCTGGGGAGGAGGGGGAGGGGTGGGGCAGGGCGGGGCGGGGCGGGGCGATCAGTAGGGCTTGCTGTCGTTCTTGGAACGCTTCAGCTGAACCTTCAGCCGCTTCATTCCAATCTGGAAGCCGTTCATGGCCTGGATGGCAGCTTGCGCAGAGACGGGATTGTCGTAGCTGACGAAGCCTGAAAGCGCGCAAAGGCACCGCCGCCGTTATTGCGCGCAGTCTGTTGGCCGGCAATCGGAGGATTTGAAATGAGCTCCTCAAAAAGCACTCACCAAAGCACTTGCTCAAATTGGTCTGTTTGTCGATGAAGACTTTGGCCGAAACCACGTTCCCAAAGGGCATGAACATTTGCAGAAGGTCCTGGTCGCCAAACTCCTGCGGTAGGTGGTAGATGAAGAGGTTGGCGCCCTCGGGCCCTGCGAAGACAAGGGGCGGCGTTAGAAAGGGGCGGGCGGGCGGGGGGGCGGGCGGGTCGCTCGCTCGGGCCTGGGCGGCAAGCTCGCCTTCCTTCTGGTGGCCGGGGATGCTCTGCTGCAGGAGCGGCTGGGGGTAGAGCGAGGGCAGGGCCGAGGCGGCGTACTGCTGCATCCCCGAGTAGGCCTGGCTCAGCGCGTCCATGGACGTGGCCGCCGAGCCGTTGGCCATGGACGAGCCCAGGCCGCCGTTCAGGGCCCCCATGCCTGCGCCCGAGGACAGGACAAAGTGTGAGGACACGCAAGCAAGCACGCACGCACGCACGCATGCTTGCTTTCGGGGGCGAGCGGGACTTTTGGCACCGCTCTAAATGCGGGGCCAAAAAACAACGCCGGGAGGAAAGAGAACAAAGAGCACGACGTGCTGCGCCGGCGTTGCCACGACTCGGTTTCCGTTCCTTTGCGAGTCGGTTCTCGGTGTTCGCAAAGGAGCGCGCCACGCCGAGAAAGGCCCCAAATGTCAAGAGATTCATTTTGCTGCGTCACTTCAGTTTGCCACTCGAGACGTCCTTACCGCCGCCGGCGAGAGCGTTGAGGTTGCCGAGGCCGACCGAGGCCCCGGTGAGACCCTGCAAGGTACCCAGAGACGCCAACGTGTTCATGGCGGCGCTGGCACCGGAACCCGCTGTTGAGCCGGCTGGTGAGGGCAAGCAAACGCCGACGCAAAGTCAAGCAAACGTGTCCCGCACCAGAGGGCGCAGAGGAGCCGCTCGCGCGCGCGCACGCGCTAACTCACCTGGGCTGCCCAGAGCTCCGAGCGCGCCGGTGGCGGCCGACAGGCCGGCGGACGAGGTGGGACTGGCGGAACTCTGCGCGGCGGCTGCCGCCGCGGCTAATGTGGCCAAATTCTGCAGCTGGAGAGGGTTCACCCCTAGAAGGGAGACAGAGTGGCCTTGTTTATTTGCTAAGCGCTGAAAAAGGGGGGTCAGGTACGGCAAGGTCGCTCACCGAGCCGCTGCATACTGTTGAAGCTGCTCTGGTTGCTTGTGGAAGCCGCCTGCTGCAGGAGCTGAGGGCAAAGTTAGTTAGAGAGGTTAGCACCCCGTCTGCGTTTCGAAGCATCCGGCCGTCTGGCCCGGGCCGGCCGGCCGGCCACTTACGGCCAAGTATTGAGGCGTGAGGCTGCCCAAGCCGGCCAGGTTCCCCCAGGTGGAGGCGCTGTTGAGCTGCTGGATCTGCTGCACCAGTTGCTGCTGCAGACGACGCTGCTCCTTATCCCGCTGCGTGTCGGCAAACTTCACCACCAGAGGCGAAGAGCAGCCCTGGAGGGAGGGAGGGAGGGAGGGAGGGTGGCAGGGAGAGAGGGAGGGAGGGAGGGAGGGAGGGAGGGACGGCAAGCAGAAAAGCGCCTCAGAAGAAATCCATTTGCTTCCAAAGATATCAACAAATCCGGGCTGGAGAGGGGAAGGGGCGCGCCCCGAGGTTCTTTTAACGGCCGCTGCGTTGCTACGGATGAAAGCTAACACGCAGAGGACATGTGCCATGCATAGCTGAGCCGGGTGGCATTCCAGAGAGGGCGCGGCCACGCCGAGCTCTTTCGGCCCTCCGCGGACGACAAATGAAGACAGCCAAAACCAAAAACAGGCAAACGGCAGCAGAGCGGAGCAGACGCCGAGGGGGCGGGGACTGGGACGCCGTACGCTACGCAGTTTCTGCGATGGGACAGGCACAGAAGGGCTCAGACAGATGCATGAGGACAAGAAAGGGACATGCGCCAGAGCAACGTCAGAGCAACGTCAGAGCAACGTCAGCGGCGGGGCGGGGCGGGGCGGAGCGGATGGGCCAACTGGCCGCCGGGCCTGATTTTCATCGGGCCGACCATCCGCCTGGCTTTGACGCTCCATTTAAATCATTGCCACCCCACTCGCGAGACTCTCGCGGAGCCTCGCTGGGCGGGGCCCGTTTCAAAGTCGCTGCGCTGCCGAGATAGCGATGCAATTCCATTCTCATCGTGCGAGGGCTTCGCCGGTCGCGGGCGACGTCGTTCGACAATATGAATTAGAGATCGCTTTTGGTGTTCACGTCTTTCCAACACAAGGGGGCAGCAGAGTACGTGGGAAGGGGGGGGGGGGTGAAATCGGTGCTGATGGGGATACAATACCTCCATAGTCTGAGAGTGATGCATGGTTTTGATTGCATTCTGTGCCATTGCCCTGGTAGCAAATGTGACAAACGCACAGCCTGTAGGGGGAGGACAATAGGAGGGGGTTGGGAAGGGAGGGAGGGAGGGAGGGAGGAAGGGAGGGAGGGAGGGACAAGAAGAAACAAAAACAAGACAAAAAAGGTTTGGACAACTCGTTATGAACCCCCAAAAAACACATTACAGTCACAGAGAATGCACACACAACCACCCGGACTGGTTAGCACACAGAGAAAAGAAGACCACACAACACTAAGACATGAGAACAGTGACTCGCTACATTCAAAACGGGCCGCCCGCAGTGCCCATGAGCTAGGTAGGTAGACAGCGCACGCACGCACGCACGCACGCACACACACGATTTGTCACACGGAAATTTCTAAAGCGCTCCGAGCCCGTTTGCGGCTTAGAAAAGTCCAGATACGCGGTGGCGGCGGCAGCTTGAAAGGTTGCCGCGTGGCTCTCGTCAGCTTTTTAGCGCAAAAGTTGCATTGGTATCCGAGAGGCGGGCGGCGCCAGAGGGATAGGGGCCGCTTACCTCGGCTCTGCCCGTCGGGTCCGCGCAGGATTCGGCACTCCTCCAGCTGGCCGAAGGACGAGAACATCATCCTGACCTCGTTCTCGCCGTATTTCTTGGAAACCATTCCGATGAAGAGTTTTCTGTCTTCCACGGCTGGCGAGAGAGGAAATAAAACGAGGCCAACTTGACGGTGCGCCGAGAGAAAGATTGTCGGCTCGCTCGCCCGCCATCAACTGCGAAACCTCCCGTCTGCACCCCCAGGCAGGCGGCAGATCCATTTTGCCCTTACTTACCGCTGGTTTTCTCACTGTCGGCTGGTTTCATCTGGATGGGATGATGCATCTGTGGATAGATAGGGAGGGAGGGAGGGAGGGAGGGAGGGAGGGAGGGAGGGGAGCAATTCTTCAATTGGTCTGAGTGCAAGTGGCCACAATGGCACTCCGCGAGCAACCCTGCCACCTTTGGCGTCAAGCTCCCGCCCGCCTCTGTCGGCCACCCGCTTCATCATCATCTCTATCACACCATTTGGGAGGCGAGAGGTTGTCTTTTTTCCTTCTCCTTCTGTCTGCATGCAGCACGTTATAAATAGGCCGGGCCGCACGACAACAAGCTTGGAAGCTTTGACTGGTCGAGACCAGATGCGAGCGAGCGAGCGAGCGAGGCAGGCTGAGTGAGGCTGGCTGGGCGGACATTTCTTCACTTTGTGGAGCCTTTTCTGTCGTCGATCCATTTTTCGCCTTCTTCGCTGCGCCAAAGAATAAATAACCACGGCTTGTGCATATGAAATAAAAAAAAAAAAAAAAAAACACAAGTGTTTTTTTTGTTTTTTTGACAAGCGCCGAGGAGAAGCAGACAGATGGCTCGCTCGCTATGGCTGCTGGCGAGAATCGCTGAGCCGGGCGACGAGCTTTTCCCGCAGCCGGTGGGTGGCAGGCGAAATGCGCGGCTAGCGCCGAGAGCCGACTCGCTTTGGATATTTGGCGCGGCTGGCTTTGTCCCCGCACGAGCCCCGCCCCCGTACTCACCCCACTTAAGGTCTTGATGTTGTGCAGGGCGTTCTGGGCATCCAGCGCAGCCTTTCTTGTATAAAAAGTTACAAAACAGCATCCTGAGAGGCACAAACAATTTGAAAAGTGAGCTGAGCACCAATTCACTGCTGGCAAAGCAGCCTTGAAAAATGCTCGCGGCGTCGGAAAGCGGGAAGAAAGCAGCGATTGACCAAACGGCAGCTGGAAGCTCAAAAGAGCATCCTTGTCAAAACGGAGCAAAAGGCGCCGCCGCCACGTTGCCAAAAAGGAAGGGGGCGCGCGTCACATGTCAGCAACATGTGACAGGTCATGCTTGGGGGCGGGCGGGCGGGGCATGCTTGGACGGCTGTCAGCCGATGCCCACGGGTCAAGACGCAATCTGAAAGCGGACACGCATTCAGACGGTTAAAGGAAGGAAAGAATGGGGGTGGGGTGGGGTGGGGGATGGGGCCTCTCATCCTTCCGTCCCAGCCGGTGGCGTTCCAGCCTGTCACTTTGGCTGGGCTGGGGAAGTGGAGCACTGCAGCGTCTCTGACCTACATAGTGTGTATTATGCTGGGGGCGGGGCGGGGCGAGGCGAGGCGGGGGGAGCGTTACGCCGAACCCGCATAAGACCCTCGGCTTTTTTAACCACCATTGTTTGACGACCCGCGCTCCGTGCCATTTCAGGAAGACGAATCGGACGACTTCACGGTGCAAAGCAAACGGGCGGCGTTGAAACAAAAGCGCAAGTCACGACCCGAGGGGGGCGCCGTTATTCTCTGCAAATAAACATAAGCCTGAGAGCATCACGTGAAGAAGCGGTGGGGGGGCAGCTGTGATTAGCTTCCAAGACATTAACATGTCAATAGGCCATCACAGCTGAGCGGCCCGTCCATGGCCAAGCAGGAAGACGGGAAGCGGGCTCGCCTTTAAAAAAAAAAGAAGCAGGCTTTAAGCAACCCCGCCTGAACACCACTCTTTCTGCCAGGTCTTCACAGAGAGCGAGCGCCGCCGTCTTGCCCGCGTGTCAAAAAACGTTTGCCCGAATGCAAATCAAGCGCTTCTTCATTTGCCAACACGGATCTGAACGGCAAGTTAAAGGAGGTGCGGTGGCGGCGGCGGCGGAGCGCACCTTTGCTCTGAGGGGGGTTCTGCGTGCGATCGCGGAGGATGTTGATCTGGTGCACGGCTCCGAAAGGCTCAAAAAGCTCCTTGAGTTCCGTTTCTGACCAGGAGCGAGGGATCTGCCCCACAAACATCTTGATGGAGTCCGGGTCCGGCTGATCCAAGTGTTCCGACGACCCGTTCATCTTCATGCCGTTGCTGGGAAGAGGAAAAATAAGCAAAAGCTCTTAAGACATCAAAAACGCCACATCAATGCATATTTGCAAAGGCTAGCGGCTCGTATCATCCGGCGCCATCTTGTTTTGCTGTTTTCAGACGCGTTCAGGCTTTTTGTCAATTTGTCTCCATTCCAATAGCGCTTTGTTGACTTCACGTTTGAAACGCGGAGCACGCGTGGGCGCTTCAAGCGCTCAAAGCATTCGGCGACGGCCAAACAGAAAAAGGGCGCCCGCCCGCCCGCCCGCCCGCTCCTTCCCCAACTCAAGCTGCCATTTCAAATCATTTCTCCAATGGAGTTCTCGATCCGCGGCGACCCCGTGCGGCCAACACGGACGGCACCGGCCCCGCATCCAAGCGCGGACAGCCACCCGAGCGACCCACCGACCTTTGGACGCGAGCCATCCACCTCTTACAGATGGAGCCCAGACGTTCGGCCGAAACGCCAAAGTCCTTGAGGGATTTGAACGACATGCTAGCCAGCGACGCGCACCTCCTCCAAGTGGCCTAGGTTCCCTGGACAGAGCGAAGTGACTCCAGAGCCACTTTGCGCCACTTGTGCTCCTCCTCGGGTGCGCCGGCCGGGCGGGCGGGCGGTCGGCCGGCGATGGCGCGGGGCGCGACCCAGCCGCGGCTTCTCCGGCGGCGGGGGAACAATCGCATCTTGTGTCCGCTCTCCGTCACTCGGCTACGAGCACAATGGGCCGACTCAAGTGGGGGGTGGCGCTTGGGAATATGCGCCCGGTGGGCGCGCGACACCATTTCTTCACTCTTGCCGTCGGCCGCCATTTTGCCGCGGGCGCTCGGTTGCTAGGAAGAGCGGATCGGTAAAATGGAAAGAAATGCCGGAGACCCCCTGGCCCGGCCCCCCCCTCCTGGGATGGAATAAATAGTACAGAAGCATGCGTATGTGTCTGATTGTTGGTGCTAAGAGAAGCATCCAAATGTGAAAGCAGAAGCGCCTTTCCTCCGCAGGGTGGCTGCTCTGCTCTCCTCTCCTCTGCTCTGCTCTTGGCTTCTTCCGCACCATTTCGGCCCAATTTGGACCCAACACACGCGTTTTGAAGTTAGGAGCTGCAAAGCAAGCGACGCTACCTCATCTCGTGCGACAGCAGCCTTTTTATTGTTGCCGTGGCAACATGCCGCTCAGAAAAAAAAAAAAAAAAAACAGTTAGAAAAGTGGAACGTTTATGTCGAGCCCTATTTTGGATTTAGCGAAATTCTCGTTTGAGAGCCGTCTCGTCGAGTTCATCAAATTTGCATTTGGGCAGGCGGACGCCCGAGGAACAACGTGTTCAGGACGGGCGGGCCCTTCCTTATCTTGTTCCCCTTCAAAACTGTCAAGACTACTTCAAAGGACAAGATCGCACAACGCAAGCTACGCAAGTACGGACGTCGTCGCCTCAAAGCCGAGTCGGGTCGAGCGGGGGCAAACGACCGCTGGCTGGCCGTCACCTCCGTGAACGTAACGTCACGTTGGGAAAATCACCTCAAAGAAGGCCGTCGCGACAGTGGACAAACGATGGGAGTCGCTGCGCAAAACCCGGCGGGCCACTTTGCGCTCATGTCGCCGGCCGGACTCGTCTTCTGTGCTGCGGAGGAATGTCGGGCACAAGACAGGAGGCCGCCGCGCCGCCGACGAATGGCAGCCTGCACTAAAAATAGCCGGCACGCTGCGCTGCGCGGCGCTGCGCTGGGCTGCGTGAGGCTGCACGAGGTAGCTGCTCCACAAAAGCATCAATCCGAAGGGAAAGGGCCCGCTTCCAAGTGGCCTCATTCAAAGGACAAGGTTTGAGCACGCCGCCATTATTTTTAACAAGGGCAAAATTGCGCCAAGGCGCTGCCGGCCAGGGCTCTTGTGTAACGCGCCGTCGTCTCTTTGTTTGTCAATCTTGCCGTGCGCGCATGCGCTCGCCATTTGCAGCGTCGCATTTCAAACGAAGCTCCCTCCAGAAGTCGGCCAAAAGAACCGCTGTCGGCGAGCATCTCTCGACGCAATGAAAAGACACGCTGGGCTTTGCCCGTCAGCTTTGTGGTCAAAGTCGCCGCTCAGTGCCTTTGTTTACTTGACACCTGTCCAACGGTTGCTTCAAAATTCTCACTTCAAATCCTCCGAGGCGCACAAAGCAAGAATGAACAGCACTGGAACTCGAGTGCTTCACAAGGAACGACCCCAAAAAGTGGCCACGTGTGTCTTTCACGCTTTGGTTCAAAAACAAAGCAAAAACAAAAACAGAAGTACTTTGGTTGGATTCCTTGTTCCCCCATCAAGGCGCTTGGCTTTCACTTCCTCGTCAAATGACCGGGGGCGGCGTTCAAAGAATTTCCGTCGGACATACGGATGGAAGCCATTTTAACATTGAGGGTTGTCGGCCCAACCCGTTTCAGGGAAATGATCAACTTATCAAACATTTTCAGAAGTCACCGGTCGTAAAGGGTCCATCTCGGGACGCAAAGGAGCCAGCCGACCGATTGTACGCCTTCGGCAACTCGCCATCAGGCCGATACTTGCGCCGACCGACTCCGTCGCGGCCGGCGATTTGGATTCACTTCGGCAAAGCCAAATTGGCCGGTCACAAGCCGTGTCTTGAAGTTGATAACGTGATGCTATGGAAGCGTCTCAGGCGCAAGATGGCAGGCCATATCAGAACTTCAAAGTAGTTCGCAATGATGGGAGAACTTCCAGCGTGGCTGCGATTGGCCCAACGTTGGATAAAGACGGCGGGTGTCGCGCTGCCTCCGCTCCCGAGCTTTAGAAACCACCGTTTGGTCCTCGGCCCGGTTTCTGGCACCGACTGACCACTTTGAAACATGGAGCTGAAAAGACGGGCCCGGCCAGACGGCCGGGCCAAGGCTTTTTGCGCGTGTATGGAAAAGAGTGTCTTGGCGGGCCGGCCTGTTGTTTACACGGACGGGCCCGGCGGTCACAAGATCTTCATTCGAGGCTCAATAATGATGGAACGAACGAAGCACGTGGGTTGGGTCGGCGGTTAGATAAGCCTCCCTGACATGGGCGGAAGACAAGTTGCCTAACCGAGCCGCCGGTCGACAATAGAAGCGAATATTGACAAGCAAACAAAGCGAAGAAGAAGAAGAGCCTCAGCGAGCCTGAGCGAGCGAGCCTGAGCGAGCGAGCGCACTCTTCACTTCCCCTTTGAAATGTTGACAAAGCGGACTGCGCCGCACCGTGCGTGCGTGCGTGCGAGCGGTGGCCTCCCTCCCTCCCTCGCTCGCTAGCTCGCAACGGCGTCAGCTCGCTCAACTTGTCCAACTGTTTGCAGCAAGTCCCCCTTGAAAGGCCATATTTGATGATTTGACGCAGCAATATAAGCGAGTGCGAAGCACATGTCACCCGAGTCGGCTGTTGTCACGCGCTCGCTAATATTGCTAAGCTAACGACACATACACACGCACGCGCACAGAGCGAGCGAGCGAGCGCTTCTCCATTTTGAGTCTTGTTTGGTCTTTGCCTTGAAAGCGAGCAACGTCGAATTGGTTTACACTCGAGGCAAATCGCTGTTATTTCTTCGACGCCAACCGAGATGTGCTCCACCGATGAACTCCGAGTGCGATTAGCCGGCCATTTCGACGCGTTAGCAGTTAGCTCATCCGGCTGGGCTAAGCAGCTACGAGCTACAAACCCAAACGTTTCATCCAAGCGTGACGAAACAAAAACAAGAGCAATAAAACAAGGACATAAAAAAGGGGCAAAATCATGCAGGTACTTACATCGTATCGCCCGCAGCCATTAACCGACTATCGGTCAGCGGTAGGTAATCCAGGCTGTACGACGTCGAAGTCATACTCTCGCTGTTTTATAAAAATAGCTATAAAAATAACAAAAAAATCACGAACGGCCGTCTATTCTAACAATGAGGACAAGGCGAGAACGTCCGCGCTCTCTCGCATGAAGGCAAAGCAGACGACGAGCGAGAACAGGTGCCGACTGACTGCCGAGAGACACTCGACGAGGAGGCGGAGGGGAGGGAGTGGACGGGAGGGAGGGAGGGAGCGGGAGAGGCGGAGGGAGGGAGGGAGGGAGCGGGGGGGGCGTCTCTTTCTTCCTCCTCCTCCTCCTCCTCCTCCTCTTCTTGCTCGTCCAAGTGCATGTGAAGAGCGAGCAGGCCCTGCTCGCAGGCCCTGCTCGCTCTTCCTGGTATGCAAGCACAGAGCGAGCGCCCAGAAAGAAAAGCAGAGAAAGAGAGATGCTTCGGGGGACGCTGCAGGAAAGCAGAGGCCTGCCTGGTCAGGGCCGCAAATTAGGTTACTTGACTCAAGAATGGTCATTTCTTTCTTCGGCAACCGTCCATCGCAGCAGCAGGAAGTAGCAAAGTCCTTTGTGACTGTACCGAGGACCAGTCTCCATTGGATAGGAATCTCCCACCGGAAGTCCTCCAAAAGCGTTCTTTCGCACCGGATCGGAACCGGGGACCTAAGGTTTTGCATTTGAGCGCCTGCGGCCCGTAGGCGAATGTGAAAATGGGACTGAAAATCAGTGGTGGCATTTTCCAATCGGTGGATTCCGATCAATTAGCCATCTTTCTATTTCTTGTCGCTGATTAAAAGGAGTTGGAGCCAAGCCGGCGGGCGGGCGGGCGGGCGGGCCAGCGACCTTCTGATTTCAGCTAGATTTCAGTAGAGCGCAGATCGATTTTTGTCAGCGCCTGCTTTTTTCCTCGTCATATTTGGCATGCGTACCGAATTGCAATCACACGATGAAAGCGCCGCCACCTCCGTTTTGGAGGTTCATAGGTCACGCTCCCCGTTGTGCAGTGGGGGAGGGTCGCCCCATCACCTATTGTTATCCAAGACTTGCGGGGTGAGGCCTCAAAACTGTTATGGGGTGTTAGGTAGTGCGTGCGTGCGTGCATGCATTTGCTGCTCCTTCCCCAGGTTTTATCAAACGGCCAATGGAATCGTCCACGGCGACGATTTCAAGGCATTAAAGAGCGAGCGAGCAAGCGAGCGCCCGCCCAAGTCAGCTCACAGCGAGCGCCCAAGTCAGCTCGTAGCTTCGCAGCTCGCTACGTACGCATCACGGCGCCCCCTCCACGCACGCGGCCCACTTTGCGACACGCATTAGCGCGACTGCCGCTCGGGGGCAGGCAGGCTATAAAAAGCTCTCGGGAGACCGTGCTTTCATGAAATCGAGGAGGGGGGCGAGCAACGAGAGCTGCGGCACGCCAAAAAATGCCCTTTGACTCTTCTCTCGCTCAGCGGATGTTGTGCAGGAACACGAATTCCTCGCCAATGCCTCCAGACACCATTTGAATTCATTCTGTGACGCCCCAGAAAAGACATTTTGGAAAGGTTTGTTTTTTTTTTTTAATCGGGCGCATTATGTTTGGCTCCATCCAAACATACTGCACTATCATGAAGCAATTTGATAGCATGGAATGACGCCGTTTTGTCGCTTTCGTTCAATGGTCGGTGCGCTGCTCAATCCGGCCACCCGGGGGCGGTAAAATGCAGACACGGCGATCGGAGAGGGCGCAAATAGTAAATACATCCGGCCGAGTCTCGTCGCGTCGTCTTTCCCCATTGTCTTGGTTTTGCATTTTGCCGGAAAGTAAACTCGCTAAAGAGTTTGAGGCTTTCTAGCCAACCAACGGCTGCCCGAGTTGAGGTGCGCTCAATCCCATCGTGTGGCTGGCCGGCCGGCACTTGCATCTCCAGATTACGATCCCAAAACAGAGAAAGCCATCGTATCTGGAAGAGCCGATATCTCGAAGCGCCTCTGTCCGATTGTGAAAGTTTGGTGCCGCTGCGGCGTCCGTCTTCCAACATAGCAGCCTCCTCTTCCTTCATCTCAAATGGGGACTACTGTCATCCATTCTAATCCCACCACCACATGTAGTACATACCACGCGTTTCTTGTTTACGTTTCGTGCCGCGCCCCAGCACTGCATGCATTTAAACGAGAGAAAAGAAAATGGGTCGTTACTGACCCGAATTTGGAAGGTGCACTTTTTCTTGTCTGTCGGCTTTGATGACAGCAGCAATTGGCCGAGTAGTGAGCAAATCTCAAGAGCTCTCCGAATGGAGAGGGAAGGCGGTAACCTCATTTCTTATTGGAGAGGAGGGTGGCGAACTCTGGTGGAAAAGGATGCCCAAGTTGCTGCAATTGCCACGGACAGACGAGGGCAACTTTCTCACCACTCCCGATCCGTCCGTGTCATTTGGCTTGATTGCTGAGCAGTGCGGTGGGCCGCAAGCCCCAAACGCAGCTGGGAGGGAAAAGCTCCACCAAACGCAGCTGGGAGGGAAAAGCTCCAGCTCGCCCGGCGGTCTCCCTCAACTCCAACAAATGCGTCTTGTCTATGCGTCTCTTTAAATGTCAGCCACGACCCGTCCGTCCGTCCGTCCGTCCCAGCCACCCCTTGTCTCCGTCACGCGTGCGGCGGCAGACGGCGTCCACGCAAAGCCATGCAGCTAGATGCATGAAGCAAGGAAGGAAGGAAGGAAGGAAGGAAGGAAGGAAGGAAGGAAGGAAGGAAGGAAGGAAGGGCTTGAAGGGCAAGCGGACGTACCTCATGGGCAGGTCCTCGCTCCTGACGACGGGGGGGCAGCGCATGCTGTTGGCGTACAGACTCTGCACCAGAGCCAGCTCGGAGGAGTGCTCCAACATGGATGGGGGCGACAGCAAAAGATCCACCTGGGCGAAAACGGGGACGGACGGGCGGGCGGGCTCCTGTCCTGCTCGGCTTTGCTCTTGCTCACTCGCTCGTTCCGTCCCGGAGTGCACCCGGCCCACTTCCTTCCCTCGCTCGCTCGAGCAGCCCCGCCCATTCGCAGCCCCCTTCCTGCGCGTGCGTGGCTGAAACCAAAGCACCCCCCTCGGACAGCGCTCGTGGTTGCGATGCATTGCGCTCCTGCCGCGAGACACTTTTGCCTCCACTGGCGCTCTCACTTGACCCAACTCGTACTTGCACAACACACTCGTCCACCATTTTTCACCCCCAAAATACCTCCATATTCGACAGGCACATTGGGAAACATTGAGGAACGTACAGTACAGCAGCCACACTGCAGTGCTGGCAAGGAACCGAGAGACAATCGTCAGGGTTGTGAAACTCTTCCCAGTGGATGACATAGGTCTGCATTGCACCGCCCCCTGGTGGCTACGCCAGAACGGGTAATGACGAATTACCACCGTTCACGATGCATTAAGAATCGGAGTTTGGACATTTTTGACGTTTAATTCCTGTCTGTTTTGAATCTGAAGAATGCCGGGGATGCTTTTACATTTGGCGGGTTGCGCTGCTCATCCTCAGATCATCTAAGCTTGTTTTCTTTTTTTTTTTCCTGCGTGAATATTTTAAAGAGCCATGTTGAAATCCAGTTGCGTGCCGCTCTATATGAATGCGCCGACGCCACAATTCCCAGTGCCGTGTTTGCTATACGTGCTCTGCGATTGGCTGGCCATCGGGTGGGGCCCGCCTCCCTCTGGCAGGCAGGCAGGCAGGCAGGCAGGCACGGGGAGAACATGCAAACTCCACACAGGAGTGGAACCCCGCACGTGTTAATGGGTGCTGCCCTGCATCTGCCGTCAAAAGAAGCAAGAAGTACGAGAAGAAAGTCAAGCTCCGAAACCTGGTTTGTCAAAATAATGTCTATTATTTTGGGGGGAAAGCAAATGGGAAAAAAGCCACTGACAAGCCAGTGAGAAGTGAACAGTACAATTTGGGAGAGTTGCAAACATTTGCGTCTTTCAAGTCTGCCGGCGCCGACCGACTCTCGCTCTTTCATGTGGGCTATCGTCGTCAAATCTGCAAAGCAACTACAATCGCAAGCGGGGCGACGGCGTGACACCGGGACCCAAAAACAGACCACGCAGGCTCGCTCGGCCCTGGCGCAACTTCCCATTTGGAAACAGGCAACGCGTTGCCCATCGTTGCAAGCGCTCCAAGCTGGACCTTCGGAGAGGGACGCGCCGTTTGGGGACCCTTTCCATGCCTTCCATTCGAGGGAGGGAGGGAGGGAGGGAAGGAGTCAAAATAAAATACAAACTTTTCAATTTAAAAAAATGTACAGAAATTACAGAGCGTTAAAAACATACCTGAAAACGCAGTCACCAAGTTGTGTGCGAAGAAAAAATAAAGAAAAAAAAACAAACAAAGAAAGCACTTGGCTTGAAAGTTGCTATTTACATTTGTACACTGCCGGTGGGGTGAGGGGTTGTAATTATGTACACGGAGAAATGAGAATGAAGGAAGAAATTGTCAATGTGAGCATTTTGGTGAGAAGATTGCCAGGCTCATCATCTGCTGTGTGCTGGTTAAAAATGTAGCCCCCCTCCCTCCCCTCCCGCCCAGCCCCAACTTGTTGTCTGGGCTAACACGACTAAAAATGCTCCACTTTTTCCCAAAAAGAAAAATGCGCCTTTTTGCATAGACTTAATGCGGTTTGTGTTTCTTCTTCTTGTGTTTTTTGTCCTTCTTCTTGCAGGAACATTTGACACAAAACCACTGCTGGTCCGCAGGGGGCGCTGCCACAATTCCCACGCAAACCCTGAACACAGAGCACAAAGCCACATGGTCACCATCTTCTCGGGGGATTTAGCGAAGGAAAAGGTCAAGGGAAGCAGCGTACCAGTGATACCAGTCGTCGCAGTCGTCGCAGCCAATCATGGGGCTGCCGTCGTCGGGTTTGTCGCATCCGGGACAGATCCAGATCTGATTGCCGCTTTCGTCTCGAATCTAAAAGCAAAGTGGTAGGAAACGCGGCGTCACGTCACGTGGCGTCACGTCACGTGGCGTGGCGTCACGTCATGTGGCGTCACGTCACGTCACGTGGCGTCACGTCCGTCGACTGGCTCACCACGTAGGTGCTGACCGTCTCGGTGACCACGCTGCGTACGGGCATCTTGAGGGAGGCGGGCGAGGACAGCGGCATGGCCGCCGACAACAGCGAGGGCGCGGGGGCCGGGGGTGGCGGCAGCGGTGACCCGGCCCCCGTGCACGCCGGCAACAGAATGGGAGGCGGCGGCGAGCGGGGACGACCGGCGGGAGTCGACTTGGAGGCGGGCGTCTTGGGAGCTGGAGATTTTGCTTCCGAGTTGGGAAGCACCTTGCTGATGACGCTGGAAAGGAGGCAGGACGACGACGACGACATCATCATCGTCATCGTCATCATCATCTCACCTGGCTATATTCAACTGTGCATTTGACCTGCCTCAAACTGAATCCAAAGCATCTAAAATGCGATCTTATTTTGTTGAATGCCAATGAAGAGCCAAATAAAATGGAGAAAAAAGGAAGGGAGCCGGGCCTCACATTTTGTCCTGGCCTCCCACTCGCAGCGTCAGCCTGGGAATGACCGGAGAGGGGAGCACCGGCACCGGCAGCGGCACTGGCGGCGGCAGCGGCAGCAGCGTGGAGTCGGCGGCCTTCACCTGGACAAAGAAAGGCAACTTTTTGTCATCACAGGCAACGTCCGTGGATGCGGTCACAAAGTCGGGACCGAGTAAGTCCTTTCATTTGGGGAAATAAGAAGGCGAAAAACCTTCTCCAATCGGAGTCTCTCCTTGTCTCTCTCCTTGTCCCGTTTGTCCTTGTCTTTCCTCTTCTCCTCCTTGTCGCGCTCCTTCTCCTTGAGCCTCTCTCGCTCCTTCTCCTTCTTTTTCTTCTTCTCCTTCTTGTCCTTCTTCTTGTCTTTGCTCTTGGCGTCCTGGAGGAGGACGGGCAGGGAGGGTGCCGGCGACGCCAGCGGCGGCGGGCGCTGGCCGAAGAGGGCGGCCAGCTCGGCGGGGGCCCCGCCTTGCTTCTGCCGCTCCTCCTTGCTCTTGTCCTTGCCCTTGTCTTTCTTCTCCTTGTCCTTCTTGCCCTTGTCTTTCTTTTTGTCTTTGTGCTTGTCCCTGTCTTTCTTGCCGTCTCCGTCCCTGCTTTTGAGCTTGACGGCGCCGTCGGCGGCCAGCGCAAAGTCCCGCTGGCCCGGGAGCTCGCCGTCCTTCCAGAGCATCTTGCCGTCCTTGGACGGGTCCTTGCTCTTGTTTTTCTCCTTCGTCTTGTCTTTGCCCTTGCTCTTGTCCTTCTCCCGCTCCTTGTCTTTGGGCTTCTCCTTCTTCTTCAGCTTGCTCTTCAGCTCCTTCTTCAGCTTCTTCTTCACGTCCGCCGCCAGCTTGCTTTTCTCCTGGAACGCCTTGAGCAGGGGTTCGGGCGTGGGAGGCGAGGCCGAGCCGGACGAGACGTCCTCTCGGCGCTCGGGCGTCTGGGCCGGAGGCCCGCCTCGGTGCGCCTTCCGGATCACCTCGTCGATGGAGTCGTCTAGGGTCCACTTGCCGGGGCCCGGCTGCAGGTGGAGCGGCGCCGAGAGGCCGGTCGCGCCCGGCACCGAGAGGCCGGGCGCCGAGAGGCCGGGCGCCGAGAGGCCGGGCGCCGAGAGGCCGGTTGCGCCCGGCGGGGCTTTGGGCGCAACCGGCTCCATGATGGTCAGCCTCCTGGGGCTGGAGAAGCCGTTGCTGTCCGAGTCGGAGCCCGAGGAGAAGGCGAAGGGGTCGGGCTGGCGCTCCGAACACGCCTTGGCGATGACGGCGCTGATGGAGTCCTCGATGGCGCCGTTGTCGGGCTCCGCTTTGAGGAGGGGGCCCCGCTCGGGCTCCTTGCCGTCGAACCGCAGGTGGATGTTCTCTTTGCCCGACAGGGGCGGCGGCTTGTGAACGCCGTCCACCCTGCCACTCGGGGGCTGAGGAGCTTTGGCCACAACCGGCGCCTTGGGGCTTTTGGGACTTTTTGGACTCTTTGTCCTGCCTGGGGATTTCTTCCTCTCCTTGGACGTTTTCGGGGGGGAATGAACGAGAGCGCCGCTGCCCGAGGCGGGAACGAGCCCCTTCGGGGACTTAGTCCTTTGTCTCCCCGGCGACGAGACTTTGGGCTTTCTCGCGGCGGCGGCGCTGCCGCCGAGGGCCTTCGGATCGGGATATTTGCCGACGGGAGGCTGAGGTCTGAAGGAGGGCGGAGCCCCGGCCGGGCTTTCGGGCGACGGCGGCTCGAGGTCGTCGTGAGAAGGCAGCATGCCCGGAGGAGGCACGCGCTGAGGGTTGAGCGAGGTGAGGGGCTCCCGGGGCTCGGCGGCCCACTCGGGGCTGAGGCCGGAGAGCCCGCGCGGCCGCTTGGACGTGGGCATCATGCCCAGCGCCTCGTCGGGGCTGTCCAGGGGCCTCTTGAGCGGGTGGTTCTCGTCGTTGACCGCCTCGTCCTCGTCGTCCTCGTCCTCCTCCATGGCCACCTGCATGGCTTCGGCCGAGGTGCCCGTGTCGGGAAGGACCTCCTCCTCCTCTTCTGGAAAAGGAGACACCAGTTACAGGCGGGCTGGCTGGCTCCTTTGGGATGGCGGCTGAACTCACCTTCTTGTAAGGAGACCAGAGGCGGCATGTAATCGGGAATATAGTCCCTGCGCTCTTCGGCGAACTGCGCGCCAGGCTGAGGGAACTGCAGGACGTTGTTCTTGGCGACGGGGAAGGAGGGCAGCTGCTGGGGGAAGGCCACGGGTTCCAGGTTGTTGACATAGTCGTCCAGTTCGCTCAGACTCACGCCCAGCAGCCGGAAAGCCTGACTCACATCGTCCAGGACAGGATCCGTCCTCCCGTCTGCCACGTCCGTGCACAAAAGGGTTAGGCAATAAAAACGAAGGTTGAAACTTCAGTGGTCGAAACTTGGATTTCAAGCCAGTCTACCGCATTTGCTAAGTTCAACAAGGTTGTTTTGAAGGACAAAACGTGATCTCGTGGCCCCAAATGATCAATTGAGCCCCAAAACGCCATTTTTGTTCAATCGCCAATTTGGAGAGCGACAACGCTGGACGGATCAACAGCGTGTGACCAAATATTAAGTTGACCAAACTGTAAGACTCAAGTACCTGAAAAATGTACTCCAGTCTCCTGTTGGGGCGCTGGTCACACTGGCCCGGTTTTGTGTTCTTTAGATTGGCTTGAAGAGTTTTACGCAACGGAGGCAGGTTGGCTTATCTTGACTTTGTTCTTGTTACTTACGCTCGAGACAACAGACTTATTTGAGTTTTAAAAAAGAAGACATGACAGACAAAAGTTTCAATTGAGAACGTGAAACCGTGATTTTTATCTAATAATCGAGCTTGATGCTATGCTCTGTTTGGAAAATGATCATGACGTATGAGTGAGGGGATACTCACTCGTGGTACGACAAAAAAGGTTCGAGATGAAACAAAAAAAAACTAGAACTGGAACCACCAGTTTACCGTACAGTCGAGTCGAGTCGAATACATTTCGACAACTTCCCCTGGGCGGCGCTAGTCTGAGAACAACAACGTGATCCCGTGCCCAAGCAAACGAGCAAAAAGGAAAAGAAAAGGGGGAAAGAAAAAAAAACCCAACGCTATTTGCAGAACAGTAACGGGGTCAAGCCATCGAGCACTTACACAGCTCCGAGTAGCGATGGCAGACGCGGCCCATCTGCTGGATGTATCGCTGCAGCACATCGGCCAGCAGGTCGCAGGCGGTTAGCTGAACGGCGTCCCAGCCCAGAGCCTGGCAGATCTGCGCCACCGACACACGCAGCAGCGAGCGGCCATAGCTCTCGCACATCGTCGGTAGCGCTCCTTCAATCCCGCTCAATCCCGTCTCCAAAGCACGCGGCCGCTCGTCATGGTTCACCAAAGCCTCGCTTGGGCGCGAGGAAAACCGCTAACGGGGCCAATTTGGCTCATCTACTTCGCTAGGTGTGTTGGCGCTTTTGCCAGAGTCGCCATCTTGATTCGTTCGCTCGACCCATCCCCGAAACGCTCAGTGCGCATGCGCGGGAACACTGACGCTCCGAGGAGGCTGCTCTCATGATGCGTTCGGGCTGACTGGGAGACCGCAACAACCACGGGCCGATTTCTACCTGTGCAACCTCCCGGTCTTAGGTCCTCGCTCCTCTGTTGGTTGCGCCTGCCAACCGAGCTCCATCGAGGAGAGCGACAGAGGAGCGAGGAGGGAGAGGACAAATGGATGGAGAAACGAGACGGTCGTTCCTCGATGACGCCATTTCATGGAGACGGCAATTAAAGATGGCGTCACGTCATTGACGTTTGTCACAAATCACTCGTCTCCTTGTCGGAACGTCCACTTTAATGCTCAAACACGATCAACCCGGGTCCTCTTCACTAATCCGATGGTGAAGTGGACTTTCCCTGCCTAAAGAGAGAAAGAGAAAGTGAATCATGATGCTGGTTTCATAAGCAGCAAACATGTTTGTACCCCCACGTAAACCTTATGACGAGATGCCAATGTTAATCTCTTGAATTCGGGGGGAAGTGAACGCAGCATATGACTCACGTGATCTCGGCGAAGGAATGAAACTAAAAGTCCACTCCATCTGCTAAGCCGCGCTTTGAACACACGGGTGAAACATGACAAGATAACTTGGCTGTTAAAGGCTCCGAGGAAGTTACGCTCCAACCAAGCAAGAGTCGGGACTTCAACTTTGTACGTTTTAGCTGCGACGTCCATTTCCTCTTCTCCCTCCCGCCGTGTGACGTCAGAGCCGTCGACGACGACCGGAAGTTGATACTCGAAGACAAGTACGGTTACTTGTGCAAAAAAAAAGAAAAAAAAAAAGTACAGTATTGGTCAAGAAGAAATTAGCCGATTTCTTAAATTGGAGTAAATCAAAACATGAATGATTAAAAAGTTCACGAGCTATGATGTAGTTCTGGTTCCTAATCAGTATGACATCTGCAGTCTGCTCATTTAGTTGAGCATTGATCAATAAGATAGCATCGCTCAATGATATGATTTGAAACTGAAATATGCTTGTGTTAAGACACTCTGCTAAAACAAGGTCCGATTCAATTTCTTGTCAAAAAGTCGTGGCTGGCATCAAGCCAGCGCACTCCTACGATACGGCTCGGTTGAACATGTTTGCATTGTTTCATTCAAAAAGACTGGTACTAACTGAACTCTTTAAGTTCACACTGTGGAAAACTGCGTTAGCGACTCCTCCTTTGTGTTTCTGTGTTGAAGCCTAATCGTGATCGTGATCCATCCATGTCCTGAACCGAGTTCCGAGTCCCACTCGTTGCACATGAATGGAATTGACACCGAGAGTTTTTTCTCACCTGACTTGTCAATGAATTCCTTCTTTTGTGTACTGCGCTGCGCTTTCATTGGCTAATGTGCTTCTTGTGTGGGCGCGGCTTAGCTGCTCCCTCGCTCGGTTGTGTCTGTTGCCAGAGGAACTGATGATGTCACGTTATGGCTTCTATTGGTTCAATTCGTTTATTTCATGAGTTCATTGCAATTTGTCAAAACATCATATATAGATTGCTACACTTGAAATCAGACCTCCACATAAGTGGTCCAAAAATCTTTTACAAACCATTCAATATAAATCTCCTATTTAAATCATCAGCTTAGAAAGGCACACACCAAAAAACAAACAGCAACATGATGGATTCGTATAAAACTCGCTCGGCTAAAGGTAGTACGGTTTTAGTTAATCAAGTCGTGAGGTTTATTGTTTGCATCGAGTAGCCAAGTGCAAGTGCGCACAAAAGACTTGAGGTCAGGCGGGACAGGCGTCACGTGGAAAAAGCCGTCAGGAAGGAGTCAACGCTCGCCGTCAGAATTCCGTTCTTCTCAAATTGGTCACCGAGCCTCGTATCTGGAAGAAGACAAGATCTTTTCTGAGGCGGGGTGGGGTGTGTTGAAGCCATCTGATTTGGTTACCATTGGAAACAACTTCTGATTTAGCGCTGCTGACCAGAAGTGAAACCGCTAGGCAGAAAGTCCCACCCCCTTTCTCCTGTTTTGGTCTCGCTTCCAGTTCAGCTCAGCTGGCAGCCAGCCGGCCGGCCAGCCAGCCAGGCAGCCAGGCAGCCAGCCGGCCAGCCAGCCAGCCGGCCGGCCAGCCAGCCAGCCAGCCAGCCAGCCAGCCATCCAGCCTTCCAGCCAGCCAGCCAGCCAGCCAGCCAGCCAGCCAGCCAGCCAGCCTTCCAGCCAGCCAGCCAGCCAGCCAGCCAGCCAGCCAGCGCCATGTTGCTCACCCGTTAGAAAGACAGGAAAGCGAGCGGCGATATTCTGGAGCTGCAAGTGCAGCAGGCAAGCAAGGTAGTCGGGACGATCCCTGGACTTGGCGTCGCATTCGTGGTATGGCAAAAGCGCACATAGTCCCGTCTCTTGGGACCAGCTTAAGAAGAGCTTCTTCTCCTCAGCTTCTGCACTGAACCTGGACGCACGCGGGAGGAGCTGAGGCGCTTTTAGCCTTGGTCACGCACGGGCTCATTTGGAAGCGAGCAGCCTACCTTGCATTCTCTTTCAATCGCCGACTGTCTCTGTAGTGCAGCAACCACTTCCACTTTTCCCTCTGGTTGAGCTCTCGCAGGACTTCCGAGAACCTTCTGGCCGTGTCTGAACAGTGGGCACCGAGCCATCAGACGTTCGGACCGAGGCAAAGCGAGCCGTACTACGTTACGTACCCAGGCTGAGGGCTTCCAGGGCCGGCCCATCAAACACCACAAAGCCTCCGCTGAGAAAGAGTTCTTGATGGGTGCGATTCACCAGATCGTGCGGTTCGTCGATGCCCGCGAACAGCACGCCCGGCGACTTTTTCAGCTCCAGTAAATGGGGAACCTGAAGCGACAGGTGCAAAAACCAGTCCACCATTCCAGTCGTCCAATCCGTGACTCCTTCCTACCTCCGAGAGGTGCGCGGAGATGTCTTCGTTCCTGACCACGATGAGGAGAGACGAAGACTCGAGGAAGAACTGGCTCGGCCGGACCGCCGTGTGACCCGCTGCTTCTAAACACGCCTTTGGAAAGTTGAACAAGTTGCGTCCACGCTCGATCACAATCAATCAATCAATCAATCAATCAATCAATCAAAGCATGTGTTTGCTACCTTTGTTTCGGCAAAGAAGGAATCTTCTGACGTGGCTAAGATGTAGAATCTGTAGTTGGTGGATTTCACGTGCCAGCGATCCTCATCCGCTTGGAACGGCCAGGATACGGCGAGGGGGGGCGGGTCGTCGGACGGGCCTTCCGCCGCGTCGGACTGAGCGCTTTCGCTGGCCTCGAGCCTACGTGGCGACTCTTCAAGGGTCCTTTTCGGAGAAGCTAGGACAAAGTCTTTTTCTGTCCGCTTCCCAAGCCTCTCTGCATCAGCACGGCGGACGTCTCGGACCCCATCTGGCCCATCTCTTTCACGTTCTCCGACGAGGAGGCTTTGAGCAAGCATGTCATCTCGGTGAGCGGCAGCCCCCGCCGCATCGGCCGGGCCGATCTCACCGACCCGAAGCACCGATGTTCTGCACGGGGCCCGACGCGCCGCGCCGTCGGCAGAGCTGAACGGAAGCTCGACGAGCTCCGCTTCGGTCCTTTCAGTCGGACTCCGGGGGCCAGAAAAGTCCCTGGTGGGGAGCTGTTCTTCCGCCTTCTCACCTGGCCCTTCCTCCGTTAATCCCGCAGCAGTTGGGAGTTTTCTGGTTTCAGAATCAATGAGGTCATTTTGGGCCGCTGCGCTCAAAGGTACGCGGCGGATGCATCGGGTCCCCTCCGCACTCGCCGCGACATTGGGCGCCGCCGAGGTCCCGCAAGTGGAAAGCGGCGACGCATCCGGCACGGCCGGTGGAAGCGCAAACGGATGCGCCTGGCTGGCGTTCTCCGCTTGAGAAGAACAAGCGTGGTCATTGCGCTCCGAGCCAAAGTCAATCAATCTGGCGGTGGAACGGCTGTAGAAGAACCCGATCCACATGTGAAGGACGAGCCGCGCGTCTCGGCCGGACTCGCCGAGAGACGAATCCCACGGGCTGCGGAAAGGGAAAAAGATGAGAGGTGGCTCGCTCGCTCGCTCGCTCGCTGGCTGGCTGGCTCTCTCTCTCTCGCAGCTCCGTACGTACCCGTGCAAGGCCCGGAGGACGGTCCTGTCCTTTGGATCGCACGAGAACCTGCTGTCTCGGCTAAAGTCGTACTTTTCCGTCCACTGGCGTGTCACAGCCACGGATCCGTCTTTGCAAAGAAAGCTGCGGTGGCGCCGGAAGGCCTGGCTCCATTTGCTGCTCCAATGCTCTTTTTCCTTTTGCTCTTCAGAGGAGGCCCGCGGCGGCCTGTGAAGCAATCCACTGGAACCGCTTAAGGGGGCCACCCGGAAGGGCGTGCCCGCCAACGGCCACAGCGGTAGCGAGTACGCGTGTTCTTTGGACAACAAAGAAAGCAAGTCGCCGCCGCCTTCCACTTTGGGCCCGAGAGCTCGGTCGCCATTTTGGCTCGGGTCGCTCTGCCTCCGAGGCCGCCGCTCCGCTTCTGACGGAAGCGTCTGGCGGTCGGCCCCGAGCGCCAGGTCGGCGAGTAAATTCAAGGCGTCTGTCGCCGGCTTTGGCGTCCCGACCGCTTCTTTGGCGCGGGATGATGGCCGCTCAAAGTGCATCCACCCTGTGCGCACAAAACATAACAGACAGTGAATGGCGCCAGGAAAGGAGAAACAAAAAAAAAAAACAACAACAAAAAAAAAAAAACAGACTCACATGTCTTTTGAAAGTGTTCCCGTGAGATGTGGAGCTGCTTCCTGAGTGTTTTCATTCTCTTCCACTTTGGGTAAATGGACGGAGGCCTGGACACGATTTGGCCTTTCGGGCCTCGCGTCTCCTCCGGCGGCCATGTGGGCTCCGAGCCGTTTGGCACGGAGGCCGTGCGCTGGGCATGGAGCCTGCTTTTCTTCCCACCGGGCTGCGTCTCGGCGCCGAGAGCTTCAGGATGGGAATCCCGCTGATGTTTTGTCACGGTCCTCCTCCTCCCTGGTGCGTCGTCTTCCTCCTCGGCGGCGGCACCTTGCGGCCCGAGCCCGTCTTCACCGCTGCGCTCTGGACTTCCCGTCGGCAGTTGCGGAGCCGCTCGGTCCGCGTCCGGAGTTACGGGAGGGCTCGGGAGCCGAGACCCAGCGGAGAAAGTTGAGCCGTGAGGAACCAAGACTCTTCCGCATTCGCTGATGACTGGCCACGCCAAGCGGCAACGTTCCGATCGGTCTCTCAGGGGAGCGGCGCCGCTCGGCACGGCGCGCTCGTCGGCCGGCCGTGCGGGAAACGGATGGGAGCTGGCCTTTCTTGGCTGGGACCGAGGCGCCCGCCAAGTGGTTTTCGCTCTGCGCCTCTCCACAGACGGCCCTTTTGGACTTTTCATTTGCTCATTTGCTGGCGCATCCGTCCGCAGGCAATCCGAAGGCCTCAAAGGCTCCTTTGCCGGACTCTTGCGGGTCACGCTTTGCTCCGAGGTGAAGCTCACGATCAGCTCGGCGGGAACGTCGTGAGTCGGCAAGCTTTCGGCTCCCGCTCGCCAACGCTTTGGCGCCACGGTCGCTTCGGCTCCCGCGCTGCTCGTCTTCTCCGACAAGGTGGCGGGAGCGGCTTGACTTTTCTCAAGGTGGGGGGTCCGGAACGTGCCCACTCCGGGACGGTGGCTTGCGTTGGGGGGGTCGTTTGCCGCACGTGTTTGCGCCTGAGCGGTGTGTGCGTCCAACGTCGCGGGGCTGTCTTTCGGGCCCGTATGCAGCGGAGCGGCGAGTGGCGCCGTGGGCGCGTCACCGGGAGCGGCGGGTCGCAGGGATGGACTTGGCATCAGCGTACGCGTCACCACGTCACACAGGCCTTGGCTTGTTTTCTCCACTTGGCCTTGGGCCAAACGGAGTACGGGCAGAATTCTTGGAATTTGACATGAGACGAAGCCAGGCGCTTGGGGCTCTGCGACAATCCAAAGAAAGGACATGTGGCGCGACTTGGGCGGCACGGCTTCTTTGGATCGGCGCTTACGTACCCTTCGTTGCCGACGCTCTGAAAAGGAGAACAAATGTTTACGTTTCTGTTGTTCTTTTTCTATTTGCGTCAACTCACTGACTCACTCACTCACTCACCTTCTCTTTTGATAGGAAAACGCCACCACAGCAAAGGGGCAAGTGAGGCTGGGCGCCGTTTGCTCGCTTCCGTCGTCGAGCAGCTCGTAAATGTAACACTGCGGAAAGGAAAGGAAAGGAAAGGAAGGCAGGGGGGGAGGGAGGCAGGGAGGCACGTCGCTCCAGAACCCCCTTCGGCCGACGCCTTACTTACTTGGGTTCTCTGGAAGGCGAGCGAGAAGCCGGTTTGGGCGGTGACGGAGGCCAGGTGCTGCGACACGTGGCAGTCAAAGCCCGGTGTGGGCGCCAAGACATCGTGACGGCGGTTCTCGCAAACTCTCTTGACTCGCCCCTGCGGCACGGACAACGTCAACGGACAAGTCGAGCGAGCGAGCGAGCGAGCGACGCCCGGCGGGAAAGTACTACCGTAGTCAGCCTGATGATGGCCACGTAGCCCGATTGTCCGTCCCGCCAGCGCTCCGGGCCCAAACAGTCGGAGAACATGGAGATGTAAATGCCTGAAAGACAAATGAAGGGAGCCAGTCGGGCGACTTGCAAAATCTCTCTTGCCGGAGAATATTCAAGAAGCCGACCGTTGCGGCTTTCCCGCTTTTGTTGATGGTGGCGGTGAGAAAGTGATGGCAGCCCGCTGGCCTTTGACTGCTCAGCCCGTACCTTGAGCAAAAGTCCACCATATTGATTTTCGTTATTTACACGCGGGGCTGTAACAGCAGATTGTTGAGCGCTGTCTTTTTTTTTTTTTTTTTCTCCTTTCAACAGTATTCAGGCAAGCTCGCTGGCGCGGGATGTGAACGTGACGACTCCCAAGTGCGCCATTAATGGGGCTGCTTGAAAAGTCTTTTTTGTTACCTTTTGAGGGGTCTCCCAAACTGGAACAGGAGCTCATCCCAGTGAGTACTCCAGTTTGCCCGAGCGCATTGGCCTGCAAAGAGCAAAAGATACGAATAACCGTCAAAAGTAAGACGAGCAGGGAAATGTGATTGAACGGAGAGATTTGTACCTTGTGAACGTCATCAAAGAGCAAAAAGCCATAAGTCTCCTCCAGGTCCTCTTCAGAATAGCCCGCTTGTTTTCTCTTGGCTCGAAAGGCGGCGTACTGCGTGCGTCAAGTGGGATACAAAGCTTCATTGATGTCTTTCTTTGGCCGCTTAGGCGTCAGCGTTCCGCGAAGCTTTCGTTCACCTTTTGGTTCAAGGCTGGGTTTTGAACCAACGAAGCCCATTTGTATCTGAAGGACAGCTTGGACTCTGGGTACAAGAAGGCACTTTGGAGCGGAGCCAAGATTTTCCGTTGAAAAGCGTCCGAATGTTCCCTCACTGCTATTAAAACACCTGAATGGGAAGGGGAGCAGAGCACAGCACATTGGCTTGGCTTGGCTTGGCTTGGCTTGGGAAGAAAGCAAGGGCCAAATGCACACAGAGAGAGAGAGAGAGAGAGAGAGAGAGAGAGAGAGAGAGAGAGAGAGAGAGAAAGAGAGAGAGAGAGAGAGAGAGACTCCTCCATTCCATTCCATTCCATTCCATTCCATTCCATTGGTCTCGCTCGTCGTACGCTTACGGCAAGCAATAAATACACAAAGCACAAGGTCGAGTCTGTTTTGGGGCTAAGAGTTGGATTCACGTTGATTTATGAAGATGAAAGTGAAAGTTAAATGTACTCAACTCGAAGCGGAATCGGTTCCACTTTCCATTTCGGAACTTGTCAGCTGTAACGCTGTCCTCGTGTCCGTCCTCGAAAACAAATGCTTCTTGGTTGAAACATGACCCTCCCCAAATCAAGTGGCATTCAATCTACGTAGTCCCAACCGCGCAAATCTACTTTCGCTTTGCGCCCGCCCGACCGCTCGTGAGATGAAGGGGAGACAAAAATAGAAGACACACGCATCGTTGATCGGCTCGTTCCAAACCAGGAAGTCAGGTTCCCCGGCCACGTAACACACGGGAACGAAAAAAAGAAAAGAAAAGAAAAGAAAAGAAAACGAAAAACAAACACGGCCCAGCGACGACAGCAAAACCTTGGATGAATTCCGTTTTAGCTCGTCAATCCGACGTAGGTGAAAATAAAATCCTGTAGTGACGGAAAGCGACGCGGCTCCACTCGAAACGAAAGCAAACCAGTCACCGGCGGTCAGCCACCGCATCCATTTTGAAAGTTGTCAAAGGAAAGCTCGAGCGAGCGAGCGAGCGAGCGAGGGAGCGAGAGGACGTGCTGTTCGATCGTGGGAGTCGCTCACGCACGCGAGCGAGCGAGCAAGCGCGCCCACTCGTCTTCTCAGCTGTTCCACAACATTGGCCGTCCATCGCCCGATATGTTGACGACGTACGACAATGTTTAGTACTTGACAGGAGTGCTCAACTTTTGGTCTCCAACTTGTTTGGAGCCAGCCGCATGGCACTAAAGACGAGAAGAGACGAAAGACGACGCTCGTTCTGTACGACGTACGCGACTGTGCTTCACATCATTAAACGTCAAACATTGACAAGTATTTACAAATATAAAAAAAAGACACTCGAAAACTAAGTCGATTCAAAGAACATTTATCGCAAGAGTCAGTGTGGTTTTCAATCCATTTTAAAAAAATCTTTATTTGTATTCTTCTATGCAATCATATCTCGCAGTTGGTTTGTCAAGTATTTGCCATGTATTTTGCGTTTTATAAATGAAAGCCAAAGAATTTTAAAGTGGCCCTTACATTCGTCCGTTTTTCTGAATGTGGCCCTCAAGCAAAAACGTTTGGACACCCCGAACGAAATATACTGCCCAAAAAAATTACAAAGTATTGGGACAAGAACAGACAAAAGTGGCCCAAAGCTGACAAACGTTGATCAAAATCTGACAGGAAATTGTAAAAAAAAAAGTCTCAAAAAGCTGAAATAAATCTGACCGAGAATACAAACATATATGTACCCTTTCAATTACGAATCTATGAAAGCCAACTAACTCTGACAAAAAAGGGACAAAGATACGACCGAGAAGCGACAACTAGCTTGCGTATTTGTGGTCACGTTGTAGGCGATGACTACACTTCCCAGAGTTCTTTGCTTTCGCCCGATCTCGTTTGAACGACGGACGGGTGGACCGGAGAGTGGGCGGGCGTGCAGGCGTGCGCGCACGGCGTTCTTTTTGCAGCAACGTCCCGCGCGCTGCCGCTGGCGCTCGCTCGCTCGATGTGACTTGCATCCTCCGTTGAATGTTCCACGGTGCGCGGTCGAGCGAGGAAAATGACGGCATGGAGATAACGCGCAACAGGCCGTCCATGTACGGAGACATCGGTAAGCAGCTTAGCACTCTGCCAGTTGCCATTCCAAACAGAAAGAAACAACTGCGCCTTACCTTGCAACAACAATTCATCACTTGTTTTGTGAACAAAATGGAACTATACAAGTCCAATCCAATTGTAAATGATGCTAAAGTCAAAAGAAGAAATGTTGATTTTAAAATGAATGAGCTGTCAAAGTTGTCTCCCCCATTTTCAGCCGAAAAGAATCCAAATAAATCATGCCATTCCAATCAATTCCGAATGTGTCAGCACGTCGTCACGTGTTGATAGGATTCGCTCAACACTTTCCACTTTTCTCTGCTTGTAACCTGACTGACTGACTGACTGACTGACTGACTGACTGACTGACTGACTGACTGACTGACACTGACTGACTGACTGCTTGCACGTACAGCTCACGGTCTGGGCTTCTGGACGGAGCGGTCGGCGGTGCACGAGGCGGCGGCGCAAGGCGGGGCGGCGCGGCTGCAGCAGCTGATCCGGGACGGGGCGGCCGTCGACGCACCGGCCGTCGACTCCGTCACGCCCTTGCACGAAGCCTGCGTCCGGGGACACGCCCGCTGCGTCGCGCTGCTGCTGGCCGCCGGGGCGCAGGTCAGAACTTTGCAACCAGGATGCTCAAATACAGGGGGAAAAAAAACCCAAAAGAGATCTGAAGCCGTGACCGGATCGGATCGCCTGTCCCTTGGAAGATAAATTATTTGGTCGCAAAGTGATGGTCAATGAAATGAAAACAAGTCTCTTGGAAAAAACAAAGTCAAACTCCGCTGATGAGGGTGGGCTTTTTCCCCCGATGAGCCCACAGGTGGACGCCCGCAACATCGACGGCAGCACGCCGCTGTGCGACGCCTGCGCCGCCGGCAGCCCCGAGTGCGTCAAGCTGCTGCTGGAGCACGGCGCCGCCGTCAACCCGCCGTTCTTCACCTTCTCGCCGCTGCACGAGGCCTGTCTGCGAGGTAGCTCACATCAGCAAAATCAGCACGTGCGCCATGATGCGTGGGTGGGTGATGGAGGTCAGGCAGCCACGCAGGCAGGCAGGCAGGCAGGCAGCCACGCAGGCAGGCAGGCAGGCAGGCACACAGGCAGGCAGGCAGCCACACAGGCAGGCAGGCAGCCACACAGGCAGGCAGGCAGCCACGCAGGCAGGCAGCCACGCAGGCAGCCAGCCACGCAGGCAGGCAGGTAGCCAGGCAGCCACGCAGCCACGCAGGCAGCCAGCCACGCAGGCAGGCAGGCAGCCACGCAGGCAGGCAGCCACGCAGGCAGGCAGGCAGGCAGGCAGCCAGCCAGGCAGCCAGGCCCCGGGCGCCCGCCTCTTAAAGGCACCGACCTGACTCTAGGTCCATTCAATACATCACAGGGCATGTTTCCAAAAACCCCCATCTGATTGTAATGTTTGTCGACAGGCAATTTGGATTGCGTGGAGCTGCTGATCCAGCACGGCGCCTCCATGGAGGCGCACGACTGCCGCTACGGGACGCCGCTGCACGTGGCCTGCGCCAGCAAACACTACCTCTGCGCTAAACTGCTCCTCAATGCCGGTCAGTGGAAAACAAACAAAAAATGCCCAGCCGGACCACCTTCACTTGGCAGTGTTTCACATCTTTTTGTCACGTTTTTGGCACCTGTTTTATGCTTCGAGTTTTGTCTGGTATTTTTTCACCCCCTGCCCCGCGGGGCCTGCAACCGGCCTGCCTTGGCCTGCCTTGGCCTGCCTTGGCCTGCCGTGGCCTGCCGTGGCCTGCCTTGGCCTGCCTTGGCCTGCCGTGGCCTGCCTTGCCCTGCCGTGGCCTGCCTTGCCCTGCCCCGGCCCGGCCTCCCAATTTGATCAGGTCTTCCAGTGCAGCTGACATTTTCTTTCAAAGGCGCCAATGTGAATGCGGCCAAGCTCCACGAGACGGCGCTCCACGCCGCCGCCAAGGCGCGCCACGTGGAGCTGATCGAGCTGCTGGTGGAGTTTGGCGCCGACCTGCACGCCCGAGACAACGCAGACAAGAAGGCCGTCCACTACGCGCCGCTCGGATCGCCGGCGCATCTCTGCTTTCGCTTCTACGAGGGTACGCACGCGCACACCGACGCTCGGCGGCCGCAAACATTTGGGATGTTTTGTCACCGTGTGGAATGAAGGCTAATCGCAAGTGCTAACCATCAGCATTGGCCTACCTTGTGTGTTTTGTGGCGCAGACACGCCGCTGAGCCTTCAGCAGCTGGCGCGGTTGGCCCTGAGGAGGATCCTGGGCGTGAAGGCGCTCCACGTTTTCTCCCAGCTGGATTTGCCCAAACGCACGCTCGCCTTTCTGTCGTACGCCCCGGCTCCCGTCTTCCGAGTCTGACCAGCGTTTTGGAAGCCTCACTCACGCAGGCACGTTGGGATCTTTTTTTGGATGGACTGGCCACCGAAGCCAGATGTGCCGCCCGACTTCTCGAGTGTGACGCTTACGCCCCTGCAATCATTGAACTCCAAAAAAACAACAATATTGTTCTGCTAACCGTAAACGAATCCCTTTTTTGTTTTCATCTGACAAGATACAACAATCATCCTTCCCAAAGGTACACAAGAAAAAAATGAACCCACCTACTACGTCTGTTGACAAAACCTTTAGTTAACACAAGGCTGGGCTTGGAATGATTCCTGTTTTCACTCTTCTTCTTGCAAATGAACAGCATCAAACATCATGGTGTGCCACCATCTAGTGGTCAACAGTGGAACGACACCCAAAACACTGGAGCCCAAACAACAGCTACAAACTGTATATATGTATAGATAAAAAATGCTGCAAAATAGCAAACCTGCGGTGGAGTGGAGGTGTGTGTGTGTATATACATACATATATATATATATATATATATATACACATACACACACACACACACACACACATTTGTAAATCACACACATGGTTCTACCTTTGTGAATTGTGTATGAGCCAAGATAATAAAGGAGACTGCTCTTTGTTGGAGTTTTGCACTGGGCCAAAATGGAGGAAAGATGGGCTCCCTTTTTGTTATTTGTTCAGCAAATACAAGCAATCACACTCATGTCAAAGACAAACCGACCGGCAGGTGTTTATTTTCGCAGGGCATTCCATTTCAAGGCTCGAAATAGAAAATAAAAACGGTTTGTCATTTCATGATGCAAAGTTGCAACGACGTCAACAAGAAATGTTAAGCGGGACTGACTGACTGACACACATAGAAAAGCCCAAATTCAATGATCCAATTTCACTTCTTTGGTGGGAAAATGGTTGCTTTTGACGGCACCGATTTAACATGAAAAAAGGCGTTCAAACAAATGGTGCCACTGTGTGCCGCCGGGGCACGCGACCAAAGAAAAAGACATCGCAAGCCGTCTGCTGTCCGGCGGCCTCTTACCATGTCACGTGACTTTTCTCTTTGAAAAGAAATAACAATTTTCAGACCAATGATTTGAAACGGAATCATTCGAGCGGCTGCAAATCGCAAACTTAGTCAACATACAGCACATGACAAACATGGACGGATTTTTTTTTTTTTTTTTGGTCTTATGTTCAGTCTGCTACAAGGATTTGAAACAAAACACGGACGGACGGGATAAGCGGTGAAGCCGTTCACCTCTACACTCCCGTCTCCTTCCTGTTTATGGAGCGCCGCGACCTTTGCGGCCTGAGCTGAGGCCCCCCCTCCGGACAGTTCTCGTCGCAGACGACCGCCGAGCGTCGCTTAGCCCGCGCGACCGCCGCGCCGCCGCCGCCGCCGGCCGGAGCGTGGCGCTGTGCCGTGGCGTGGCGCTGTGCCATGGCGTCGCGCAGGCAGTTGAGCCACTGCTGCTTGTGGTAGACGTCGTTGACCTGCAGCGTGTGCGACTGGCCGTGGGACGGGTCCGAAGAGCTCACGCGGAAAACGTTCTTTGCTGGAGGGAGAGAAAGACCAAAAAAAAAGATTGAGGACATACTTGTGAGGAAGATAGGATCAAGTGCAAAAGAAATGGACATGCGCTAGCTACTTTCAGTGACGCAAACTCAGACAAATTGATGGACCTTTGTCGGCGCTGGCGAAAGCCCCCCTGAAGGAGCCCCCCATGCGGACCTCGCCGTCCTGCAGGTCTTCCAGCGCCAGGTCTCGCACGGGGATGGGCTGCCTGTACACCTGGAAGAGGCTGCGCTCGTTGCGCGTCACCGGCCGGGTCAGGACCAGCAGCTCGGAGAACAGGAACACGTGCAGCCTCTGAGAGAGGCACGGCATTTGCATTGGAAATGGAGGCAGGAAGCAGACGACGAGCCCTTCTCGTGGGAGCGGACGCCGCGCGCTCACCAATCCGCTCTTGTTCCTGAGCTCGCCGTGGCACAAGAGGCTGCGGCAGATGTCGATCAAAGGGTCCCGCTGCTTGGGGTCCAGATACTCCAGCTTGTCCACGTAGTACTGGCACTCCGACTCGCCTTTCCTCACGTTGATGTCGGACAGAATGTCCTGGATGATGCACACCTGGGCGGCCCAAACACAACGCGTCCGCTTGGCTTCAAAGTGGGGGAAGGAACGCACGGCTTTGGAGCGGCGGCTTGCGCTTTCGCTACTCCTACCGCCCTCTCCAGGTTGGCGACGTCCGGGTGCTCGGCGGGGGTGTGCCTCATGATCTCGCGCAGCAGCAGCGGGTACTTGACCAGGCGCGAGCGCGGGATGTCCAGGAAGCTCCACAGGTCCAGCTTGCGGCTGAAGGGCGACTCCAGGCAGCGCTGCAGGAAGTCCTGCACTCGCCGGTCCTGCTTTTTCTGGTCCAGGAGCGCCTTGGCCGCCAGCTGGTTGCTGCAGTAGTTTCGGTAGGCGTTCAGGCCCGGGAGCTGCCGGGAGGGAGGGAGGGAGGGAGGGAGGGAGGGGAGTGGGGGGAGGGAGGGACCACCGCCCGCGTCACGCTTTGATGGCGCCAAAACCGACAGCCCGGCCAGGCCGGTCCGGGCGCCTCGCTCACCCAGTCGATCACCATTTGTCCAATCTGGGCCACCGTCCCGTCGGGGCTGGTTCCGTGGGTCAGCTTCGCCAAGAGATCTGCAAGAAATAAATCCAAACGTGGCGGCGCTCAAATCGACTCGCTTTGCATCTGCGTGAAGTCGCCGAGACCCGACAAAGGCACGGTTGGATGTTGACGTGAGGCGAGAGTAACCCGACCCGATTGTTTTGCCGTCAATTGGCTGATGGGCCATTTGACACGCAAATATAAAATGTTCAACAGTTGCCAGCCGTGAAATCATTCTGGGTGTCTGTGTTAGGCTGCCCCCAGGTGGCCAGAGTAGACGGCGCCAGCCACATCGAGTGCAATGGAATTGAAGCACAAAATGCAGCAAATGTGGCACGCCAAGAAGATGGAGGGATTCACCAAACGGCAAAAAGAGAAGAGGAGCGGCCGCGTGCGTGCGTGCGTGCGTGCGTGCGGCCTACCCTGGTGCAGCGGGATGTACGCATCCAGATCGCCAAAGATGTGCTCCAGCTCCTCCTCCGTCATGATGGCCAGCTTGAGCATGGGGTCGTGGTACGCCTGGGCCCAGCAGCCGGAGTTATTGCCCAGGCCCGGCCGCAAATGAGCGCGTGATGGTTTTTAAAGCTCTCAAACCTTTCGTGCGAGCTGGAGATCCTCGATGAGATCCCGCTCGCCCCGGAAGAGCTCGTAAATGGCCTGGGGAAGAAGAGCGCTCGGGTTACTCGCCTGGACCGTGCTGCTTCCTCACCGGTTGCTCCAAAATGGCTGGCGGATGTCAAACCTCCTGCCTCTTGATCTCCTTAGGGGAGAAGGAGCTTTTCTGGTGAACGTCCAGCGTCTCCGACCACAGCGTGCTGTTTCTGCGCTTGCTGGGCGTGGGAGCCACAGCCACAGCCGCCGCCGCCGCCTTGCCGCGGAGCGCCGGAGACTTGACGTCCCCTCGCAGCGACATGGACTGGGAACGCCACTTGAGCATTGAGTTGGACAAGTGGCCGATTGCGGGACGAGTGATTATCGTCGTTACCTGGAGGCTCTGGCCGAAGCGCCGCACGGCCCCGTTCTTGGAAGGAGACATGAAGTTGACCAGAGACGACACTCTGGCCAGCGGCCGTCCTCTCTTGTTGGTCGGCTCCTGACAAAGGCCACAAAGTGCACGCTCGTAAGGACGTTGGAGAGTCCGAGTTGAGCCAACACGAAAAGGTGCAAAATTGACAAGGACTCTCACCTTCAGGTCAAAACCGGACAGGCTGACCGAGTCGTCTTCCTTTTCCTTGCGTTTCCGCTTCTGCGGCGACAATATTCGCGTTTCAACGAGACGACTTCTTGTTTATCTGTCGTCGCTACAATTATGGGGTTGAAGAACCCCTGAACTGGCTTTAAGGGGGGGCGTGGTGCTAAGCTTGTACTCACCAGACTGAAGTCCCAAGGTGTCCCTGGAGTCAGAAAGGTGAAGGAGCTTCCTCTCTGCAGTAGAGCTCTAATAAGAAGTGGCACAAAAACATCAGCGCAGCACACTACACACTAGAAGACATGCCGTGAAAATGAAAAAAGTAATATAGAGTATAAAAACGGAGTAAATGAAAGTTCCAAAAAAAAAAAGAACTGATTTTGCTTGAACAATCCGCAGTGTGTTTACAAAGCCGAGCTGCACCCTCCTGCTGCTATTTATATATATAAAAACAAAAAAAACAGCCTTGGTATTGTGAGTCTCAGCGTGGACTCGGTTCTAAGTGGATGACACCCACGGGTTGATCCGAATGATCCTGTGTCCTACTTTTACAATTCAAGTAAATGGAGAAATCTGGAATCCTTGACAACTGAATGTGTTATTTCAACGGATAATGGCCTTATATTAAACGGTGTTTTTTCTTCTTCTTCTTTTTTTGAACAAAACTGCAATGTACGCACAAGCCGATGAACAGTTTTATTTTGATTGCTTGTTGGTGTGGTTTGATCGGGACTGTTGCGTTCGGATGCAAGTGGTAATCCATATGACCTAAAAGCATCATGAGCTGCACGCGTAGCTAAAATGACCTTTCGATAGATTTGATGAAAACGCTGCGCTCGAGTTTGAGTCATGTGATCCGAAATGTCCGGATTCTCGGACGCACGTGAACGCATCGTTTACCAATCGCAAACAAGCAAAGAAATCCGTTTTTGTACGTTTCTTGTTTTCGTAGTAGCGCTACAGAGTGTGCAGTAGTTCGGTTTAAACACGTTGATGTACTTGTTGGAGTTATTTCGGCGGAGCATCCTCGGCGAGGGTTCAGCAAGGCTGCAGACACTGGCGGTGGACAATCTCGATGACGTCCGACGAAGCTTCGTCTTTTTCCCCAACGGCGCTGCCGCTTTCACTTCTTCCCCCTCTTCCATCTCGCCGAAAACTTTCTTAGGTTCGAAAACAAAACCTTGACGTGAACAGAATGACGGAAATGGCTCGGAAATGAATTGTAAATGTAACAAAGACAACCGACTGCAAAAGCTGAGCACAGGCAACACGGCGGAAGTTTGAATATGGCGGATTATTGTAAACGGACCAATCAGAGAAGAGAACGCTACAACTGGGAGGAGCCAAGGAGCAGAAACTTCCCAACTTGTTACGCTCCCTTTGCAAATACAGGAAGAAACTGTGACATGAATTCTTCACTGCGCTTGAGCACAAGTACAGATCAGATATTTTTTGTATCAACAGTTACAAAGAAGACTAGTAGTGTCTCGGTCTTTCCGGCATCCATCAAATAATTCCACTTAGATTATTGACAAACCGACATTTTAAATATACGGCGAGAGTATATGAGACAATGACAGCAACTAAAAGTCACAAACACTCAAGAGCACGGTTTAGGATTAAGACAACTTTATTCACATCTATTTTTACATTTGACTCGCTCCTCCGCATGGATATGAAACAGCGCCATCTGCTGGATCTGGTGAGGCACTGAATCGCCACCGCGCACTTTTACCACCCGAGCGGTCGGTCCACAAATACAATACATACAACTTCATGGATATAGCGCATTTCACCCCACCTGGACATTGAGAAAACGGTGTGAGTCCACCTCCCAGAACCCTGATTTCATGTGGTGCTAGACACGGTACAAACATCTACGTCACCAAATGAAACCAGTTTCTGAGTGCGGTCCTTAAAATGAGAGCTCAAGTTCAAAGGCACAGACATTGAGAATGATCAGCACGTCGCAGTTACAGAAAGATGCACGATAAAAGCCGACAACTGCGCCACAAACTGCACGTCATTCATCGACACACGCACAGAAAAGCTCTTACACACTTGAGTGTGAGGAGGAGTAGCAATCTTTAGCCCGATTCTTTTGTGGACTGGAATATCGGGCCCACCGTGGGCCGCCCACGAGTTTGTATTCACGTGTTTCCAGGAGTCTGATATCTTCGTCCGGTCGCGCTCTTCTCGGCTGCACTGCTTCCAGCACCTGTATGGGGAGGTCACGAGGAGTTTTTGTCCAATCGCTCTTCAGCCAGTAAGTGGAGGCTCGGCTCTTGGACTCCCGCTCTGCCCAGTCATGCGTCGTCACCGCTGTGCGAATGTTTGGGAAGGGGCGTCGGCTCGGCTCGGCTCGGCTCGGCGGCGCGGCGCGCACTGGCAACCGCCGGCAACCGTGTGAATTACTGAAGCAGCGAAGTGACAAGAAAAGCGCGTTATACAGCCAACGCAGGAAATTGAGGCGGAAAATCAGCTCAATCTTCATCTCACTCATCTCCAATCACGCATGCAGGCTCATTTGAAGTGCAAGAACAGTTCTGAGCCAAACAGTTTCCTGGCACCGACACACTGAATCACCCACCACCAGGGGTTGGATGCGCTTTGGCAGTAAACGCAACTCACTACATACTTTGGCAGATAGTAAAAACAAAAGATAGTCAACAAACAAACGTGGCTTCAAGCTGTTGTGGCTTCACTACCAGTTGAAGCTGGCTAACCATAAAAAGAAAAACACACATGTGCTTTAAGCAAAACCAAAACAACACTTTGACAGTACAGACATCCTTTTCTTTCGAGGAGCTAAGTGACGCAAGAGGTTTGGGTGGCAGGTAGACTTCCATCGCTGAGAGCCACTTCACAAATCAAATCCTTGTACAGTCGAAAGAGATTGGAATGCTTACCATGCATGCACACAAGAGCTTGTTCCTTTCTCGGAAGCTCCATCGCTGCTCTCCAGATAAAAGCAGAGCATCGCGCATGCGTGCGATGGAGAGGAGCCCAGCCTTCTCTTACCTTCCTCTTTCCGAGATCTTCCCATCAGTGAGCTGTTCATCCTCTGCTTCCCCACTTTTAGCGAGGTAGCTGGTCCACGCGGACGCGCACGTTCACTTTCTCTCTCGCGCGCGCTCAGGCGCGCAAAACAGAAAGCAACGCATCCCCACATACGGAGCATGACGAAGCAATTTTTGTCCCATCACACACTTGTTGGAAATAAACCAGGACAAGTGCTTATAGTTTGTGTACTTGAGTAGCTTTTTCAAGCGTGCGTACTTGAGTTTTATTTTCTAACAGCAATTGACTTTTACTCGCTCCATTTGAAAACAGACGTGTATTTTGGAAACGAAACAAGACAATTTCACTATGTTGTGGCACATTAAGGAACGGATTGAACACAAACTGCGCAGCAAAACATGTAGACAAACAATAGAATGCATTTGTCTTTTCTCCGCTGCAAAGACTAATATTAGTGCCGTACTGATGAGCTGAACCATGTCAATGAACAGAATATTTGTCTGGCTTTTTCCACCCCTCGGTGGCCAAGGCAGGCAGACTTGAGCCACTCGACGGATGCAGTGCGACAAAAAGAGTTTTCCGTTCCATTAAGAGTTTGCACTTTTTTTAATCCGTGCCTCTTGTCTTTTGGACTACTGCAGTGTATCATGTAGTGAAGCAGAGAGTGCGGGTACTTGGGATGAGCATGAGGAGCGAGCGCAGTGAGTCACTCGGCAGCCGTTTCCTGCGGCGCGCTCAACTCAAAGGCCGAGAGGAGCGCGTCACGTTGCGGTCGTCTGACTCACACTACGGGAAGCAAGGAGCGCGAGCCAGCCACATGCGCGACTCACGGCTGAAGAATGCCCAAGAATGCCTGGGCCGTGGGCTGCCTCCGCCGTGACTCGCCACCTGCCCTCCACACGCAGATCCCGTTTCCGCTTTCCCTTGCCTTGCCTTGCCTTGCCTTGCCTTGCCTTGCCTTGCCTTGCCTTGCCTTGCCTTGCCTTGCCTTGCCTTGCCTTGCCTTGCCTTGCCTTGCCTTGCCTTGCCTTGCCGGGGGAATTTTCCAATGCACAAAAAGCAAAGAATGCTTCCACAAGGTAAACGTTTCCAGAGGGAGCAACGGGCTTTAAGTCCGAGTACAGATGCTGCGATGTCACATCTGTTATCGCAGATCATCTTTACCAACTGGAATGAAAGTGCCTGCACTTACGGAAAACAGTAGTGACTCCAAATGTACTGAAGTGCAAAAATGACATTTTATTGTCAATTGCATACAATAATGTCATTTGATAAGGTGGCACATTAAAAGACCTAATTAAAACACAAAAAACCCTCCCTTTTTTAACTCGGAAATCCGAGGAAACCAAAGTTGGTTCCACGTCGCTAGTGGTTCACGTCCACGCCACTGAACCAAAACTGTGATCCCGTAGCATTGCTAAGGTGAAAAAAGGAACAATCCTATTCCGACTAAGCAACGAAAAGGACAGCACACATGGGTTTTGAAATGAGGTCCTAAATGTAAATAGTCAGCAAAGTGAAGCTAGCTGAACATTTTTGCAGCAATTTGTACTCGGTCGGTTCCTCGCCGCCGTCGCCGCTTTTCAAAGGGTAGCCGCAAAGCGCCCCCCGCCCCGTACAGAATGTTGAAAGAGCTTCCTCAGCGGACCTTCTTCTTCGGCGCCGTCAAGCCGCTCCACACCTCGGTGTAGAGCAGCGTGCCGGCGAAGACCACGGCCGTGCCTGCCCAGTGCCACGCCGTGAAGGGGTTTTGGAAGTACACGATGGAGACCATGAGGCTGAGAAACTTCCTCAGAGTCACCACCAGGGTGACGGTGAGCGAGGCGCACTCGGTGGTCAGGACAAAGACGCCGCGGATGCACACGTACCTGAGCGCTGGGTCAAGGCGGACAACAAAGCGGGCGGGCGGGCGGGCGGGCACAAAAGGATACTGCGTGACCACGTTGGCCAGCAGGTAGAGCCACATGATTGGAACTTGCACACGGAGGAGCGGAACAAGCGCCGCAGCTGCAGGGCGGGGGGACAAGTTGACGCCATTTTGCACCAAGCTAACAGGCTTTCCAAGAGCTTGACATTTGCCACTCACTGCTCTGACTGAAGTAAACGCAGTGGTTGGAGATGTCGGCGGAGAGGAGCAGGAATCCCGGCAGAGGCAGGAAGTGCTGCGTGGGACACAGAAAAAATAAATAAATAAATAAAGAACCAGACGGCTCCAAGGATGACGACAAAGGCCGTCGGTACTCACGTTATAAAAGAGCGCCTCTTTGGAGTGTTTTCCGTACTTCTTGTAGAGCGTCTCCTGGAAAATGCCCATCCGCGCCGACATCAGCAGAGCGAAGGTCAACATGGCGATTCCTGAAAGGACGACCAACGTTAGGGAGCAGGCGGGCGACGCGTCTCGTCCGTCGAGGCCAAGCTCACCCACGAGCCAGCGCACAAAGGCGCGAAAGCCTCGCTCCTCCTCCGAGCCCACGTCGGCCGCATTCTGCGGAGACGCGCCGCGCCGCGCACGTCAGAAAGGCTTTTTTCCGAAGGGAGAATTGGGAGCAGCAGGCCACTCACCACTTGCTTGGCCGACATGACGGTGCAGATGAAGATGCCGACGGAGACCAAAGCGATGGAGGCGTATTTGCTGGGCGGATACCTGCGGAAAGACAAAGGGCAGCTCCAGAAAGGCGGCGAGGGGAAGACGGCGGGCGCAACGGGCCGGCCACCTTTTCTTCAAGATGACGATGCCCAGGATCATGTTGGCGATCAGAGAGCCCTGCGAGCGGACAACCCACAAAGCACCGTGACGCTTCCAGGCCGTCAAGCTCACCTCCAACTATGTGCTCCTTTCTCACCGATCTGAAGATCATGTGCAGGGGCATGGAGATGTTGAAGTTGAGAGCGTAGTTGTTGATCACGCTGACCGTGAAGAACATGGTCACCATGATCACATAGTTTCTGATGAGGAAGCGGGAAAGAAAAGCGGGAGTCACGCAAATCCCAACGCCTGGCCAGAGTGCTCACCTGATGGGGATGGCGGGCTTCTTGCTGCCCAAACGCGTCTCAAAGATGAATCCCTCCAACGCGATGAACAGAAACTGCGCAAATGTGACGATGTTGCCGCATCCCGGGAAATCTCTGAGTGAGGAGAGCAAAGAAGGGACAAGCCAAACTCTAACTGCGTCGCAAAGTAAATCCCGACATGCTGTGCTGCCCTGCGATGCCCTGCCAAAATAGTTTGACGTGAAATGAGCAGACCCAAACAGAACTCCTCCTCCTGACGTCACGCACTAGGCCACGCCCCGAAAAGGACACACTATCCAGCCGTTCCTAATGACACTTGAAAACCGAGTTCATGTTTTTGTGCAATACAATGATATGCTTAGAGATGACAAGAGGGGAAACCGAAAAACGCTTTGGGCGAGTAATTCGCTTCAGCTTGGTCATTGAGCACAATCAACTGGTAAATGGAGGTACGGCAGTCTACAGCACTTGAGCGATTCACTTTTGCGTTACGTTGCACGGTCCGAAGGCCACCAGTTTGCAAGTGTGCGTGCGCGCGCGCGCGTGTGCCACCAACCTGACAAGCAGCTCGAGAAACACCACATTGCTACAACACCCGACAAAGACCAGAATAATGGCAAAGACCGTGCCCATGGCGGCTCGCTTGCATGTGTGTGTAAGATGCTATTTGTAAAAGTAAAACGTGAACAAAAGCATGTCGGCTGTAGTTTGAGCCCGATGGAAGGGACGCTCCGCTTGACTGCTCGTTTCGAGTAGTCGACTCTCCTCGACACGTCGGATTTCCGCGTTCCCAAAGACTCCTGGGAGTTGTAGTCCAAGGTTGAAAAGCCACAAAAATGACCACACTAAGACATCATTCACCGCTGGTTGTTGGCTATTTCAGTATATTTAGTATATTTCAGTAACAATAATACAATACTACGTCTAATTATTGGTAGAATTCCTCTGAAAATAGCAGTCGTCTCTAGTGCGAATGATTATTCTACTGAGTTGACGCGGTAGACTCACTCTGCCTGAATATGAGGGTTTTTCTCTACAAAGCAGGCTTTCAAACGCTACCAACTTAAAACAACTATTCGAGTATACCACAATGCCGCAATAGTGTGATAAAAGATTCGCATGACAGATAAATGAATAAAACAAATGTTGAACCAGCAGCCATCAGAGTGAGCTGAGGAGACGTGTGCACGATTAGACGATCTTGGCAAGCGAGGACGTGGCGTCACAAGCTAGCCAGCTAGCTCGCTCGCTAGCTAGCGTCACTTCAGCAACAGTAAGAGATCAACGGCCTTGTCCCGTCAACGTCAAACAGCAGCCGGCTTGAATTTGTTCATAAGATACACACACCGGCAACAGTCAACATGAATGCGCTCACGGACTGGCAATTTAAGAGCTGCTCAGTTTGCGCTTCTTTGCGTTTGTATTTTGGCGTAAAAAGCCGGTTTCGCTATTTGTATGCGGTGAGCTGACTCAAACGCTATTGGTTAGGGGGATCGTGACGTCACAGAAAAGGGGAAGAAAAAGATAGACCTGCATTAGTATTAAAAAGCATGAAATTATCAGTTCATTTGGTCTATGAATCAACTCATTTTAGCCAATAGAATGTGTATTTAATCGTTGCTTCAGTATAGGTACCATTTTTTGCCGTCTAATTTGTAATGTATTTATTTTTTGTCTAGTTTCCCGTCTGTTATTTGTGGAATGTCCTAAACAGGCCGGGACCACTGGACTGGCCAATGCAGGATTCCGCAAATCTCGCTGGAATTCAACTCAGAAGTCTTTTTCGTTTTGTTGCTGCATTGCTGTTGAAATACTGTACAAAAATTGTGGCACGGTTGTTTTTCTAGGAACATGCTTGAAATAAAGTGTCTCTTGGGAGAAAAAAACAAAAAGAATCGTTAGTTAACCAGACTCTTAATCTTACCTATCCCTTCATCCATTCATTGGTCAAGTGGCCTATCTACAGTGGTTGTGTAGCCAGCAAAAAATGTGACATGTTTCAAACAGCATCCCAATTGTGAGTACTCGGCCGCCGGGCCCCTCGGCTCGCTTTGACTGAAGCAAAATGATGGCTGTGCCCTTAATTATTAAACAAGTGTGTCAGCAGCCCACCCTGATGGAGCAAATGCAAACAGGAAGTGGCTCAGCGAGAAGGGGGCTCCGACGGACAGGGAGTCGGGGCAGGTCGTTGCCGGCCTGAGAGAGCTTTTCATTTTTCCAGCATTGGAGAGGCCCCAAGAAGAATGGCGGTCATAAAAATTGGAAAAAAGGTTTGATTCCGGTTTTTGGGTTGAGGGGAGGTGTCAAAATATGGCGTGTTGTGTACGTGTTGTGTGTGTGTGTGTGTGTGTGTGCATGCGTGCATGTGTGCGTGTGCGTGCGTGCCTTCCCGCCTGTCTGTCCTATCCGGCTGTATGCATCTGCAGAGGACGAGGCTCACGCATTGCGTTGAGGTCACCGCACAGAGAGAAAACGAGAGACACTCACCATGTGCTGTCCAATGTTCTCACAGCACCACAAGTAGGAGTGAATCATTTTGCCACCTCGAGTGAGTCTGTGTGTGTGTGTGTGTGTGCGCGCGCGCATGCCCACTTATTTCGCCTGCATGGCCACGGCTGAAATGCTTCCTCCTGCAAACAGTGGCGGGCGGCACTGGTGGGAATTACTTATTGTTTTCATTTTTCAGGTGTCTGAATGTTCTCAGGTTTTTTTTTTTAGACTCAACAGATACCGTGGCGCCTTGACATATCCGTGAAGAGACTGATCCAAGAAAACGAACTTGTCCTCAACTTGTGATGTCACAAAGTGAAGAGCCACCGCAGCAGACTAAACACACACCCAGTTTCTCAGACCATCCATCCCTGAAACTTGAATTGATGGCTGTTTTGATTTTGGTTCGTCAAATAAACGATAAAAAAAATCCATTTAGCCCCTGTGGTGCTCTCAAAAGCCAAACAGTGTCGTTTGGTGGATTTAATGAGCTTACTATTGTAGGTAGTGTGGAACTGTCCGACTTTGTGAGCGGTCCCTGAACGTACCTCGAGTCTTCTGCCGAACGTGCGCGGGATTACGGCGGAGGCGGGATTTTAGTTTTCATTACGGGTTCGGAAACGAACCACCAAAAGATTTAGAAAAAGAACCCCTATTTCAGAAAAAAAAACCTCGATCGCCATCGTACCAAGGGTAAGATCGAATCGTATATATGTCTAGCTGTAATTACATGTGGAACTCTTGACACAGCATGAGCCAGACTGTTCGGAGGGTTCTAAAACTCGGACTAGCAAGGCTAACGTTAGCACGTCAATCGATTTTTCCATACATGTTAGCAGCACGCCACGAGCGCAGTCCCAAGGCCAAGGTGTTCTTGTTGTGAAGTGAGTTAAGTTCCCTGCCACCATACACGACCGCGATTTCAAACTCATGCTCGCCACGAGGCAAAGCGTATCTTGAAAACTCATATGTGGCGTTACTTGTATCTCAAGGTACCGCCATATTTCAGTGAGATGGCTCCAAATGAAGCTCCTTGCCTCAATCTCGGCACCTCTTCCACAAGTGCAGGTCCTCAAGAAATTGCATGAATCACGTCCTCTGCTGCCCAAAAGTAAGTTCACGCTTGTTTTCTCTATAGTCCGTGACATTCTGACGATACCCCGCTGCCCTCCATTGTTTTTGGGGATTCAATGTTCAATTTGAAATGTCAGTCATTTGTTGAATCAATCTAATCTGCTAAGTATTAATGTAGCATGCTTATAGCATAAATGCCATGTGGTTCTATTGCCTCCCGAATATTTTTGGGATGCGTATCTGCACATTCACTTTGCCCTCAAATAAAATAAGCAGCGTCAAGTTCGGCTTAACGTGACAAAATTCAAGCGGGCGGATGGCCGGTCGTGAGTTAGTCGGCGAGTTGCACGCAGATGATCGATAGGAGTACTTTTGTCTTATGTGACAAGTGTATTGATTGTTTGAAACGCCGCTGAGAGGACAAAACGCTGACGACGGCGTCCAAGAGGAAGTGAGAGAACGGCAGCATGTATGGAGCCAACTCCAGTCGGGATACGAGCGTATAGTCTTGTTTTGGGCGGCGCGGTTTTAGTCCGGCCTTTGGCGCGAGCCAGCGGTCCTCGTCAAGTTTTAGTTGACTGAAAGTTGACTCTTTATATTTTTGCCAGAAGTGAGCGAGGGAAAAACCAAACAAGAGCTGATCCTTAAAAATTTATTGGAGTAAATAGAAGATGAAATCAGAAGTGACATGACCTAAGAAGAAAACAAAACGGAATTAGAGAACCCTTGCATAGATCACAGACCATGCCTCTGTCTTCACACACACACACACACACACACACACACACACACACACATGACAACATAACCATGATGCAATCCGTTTGCTTTGCTCGGGGAGTGAAAAGAAAACTTGCAAAGTCCTTTTTGTTTTGGCTCCAGAGCGGCCCGCTGCCAACCGTCCGTCGCGCGTGTCCGACGACAAACGTCCTGAAGAAAAAAGCCGTTTTGTGTGTGTGTGTGTGCGTGTTTTCATTGGAGAAAGTTGAGTGTGCGCAGCTACTGGTAGCCCTTCAACGCCGGGTTCTTGTTGCCCGCCAAAGCCCGAACTAGAGCCGCTTTCCGAAATGTTGCCAAGGTGAAGCGCGTCTCCGGGTTGCAAGGCGAAGCTCATGCAGTCTTCTGTGGACCATGCGAGCGCGTTTACTTCAGAGTAAAAATAATTGGCAAAATAACAAGCGAGAAAACACGGCCCTCCCTTTTTCCCGTCATAACACTCATCCGCGTCTTCCGGGGGAACGTCTTCCACTCATCCACGTTAAGTGCCGCCACTGAAAGGTCCATAAAAGCCGACGGACGGCCTTCTGGCCTTCTATCGATTGCAATAAATACGGCGTGTCGCGGCGTATGGTGCGCTTTGCCAAAGTTTGGAAGCTTTTGGGGGGATCCTGTCCACCATGATTTGCGCCACCCCTAGCTTATTCCAATTTGTTTTGTGGCAATGATTTTGCACGGCAATTATTCACGGAGTCTTGTCATTGGCGGTTCTCGCACCTCGCGTTTCATTTGGAACAAAGTCGGGGTGCGTCGGTACGGTCCGTACCTCGGTTTTTACGCCACCGTTTCGGTACCTTGCACTTTGTGTCTTTTTTTTTTCTCCGGAAATATGCCTTTACTTGGCTATTTTTCCCAACTCACGTTTGAACTCGGTCCATTATTGCACAAAAGTCGAACCTCAATTTTTTTCTTTTCTGACTTGCAACTCAAATGATACTTCAACACTGCAAATAAAGGCTGTGCTTAAGTTGTGAGCAAAATATTCATTAGACTTCATCAAAATCATCATCTTTGACGAGATGTCGAAAAAAAGACCTCAACATTTGGAGTCAGCCCACTCGAGCTCTCAGTGGCTCAATTCTACTGGAACAATTTGTCATCTGTGATTTTGCAGCAACTGAGCTGCAGATGTGCACATTTTAGCAGCTCTCTTGTCTGCACCATTTAAAAATACATTTTTACACACACACGCCCACACACACACACACATGCACACACACACACACACACACACACACACACACACACACACACACACACACACACACACACACACACACACACACACACACACACTCAAGTAAAACGTTTGAGACACATGTATTGCTGTTAAGAGTGCGTACACACACACACACACACACACGCACACAACCATGTCCAAAATCATAATCGTTCATGAAAAATAGTACATCTAAACACATTTTTCTAGTCTGGTCTAGCTGTAGCAGAAATGCTGAAGAGCTTGGGAACAACTTTAGTGATGCGCAACCACCAGTAGATGACAGTGGTGTGTCACTTTAGATACAAGATCTGCTCACTTTGTCGGTCCACTGAAATGTCCTCGCATTTTGAGGTCAAATAAAAAGCATAGTCAGAAAATAATACCAAAAAAAAAAAAGGCAAATGCATTTGGAAATAACTTGAAGTGCCAGCCTCGCTGCCGTGGGTCTTATCTACTATGATTTTTTTCCCCCAAAAAAGTACAAAATACATAAAGTAATAAAATGTGAAAAATTCAATCATGGACTTATTGAACAGGATCAACCAAATGAAATAATGTCATTCTTCAAAATGACCAACTGCAGCCAAAATGAAGCATGTGCAAAGTGTGCACTGTACTGCAATGCCCAAGATGATGTGTGCGCGTGTAAGTGCATGCATGCGTGTGTGTGTGTGTGCGCGTCTGCGTGCGTGTGTGTCATGGAGCATGCGTTGCGTTGGAGGAGCCGACGTCCTAAACGGTTCCTCACGATCCAAATCAACATTCTGATTGTGCGTAGCGTCAGCGACAAAAACAAAGCAAGAGATGCCGCGTGAGCTAGAGACGGTGCCACCCTTTTGCTTTTCCCTTCTTTTGTCCTTCCTTAAGTGCTTGTGTGAAGGCAGGCGATGGATGGTACTTTGGATGGATGGCGCTCACATTCCAGATTGCTCCGCTGCACTTTGGAGTGCTATGGCTGAAGCAAGGGAGGATGGATAGGGCGCAAAGAAATACCTGAAGGACCAAAGGAAGGGAGCAAAAATAAGTGAAGCAAGCAAGGGACAAAGGGTGCTATGAAGGAAGCCAAAAAAGAAGTGAAGGGAAGATGGGCGGGCGGGCGGGCGCAAGGAAGAAAGGCCCGCAGCGAAGCTCGCATGCGCCTGTGCAGCACGTTTGCGACGACCTGCCTGAGGTAGAGACCCTGTTTTGGAAGCACAGAGCACAAAGCTAAGCCAGCAGCCGAGCAAAAAAGCACGAAGAAAAAAACAAGGCAGGCAAGGCAAGCATGAATAAATGATGGCCAAAACCTGCAAGGATTCCCTTTTGATTTGGATTGGTAAACATGGAAAGTACATTACGTGGCTGCTTGCTTAAGCGTCATGAAGCCAAAAGCAGCTTGTGCGTGAGAGCCGCCATCCGTGTCCTTCAGAGAGATATATATATATATATATATATTTTCTTTCTTTTTTTCCTCATTGTCGCCCACTCATCCGGCCGGCTCAGGGTTCTTCTTTGTCGTCGTCGTCGTCGTGGTGGTGGTGGTGGTGGTCTTATTATGAGCTCGAGCAGCACCTCACACGTCCCAGGACTACCGAGAGGCACTTCCACCGGTCCTGGCGGCGAGCGGAATTAAAGGCACTAGCAGAATTCCAATCCTTCCCACTCCAAAAGCAAACCTGATGCGGAAATGGAAGCCAGGCTCATGCACTGCGCTATTGGAACCGATTAAATGCAGATTGGACAAACAGCGGTTACTTGGATTTCTTACAGCGTGGCTTCGGATACGTCGGAATGCAGTCGTTTCCCTGACCCAAAAAGGACACGGCAAAGTGCCTGACCAGTCGCTTGCTCATGTCATGCATTACATATGCAGGGGTACAAAAGTCCGTAGAACATAATGCAGGTTACGCTTTCTCATGCTATGGTCTCATTTCCAAAGTGTCTGTCCCCTCAAGATTGAACATTCAAATCCCAGATGTCAACTCAAAGCCCTCATCCGGGTGCAAAAAGGTGGGCGGCGGTGGTGGTGGTGGCGGCGGCGGCGGCGGCGGCGATCCGCTCCGCTCCGTGATGGCAAGTAATACGTATACGTTTGGTTGCATGCGTCAAAACGGAAAGTCCGTCGTCATGCGGGAAGCTGGACGAGATCGCTGGCTGGCTGGCTGGCTGGCTGGCTGGCTCTCTGGCTCAGCGGCCCGCCATTCCACCACCGCCCGTGTCCCGGGGAGCGAGCAGACATGTTTACATCCAGGTCGGTCTTCCTCCTTCCTATAAGGTGCTTTTTGCAAAATGGTTAGATCCTTTTTGCGGTGGTGAGGATGCAACACGTACTGTGGCTTGCTTTACGATGACTTTTCCGCAGCGTTGCTTCTCGGTATTCCATGCATTATATGGCCTGATAAGACAAGAATGTGCTCTGCAGCCTAACACCTAGTTGTGTATATGGGGGGTAGGTGGGGCGGGGTCATCCGTACTTCTTTAGTTTGGAGAGGAGGCGTCTGGGTTATACGCTGTACTTGCAGGATTAGAAGAATCGATTAGTCTACCTAAGTGTGGTCTAAGTCTAAGTGTTAGCTTCTTCTCTATGGGCATTTTTTAGCAGGCAGGCCCTAAGTAAGCCCGGCGGCGGCGGCGGCGGCGGCGGCGCTCCACCGTGGTCGCGGTGCCTAAACATCTGTGAGCAGCTTGTTCTTGTTGACACAGTTCTGGTTAGCTATAGTGCAGTTGCCAGTTCTGAGGTTGGCCTCCCGGAAGTTGTCGATGCTGTTGTTCAGGTCCCCGTCGATCTCCATGTACTCGGACTTGCTGACCACGGAGGAGCTGCGGCGGCTGGAGTTGCTGTCGGAGGGGATGTTGGGATTGCTGACGTTGAGCAGCTGAGCCTGCTCCTCTCCCTCCGTCTCCCTGTGGTAGAAGTAGTTGAAGTTGGACACGATGACGGGCACGGGCAGTGCGATGGTCAGCACGCCGGCGATGGCGCACAGAGATCCTACAATCTTGCCGCCGATGGTGACCGGCACCATGTCGCCGTAGCCCACCGTGGTCATGGACACCACCGCCCACCAGAAGGCGTCGGGGATGCTTCGGAAGAAGGAATCCTGCTCCTCGGCCTCGGCGAAGAAGACGGCGCTGGAGAACAAGATGACGCCGATGAACAGGAAGAAGATGAGCAGTCCCAGCTCTCGCATGCTGGCCTTGAGGGTCTGGCCCAAAATCTGCAGTCCTTTGGAGTGCCGGGACAGCTTGAAGATCCGAAAGACCCGCACCAGACGGATCACCCTGAGAATGGCCAGAGAGGTGGCTTGCTCGCCCACCCCCTCGGCGTCGGGGTCTTCGGCCAGCTCGGTGCCCAGCGTGATGAAGTAGGGGATGATGGCCACGATGTCGATGGTATTCATCATGTTCTTGAAGAAGGCCGGTTTGCTGGGGCAGGCCAGGAAGCGCACGATCAACTCGAAGGAGAACCAGATGATGCAGAGGGTCTCGATGACGAAGAAGGGGTCGGTGAGGATGTTTGGTTTGTAGTAGGTGGTGACGTTGCCGATAGTCTCCATGTGGCCCATGGGTTCCTCCTTGAGCTGCGGCAAAGTCTCCAAACAGAAGATGACGATGGAAATGAGGATGACCATGACGGACACGATGGCGATCCCCCTGGCCGGGCCCGAGCTCTCCGGGTGCTCGAAGAGAAGCCAGATCTGCCGCTGGAACTCCTTCTCGGGCAGGGGTCGCTCCTCCTCCCTGATGAAGCCCTCGTCTTCTCGGAACCTCTCCATGGCTTCCGCCCCCAGCTCGTAGAACTTGATCTCCTCCGAGAACATATCCAAGGGTACGTTGACGGGCCGGCGCAGCCTCCCCCCGGACTGGTAGTAGTACAGGATGGCGTCGAAGCTGGGCCGGTTCCTGTCGAAGAAGTACTCGTTCCGCAAGGGGTCGAAGTAGCGCATCCGCTTCTTGGGGTTTCCCAGCAGTGTCTCTGGGAACTGCGAGAGGGTCTTGAGCTGCGTCTCGAACCTGAGACCGGCTATGTTGATGACCACCCGCTCGCAGCACTCGTGGTCGTTGTGGTCAGGAGGCGGCGGGTAGGCGTCCTGGGGGTGGCCCGGCACGGCCGAGGTCTCGTCCACGTTATCTCCCGGGACCACCGTCATTTTGGGGCTGGCGGCGGCGGCGGTCGGGGTGGGCGCTTGCTTACGGCTCGGGGATGCGGTTAGTCTGACCTTCAAAGTGAGCGCCGGGGCGGATTAGGACCTTTTGGACTTCCTGCGCCTCTCAAAGTGCTGGGAATGTCCCCCCCACCCCCAGGACACGAGGGGGCTGCTCGGCTGAATTTGCCTCAGTGCGGCTCCACTGCGGTTCTCGCTGACTTGACCATTGCCGCTCTCCCTCCAACACTGCTGCTTCTGCCATCCGGAGAGAGGGAGGGGGGGAGGGGGGGGGGAGAAAAGGAGGAGGAGGAGGAGGACGATGGTGGGGTAGGGTGGGGGAGTAATGGGATCAAACAGCGAACAGAGAAAGATATTTGCCTGCTCAGCATTTTCTCCACTTTACTTATTTATTTATCCGCTCCTCTCGGGCTCAATTAGCCAGGCGCTCGGAGTCATAGGAAAGGCTTTTGAAAAAGTGTCCCCGTCCGTCACTCCGCTTGCCTCATCACTGCAGCTCGGAGCCATGACACGACATAAGTTTGGAGCACGGAGGGCATACGCGGCCCGCTATTTTTTGACGCATAACATTCATACCGGAGCTTTTTTTTCCGATGCACAGCACAGGCGTGGCGTGCGTGATGTGGCGTGGCGTGGCGTGGCGGCTTTCTCCTTCGTGTCAAACATTTATCGGAGAGCCGCAAGATACTTTGGTGCGTCTTACCTCGGGGTGACGTTGGCAGATGAGGTGGTCTCCGAGGCGCTCCGGTCCAAGCATCCATGTGAAGTGTTTCACATGTCAGCTCCCGTCCAGTAGAGAGGTGGCGGCGGAGGAAAAACGACAACAAGCAAGAAAAATCCCAAAGAATCACATGGCTGCCGGGATGCAGCAGGACCAGGCGGGATGCGGGATGCGGGATGCGGGATGCGGGCAGAAGCTCCCTCACAGTGCACTGCGGGAGGAGATGTGGCGTTTTGCGCGAGTGTGTGTTTTTACGCTGCAATTCCGAAAGGGGAGGGAGGGGGGGGGGGGAGGGAGGGAGGCAGGGTGGGCGAAGGTGGAGGATGGAAGGAAGCCCGTGCGCTGGCGGGGCGGCCGCTACATTAAAGGAGCCATACGGCGCCCCTTGACGTTATCCGGACATCAGCGGAAAGCGGCCGAGAGCCAGCCAGTGAGCCCACCGCGGCGGAACTTGGCCGACGTTCAAAAGAGGGAGAGAGAAGAGCAAGAAATACATACATGATGGAGAGAACCGTTCCTCTGCGGCGTTTTTACATGCAAGTGGACGGACGCATGGAAGGATGGATGCAGGAGGGGGGGGGAGGCAGAGCCAGAGAGAGCAAGAGAGAGAGAGAGGAGGAGGAGGAGTTGGAGCTTTCGACGCAATGCAGAGCGACTCTTGAAAGCAGCGGCACGAGCACGAGCACGAGCACGAGTTGTGCTATGCGTGCTTGCGACGGCTGCAATTCTGCCAAAGAGCAAAACAAAAGCAAGGTGATGCAGGTATTTTCCTCAGCAAGCTTTGCTCGCTAGGAAAGCGCCACTAGGCTATCTATCTGTCTATCTATGGATGGATGGATGGATGGCGTGTAGGCACGTTGAAATGATGCTTTGCGTACAATTCAAAGCTATTGCTCACGTCCGTCACATCAGAAGCATTTGATGTGGAACGTCACTTTCAAATTGCTGTCAATATTTTTGTGCAGCACTTCTTTCGGTTTGCCGTTCCTCTCATTATTCTGTTTCTCATTGTGCATGACTGTGTGCGTGCGTGCGTGCGTGTCCGTGTGTGTCCTTGCTGACTCACCGGAAAAACTTTGGCCAAAATGTTTGGAAGTGTGCCAGAAGATATTTTTTCCTTCAATGTCATTTTGAAGTCAATGACTCGTACCTATCACAATTTGGTGCCGCAGGCAAAGTGCAGCCGTGTGTCCTTGGAGCTCCAGTCGCTGCGAATGAGAAGCAAAGAAATGCTCTTCCGCTAGATGGCGGAATGTCCAATCAACTCTTTGATTTAGATCGGCGTCATTTCAGAAGGTCGACTTTTTTGCCTGAGCTTTTGGCAGATGTCCAAGTTCACAATAGTCATTCCATAAGCCAGGTTTTGTACGTGAAGGTCAAAATATCGAACGTGGCGACGCATCCATGCTGAAATCGAATTGGACCGACAAAGCCCTTTTGGAGGACGAATGAGGACGGAAGGGGACCCGGGTGGAGGACGACGGACGCAGGCAGGGCAGGGCGGGAAAGTTAGGTCAGGAGCCCGTCTTTGAACACAAACATGTCCCTGATTGCTTTGCATTTATTTCTTTTTAAAAAAACAAAACAAGATGAACTTCAATTCACATACAGGTTAGAAAAATAAAGACTATATACGTACCATGCCATTTTCAGCGGCTGTCCGAAACAAGGTGCACTGAAAGTTCTCATTTGTTTGAAACGGTTTGTGCTGAAAAGTAGAAAAATATTGACAAGGGTCTTTTACCCCAAAGCCTTTTCATCGTCCGTTGAGGCAAAGGTTTCCAATTGTACTTCTTGTGAGAGGCCTCCGTGGTTCACAAGCAAAAGTCTTGTCGCTATTGCCGCTGATGATGATGGATGACACGACAAGCTTCGGCGTCAGAATTCTGACGCCTGGAAGGAAGTCAAAGAATTCAGCTCCTCAACAGACAACAAAATATGTTGGTGGACATTTAATGGTTAGTCTGAAGCGTACACTGCAAAAGTGCAGGTATCCACAGGGAGGCGCTCTTCCCACACTAATGTCCTATGTAGCCACTGGAACAAGCTCCACGATGGACTCGGAAGCCATCTTAGTTATCTGCAGTTGGAAACAGTGGATTGGCGCTTTTTTGACGAGCACACTGGCAGCTGGGCACACCACCTCACTCGTTTCATTCAGAATCCGCCTATCGTATGTTCCAAATTTGACACCGTCCGCTCTGCGTACGGCAGTACCGTCGCTCGGGATCGGACACTTGACCATTGCCAGTCGGTAACTCGTGGACGTTCCCGGAAAGAGAATCAATAGCAAAGCCGGAACATGGTCCGAAACGCACGTCTGGCAGAGAAGGGCCCGCTGCCCGACTCACCGCCCGTTCTCATCATACGTCAGTCAGCTTCCCGGTGTAGATTTGGATCTGGGTCAAGCTCTCCAAGTCATCCTCCCGGTAGGACTCGGTCTTGGACAGGGAGCGCTCGTCCCCGGACGACGTCTGCGGCTGTCCGCAGGTCACGTGCACAAACTGCAAGCGATCCTCCTCGTCGTTCTCTCGGTGGTAGAAGTAGTTGAAGTTGGACACGATGACGGGCACGGGTAGAGCGATGGTCAGCACTCCGGCGATGGCGCACAAGGATCCTACAAACTTGCCCCCGATGGTGCTGGGGCACATGTCTCCGTAGCCCACCGTGGTCATAGTCACCACCGCCCACCAGAAGGCGTCGGGGATACTGGAGAAGCCGGATTCGGGGTCCTCGGCTTCGGCAAAATACACCGAACTGGAGAACAGGACCACCCCGATGATGAGGAAGAAAATCAAGAGGCCCAGCTCCCTGAGGCTGGCGTGCAGGGTCTGCCCGAGTATCTGAAGACCCTTGGAGTGTCTGGAGAGCTTAAAAATCCGAAAAACGCGGACCAGACGGATGACCCTCAGGATGGCCAGCGAGGCGGCCTGCTGGCTGCTGCCCTGGTGCTCGGCCAAGTCCAATCCCAGGGTGATGAAGTACGGCGCGATGGCCACCACGTCTATGATGTTCATGATGTTCTTGAAGAATGCTGCCTTGCTGGGGCAGGACAGGAACCTCATGGTGAACTCAAAGGAGAACCACACAATGCAGAGCGTTTCCACCATGAAGAAGGGGTCCGTGAAGGGACTCCTCACCTTGCCGTGGCCGCTGCCGTTGACGTGGAGCTCCTGCCCCCCCGACGCGGGGACCTCGCGAAACTCGGGCAACGTCTCCAAGCAGAAAATGATGATGGATATCAGAATGACCATTACGGAGACGATGGCGATGATGCGAGCGGGCCCGGAACTTTCCGGATACTCAAACAGGAGCCAGAGTTGTCTCTGGAACTCGTTGTTAGGCAGAGGTCGGTCCTCCTCCCTGCTCAGACCCTCGTCGTCTCGAAAAAGCTCGATCGTCTCCTCGTCAAACTCGTAGAACTTGATCTCCTCTAGGAAAATGTCCACGGGGACGCTCACCGGTCTGCGCAGCCTCCCCCCGGACTGGTAGTAGTACAGAATGGCGTCGAAGCTGGGCCGGTTCCTGTCAAAGAAGTACTCGTTCCTCAGCGGGTCGAAGAAGCGCATCCTTTTGCGGGGATCCCCCAAGAGCGTGCTGGGGAAGCGCGAGAGGGTCTTGACTTGGGTTTCGAAGCGCAGGCCCGAGATGTTGATGACCACCCTCTCGCTACACTCCTGCTCCTCCAACAAGGGAGTGACCGCCGCCGTCTCGTCGCGGTTCTCCTGGGACACCACGGTCATCTTTTCACCCCTCCCAAGGGTTCAAGGGTTGCCACTCACCTCTCAAGTGTCCTTTCTCATGCAGATTGTCACCTTTGCGGCAGGTCCTGGATTCCTGGAGGAAATACCCCACCCCCCCCCGCCCCCTGAAAGGAGCTGGTCGCCCGTAGCCCTTTTGTTTGATTTACACGATCCCTTTGTCAGATTAGAGCCTGGCCGTGCGAGACGGATCGACCCGTTGCGAATGGGCGGAGGTGGCTATCATATTCATAACCATTTGAAAGCGCACGGCCCTCCCCTCCTCGCTCCCGAACTGTCCCTCCCTCCCTCCGTCCCCAAGCTGGAAGAGCAGATGACATTTGCTGCCGGCCCTCCGACGCTCGACTTGGGTAAACGCGGAAGCTCCCGCCGCTATTGACGCTCCTTCCCCCGAGCCTCCTTATTTTCGATGGTGTTTGTCCGGACCCCGTGACAAATGCGCCCCCCACCCCACCCCACCCCATCATTCATGAAATCATGGCGCTATTCCTGTCGCAAGGGGAACCCGCCGGTGTCCCCTCACTCACACTTCAAGAAACAAGACCGCAGCCGCCAAGATGAGCTTATATTTATTGTGGCCAAAATAAGCTAAAATCCTGCGAGACGTGAACACGCACACGCACACGCACACATACACACATTCCCGCACGGCCCTCGCCAGTGGAAAATGCTGGCTTGACTGATACTCGAGAAGCAGGGGCAACGTCGTCTTCTTCAGGGAGCCAAAATAACAGCGTTGGTAGTGCTCAAAGGGCTCACTTGTACACCCTGCAACACAGGGGGTGGGGGGGGGGGTTGTTGCTTGGCCTAGCCCCTTAAGACAAGTGTCCTGGCTTTTTGGCCATACCGCTTCCTGCTTTTTCACACGAGGAACGTCAAGCGGGTTTCCTCCGCATTGATCGATGCGTTGTCCCAACAACGTTCATAGAAGGTGAAGCAACATGTGTCTCACCACCCAATATTGTTCTTCACCTTGTATTCTGCATTTGGACAATGTTAACCGTATAGGACTGTCCATCAGTCAGTGTTGCATCTCAACTGTTTACATGTCATCTCAACTGTTTACATGTCATCACACTCTTGTTGCGTGTGTGTGTGTGTGTGTGGTAACATCAGTAACAAAACAAGCGCGAGGACACGAATGTGGCAGTCGGTGGCCGCAGTTGAGCAAACGGAGCGTCTGGCTCATGTTGAACGTCGCCAAGGAAACAAAAACAAACAAGCTGTGGCATGGACACGTGATTTATAATCCCGTGCGAGGGTGTGTTCTATCGGGGGAGCTCAATCACACGTTCATTCCAATAGTCGAGCTCTGCTGTTCATCGGATCCTTCAACATTCTTTTTCAAAAAGATTCATTAGCGCTTCGACTGATACGGAACGGCTGTAATTCCCCTGGGAAATAATGTACACGAAATAATCCTAACCCTGTTGCCATTCATACTTCAGAACAAGGGAATGACATGTATGTTTAAAGCCGCTTCGTACATTTCGACAGGCAGGTTTAGCCTAATGCTAACGGGCGGCGCGTAATGTCATTGACAGGTTAGCGCGGTTAGCATCTACAACCAAACGGGATGCAAACGCATATGTTCTTTGTCCTCTGCGTGCGACGACGACTTATTTGCCTCAATGAGCACTTTTCTTGTTAATTCGGTCCATCCCGTGTGCAGGCTTTGCTGCAGGTGCATATTGTCCAGATTTGCGTGGGGCGGCCATGTGCACGTCATGACGTCTTACCCGGGAAATTCTTGCTTACAGAACTTGTGCTTTAACTTGACTTGAGAGTTGGAGTAGTATCTGTCCAACGTCTGCCGAACAGGAGCCATGGCTTTGGTACGATTCGCTTTTCTAGGATGTCTTCATGCGGTCGCACTTGTAAGGTCGCTGAAAGCGAGCGAGGCGCCCGCCCACCCGGCCAATAACCAAGCAGGAGGCGTCCGGTCGGAGAGGGCGGGCTTCCTCGGAACGACCCGTCCGTATTCTTGTCACACGCCGGCCTCCCGGATTAGCCTTTCAGGCCTCGATTAAGCCGCCGCCGCCCGTTTTAGCCGATGATGTCGCGCTTGATATGCCTGCCTGCCTGCCTGCAGGATGGCAAGGGAAGGGAAGGGAAGGGCTTGCTGGGGTGAGGCTTTTACAGGCGGGTTGCTTTCATTTGACCTCATCGGATGCTCTTTTGTAAAACTTTGAGGGGTGCAGTGTTAAGTGGCACCTTTGCCAAGTTGCTCCACTCTTATCATAGTTTGCTTTTTGAACAGTGACGATTTTCGGTCCTTTGAAAACCTTCAGGGGCTCGTGCGTTTACGATATCACAACGTACGTGCCAGCGGAGGAAGCCACCTTCTCGGCTTTCCGCCCGGCCCCAGTTTCGAATCGATCGGTCGACTCGAAGGCGACGTTTTGAACGCCGTCAGAAAGCAGATAGCGCGGCTAGCTCGACGCAAAGGTCAAACGAGTGCACACGTCAAATGTTGACACGATTGCATAGCTGAAGTCAAAGGTGAAGCAAGAGCTTGTGTTCAATATGACACAAGTGGAATTGCGCTGGATGACATTGCAGTTAATATTGCAGCAGCCGTTTCCAAAGGGAGCGATTTGGCGTCGCCTCTCGTTGTATTTTCGGCTTTCGACGGCGCTGAAACCCAATCCCGTCCGAAGGCAGCGACTTTGAGGGACTTCTATAAATAAACGGGCTGCACTTGGCGATACGGCCCGCGGAATGATTAGCTCATGGCGGTGCGCGTGGCCGCAACTATTTGCTCCCACTCGCTCTAGCAGTGTGCGTGTGTGTGTGGGTGTGTGGGTGTGTATATGTGTGTGTGTGAAGAATGCGCTCTCACAGGAATCTGCAAAGTTGACTTGATATTGTGCGGGGAGCTTTTAATGCCAATTTGTGAACCGATGTCGCTTGTTAAGCGCGGGGGAGGAGGACTGCCTGTTAAGCTAGCTGGCTGGCTGGCTGGCAATTACGCCCGCCTGAGTTATATTTGACAGCCTTGACTTTCCATTTCTTGCCAGTTAATGTCGCCAATGACTTATTTGCTTGAGTTGGTGTCGAGCTGCGCGCTTACGACGCCGGGCCGGCTTTGGACAAACTAGTCAGTCTGTGTGTCTGGATGGATGGATGGTGGCAGCCCTCATCGCTGACCGATTCACTCGTTGCTCTCGTTGACTTGAAGCAAAAACCAAAACATTCTTTCATCGTGGTAAAACAAGTGAAGCGTGAGTTGGCGTTCAGACGTTTGGCGAGGCCCGCGTGGGGCAATGAGTTGTTACGATGGCTTGTTAAAAAAGCCGTGAATAAGGTCTGTTGTTGTCTGCCGCCGACCCTTTCAAATGTCATCACCCCATCAAATGCTTTGACATCAGTGGCGGCCACCCCCGAAAAAGAAAGAAATGAAGCACGTTATTGAAGGCCGACACACCGTTTGTATCAAATAAAGAAGCAAACGTTTTGTAAATACATTGAATCGATGACCTTTTACTCTAAGTGAATTTGAATCTTGTAAATGTGACCACGTTTTGATTTCACGTGTTCTGTCGGTCTCAGCTCAGCTCTGCGCTTCCTTTCAAAATGCTCATTTTCATTTGATTTCCATTCAAATGGGCCGAGAAGCGGGGCCAGAGCATTAACCGCGCTGTCACGTTTTTACACCGCAAAAGTCCCTTTTGCCTTCAGACGGGGCTCTTTAGAGTATTCCCGTATGGACAAACTACTCCCGCTTGAGGTCCTTCGGCCAAGCGCTTGTATATTTGGGATGCGGCGGATCCCGTCGCTCGGAGGAGCGCCATGGGCTCGGACACCGTGCCGCCCTGAAGCGAAGCTTGGATTTTGCTCAAGCTGTCCTCTCCTCGGTCGGCCAACTAAGCGTCCGTCTAAGAAGCGTCGGCGGACACACTGCTGACCTGCGGCCGCACTCTGTTGCCACGACGTCCGAAGCGCCAGGCCGCCCTCCTGTGGCGGTATCGCTTGGACAGCAGAACGTAGAGCACGGGGTTCACGCACGGGTGCAGGTACTGCAGCAGCGTGCAGGTGAAGTAGAAGAGTTCCCAGGCCCGTCCGTGGCGGTAGAGGCCCAGGTAGACGCACAGCTCCAGGACGTAGCCCGGCAGCCAACAAGCCGAGAAGGTGGCGGCGGCCAGGAACACCGTCAGCGAGGCCCGCCGCGTGTTCCTGCCGCTGGAGGCCGACATCACCGGACTCTTGTGGAGAAACAGCGCCAGGCGGGCGTAGTTGAAGGCGATCACCAGCATGGGGATGAAATAGAAGAGCACAAACTGGCTCAGGACCACTTGGTAGTGGTGCTCCTGGATGGTGGGCAGGCAGAAGGTGAAGCTGACCAGGTCGGGGCTCAGGCTCTCCTTGGTGGCGAACATCCGCAGAGGCACGCTGACGAAGAAGCTGAGGGCCCAGACCAGCGCCAACGCCAGGACCGCCCAGTCGGCGGCCAGAGGCCGGTAGGGGTTGGTGACGACGGCGGCGCGAGCCACCGACACGGCGCACAGCGAGTAGGTGCTGGCCGCCAGGCCGAAGGCCAGAAGGAACTGGTAGACCTTGCAGGAAAGGTCGCCCGTGGGCCACGAGTGGCTGAGGGCCGAGTGCAGGGTGAAGGGGACGAGCAGCAGGGTGAGCAAGTCGGCCAGCGCCACGCTGAGGAGCAGGACGTCCAGACTGTTCCGACGCAGCGTCTTGGACTTGGCGAACAAGGTGAAGACCAGCAGGTTGGCGCCCAGGCCGACGCCCAGGATCACACCGCACGTGCAGGCAAACACCAGACCGTAGACGTTGGGGACGCCCATGTTTACCTCGGGGACGCCCGTGTTTACCTCGGGGACGCCCGTGTTTACCTCCGCGCTGCCGTCGCCGCCAACGCCACCTTTCATTTTCAAGCAGTCGGTCCTTCCGGGTGGCAGAACCGGAGCGACCGCTCACCTCAGCTGAACCCGCAAACGTCAGGGCTCAAAGTGAAATTGCTGCCACGGTCTTTCCTGAGAGAAATGGATCATTCGTTGATTGATTTTCAAATCATGTCTTCAAATTGGAGGTCCAACTATTAGCCAAATAGTCTTTGGAAGTTTTTTGCAAACTTGTTTTGTTGATGTTTGAACAATAACTCTGGATATGATTAGGCTAAGGCTATGAAAAGGAACAAGTCCAAGCGTGTCTGTCCATAGCAGAAATCACGAGACACTCACCTTTTCACCGTCCTCGGCCGTCAATGTCAAGCAGCGCTTTGCCGCTCCCCTTCTCTCAGAAAGAGAAAGCGTCCTTCCGTCCGTCCGTCCGTCCGTCCGTCTGTGCGCTCGCCTGTGCGGCCGCGGCGCAACGATAGCTCCAGACGCGCAAGAGCAAACACGGCTCGGCTGGCGTTGGTTGGTTGATTCTGCATGAGCGACTTTGGAGAGGAACGGCCAAAGAGCAGCCGAGTTGCTGCCGCACGGAGAAAAGCGCCTGGTCCTTCTTGGCGCCACAAAACAAAATGCTAACTTTTGGATTGACTTTTCCAATAGATAATGCTGCTTTTCCTCGGAGCGACACTCGGCTTGCTAGCTTCGTTGCGCTTCTCTGACAACATCCAATGGAACTGAGTTGAATTGAATTGAAAAGAGTAGGGCTTTTAAAGGGCTCCTGTGCCATTGCTTGGACCAAACTTGAAATCAAATTCTTCTTCAAACTTTTTGTGCTCTTCCGCTGAGCATTGCCACATTTTTTTGCCTCCAGAAGTCTTCATTGATCGTCTTTTTCATTTCTTCCTGCTCATTTTAGCCGCAGATTGATTTTTCCTCTTTTATCAGCCTTTTTTACGATTGCGCGTCATCTAATGGCTGAGCGTCCGAGGGAGGGAGGGAGGGAGGGAGGGAGGCAGATAGAAACGCATGTCCAAAAGTTTGTGTGCGGCCAGGAGAAAGACAAGTTAATATTTGACCAAAGAAAGCTCTAAAAGAAAGATCTTCCAGGCAATGTTTGCAGTCAAAAGAATGATATCAAAGTAGAAGCGCAAGAAAAAAAGCACAAGGCAGTTGTTTGGAATACATAATGCTTTAATGCTTGATGAATGATAATAATAATCATGCACACGTACGTCCGTACGTCCGTACGTTAAGCGCTCAGTGCAAGTCAAGGACGTGGAACGACTGTGGCAGATTTGGTCTATAAAAATAAACTATAGCGCCAATAAATTACATCCGTATTTGGCGGGCCCACAAAAACGGAAACAAAAAGAAAGAAAGCAGGACCATGGAGACACCACAAAAGAACACGTATACGTCGCTAAAGTGCATTATGGGAGTCAGTCAGCAGCACCGCAATACATTCACCAAATAAATATACACCTTCCAGATGAAATAAATTATGGCAGCGCGGCTGGAGGAATCAAAGAAACGCGCCGACCGCGTCGTGATCGCTCGCGACATCCAATCATCGGGATGTCAAATTCTCCATGATCCGAAAACGGAATGGAAAAGTTCCACAACTACGGGACGACCAAAGGCCTCTAACGCTCACCAAACGGATCGCCCCACCACGGAATAACTTCCGAGGAGAATCTTTCTCTCCCAGATCGTCGGGCTTCCGGTGGCGTGGATTGGGAGGGGGGCAGGCTGGATGGAGTGTGTCTACGTTTCGGATTCAGCGTGACGGCCGGCGGCGCAAAATGAGCAACGTGCAAACAATTGTGGTGTTTTGCCATCCCGACTCCCGACCGGCCGGGTCAAACGTTTAGGCGGGTCGAGAAGGCGAGGCCGAGGGCCGACACCAAAGGACCGGCGATCATCTGATAACGGGCCGTCACGGATGGCAAAATTGGGCCCGGGTTCAGGTCCGCGTGCAGCCCTCCTTAGTCGCTCAGTCTCGAGTCCGGACGGAGCGGCGGCTCCTCCTCCGCTTCTTGTCGCCCTCCCTGCGCCGGCCCAGCCGGGCCTTTTTTTTCCTCTTGGTGGCCACCTTGAGCGGGCGGTCCTTGTAGGCCAGCGCCTTGTTGGTCTCCTGCGGCAGAACAGGGCCCTCGCGCTCCGAGCCGAAGCCGTGAGGCAGGTTCTTGGTGGCCTCCGGGGGCTTCTGGTGGAGGTCGTTGCCGCTGAAGTTGGGCGAGGCTCCGCCGTGAGCGGGCGGCGCTCGCTCGTCGGCCGTGTGCACCTCCTCCAGGAGCTCCTGCAGCCACAGGCGACGCTTGAGCTCCTGCATGCTGCGGCCTTTGTCGTGCATCAGCTGGGCGTGGCTCACCGACCGCCGCCTGCCGGCAGAGGGCGACGTTGGGTCAAACGGACGCCGGAAACGAGGGAGATTTGCTTCGGTCGTCATGCCGGCCGACTAAGGCGGCCGGCGTGACGACGCAAGCCCTTCCTCACGCGTGATCGTCCCTGTGTCAATCATGTTCCGATTCCAAACGGCACGAGACATAGTGGGCTAGCCAAGTGGCGCTCGGCTGCAGAAGAAGAGATGAGCGACCACCGTACCAAATTCAGCCGTGGTAGTCAACTCATCTGAAGGAGGTTAAAAGGTCATGAAGGCATCTATCTTCTGCAAGGAGTGACCCCACAAATGGCAGGCAGACAAGTAAACAAGTGGCAACGCCCGACCGACAGATAGCCCACGCAGACCTCCCCGCTGAGTGCAAAGAAATACGTCTTGTAAATTTGGCACGCCGCAAAGAAAAACATGTGCGACAAGTAGGCCGCTGCCCTCCTTGCTCTTCTGTTTTTCTGCCATGGGCCAAAGCAGCAGCAGCAGCATCCGCCGCCGCCGCCGCCGCCGCCGGCATCAGACGCGTGTCAATTGTCATCTAACGGGCGCCACGTGTCGCACCGATACACACGCAAAGGGGCGAAAACACTTCAACGCGTTGATCTTCGACAAAGCTTGGACTGAAATGCACTGCGTTCAACTTTCTTTTGTCAACAGAATAGCTAGAGAAAGAAAATGGTCCAAATCGTTTCTGTCTTTTAACGAGCATACCGAAACGCAAGACAAACAGACAAGAAGGAGTTAGCGGAAGCCGAGCAAGCTAACAATAACTGAAAAGAATCCAATTTGCTTGCCACCATATGGTGACTGCAGAGCATGGCGCAAAATATTGACAGGAGTCTAAAACACAAAGAAATGCTCAGATTTGGTTCCTTGCCACCGCTACCATTAGGTGCCGGTGGTGAAGTTGAGCTGGGCTCGGAACAGTAGAGGGCAGCAAAAACGACTTTGTGCTTGAGCCCAGGAATGTTTCTGTCCGAGCCAGACTTTCCCAAGCCAGCAAAGTCACTTGCATTCCCACTTGACGGCACCGGCGCGCTTATCGGACAATCAGAACCCGAGCTACCGCTTTGGAAGGTCGAAAAGAACTCACGTTCGGCCGCTCAGCGCGTCCGCTGGCCTCCCGTGCGGCGTCACCGGAGAACACAGCAGCAACGCAGCCAGAGTCCAGTGATGAAGTAGCACCACGGAGGAGCACATCCTTCCTTCCTTGTTTCTAGGCTAAAAACTGAAAAACAGCCAGCCAGCCAGCCAGCCAGCCAGTTTAGTTGGGTCCAACCAAAAAGGGCCGTTGTGTTGGCACAGGTGAGAAAAGAAGCAAAGGCTACTTACGTGACACTTTTGACAGTCTGCCAAAAGCGGGAGCTCCTACAAACGCTCTCCTGGTTAATGAAGCGACGGGAAATGATTTGGGCTGAAAGTTCTGCGCACATCCATTGGCGTGAAGGCAGCCCGGGGAAATCCCCCGCCAGTCTTTTCCATTCGTTTGCCTCCCGACACTGTGAGCCAGCCGGGCTATTTATTTCTCCCCGCTGTGTGGCAATTTCAAAACAAAAATGGATAAAGATAGTCACCAGGCGCTAGAAACGGCGGCGGCGGCGGCAGCGAGCGAGCGAGCGTGCGTGCGTGACCTGGGCCCACCGGCTGCACTTGGACGTGCGGTGGTCTCAACAAGACTGGAGCATCTTCTGCGGTGGTCCGCGCAGCAGCTTCTGAGAGACGCTTTCACTCTGAGTCAGCCTGTGTGTCTGAGAGAGGGGAGGGGGGAGGGGGGCCGCCGGGGGTGGGGGGGGGGGGACTCCAAACTCCTCTTTGGGTTTGAAGATGCAGGCACCACCTCGGTACAGTTGAGTTGTTAACGCCCTGCCTCCCCGTCCCTTCCCGTCCCGTCCCGTCCCGTCCTCCAAAGTTTGCACTCACCTGCGCTGACAAGAAGGCGGCGTCCGTGACAACGCTCCAATCTCGCCCGCCCGCCAGCCGCGACTTGGAGCCAAAGGGCAGCAAGTTGAACTCCTGTTATACGTAGGTTCCAAAGTCCAGGCCCTCTCTCACTTTCCATCTTTCTTTGGTTTTGTTTTGCCGCAGAGAATTGTTGGCTCTTCTCAAATTGGGGAAAAGATGGGGCCAGAGAGGGATGGGTACATGGGATGATTCCACAACCCTAGTCCAAGTACATTTGGACTGCAGCTCAGGATTCTCCTGACGGACTCAACAAATCTGACAAAGAGAAATCTGCCATGAAAATGCACAGCTAACTGCCATAAAGTGTCTTGTCAAATCAAAAAGGAGTAACAGGTGGCGGGGGGGAGGGGGGTCAACGCACACAAGGAGGCCGGCCCTAACCGCTGGCCCAAGGGAGAACGTCCGGAACCTCAGAGAAAGCCAACCCGCAGGGAACCCCCCCCCCCTTCTCAACAAGAGAGGGCGGGACTCGACATGGCTCGGACATGCTCGTTTGCCGACGCAGAGCTGGCTCCCCAGCCCTCGTGTCCTTGAGCGAGCCAAGATTTGGACGTCTTGAAACGTGTCTAATTGTCAGCCTGCAGAAGTTTCCCCTTTTGCAAATTAAAGCGAGCGGCATGGCACGCCACGCCAGCCGCGACGCCCATCTTGATTTACGAGGACGCTGACGTCGCCCGCTCAGTCGGCGAGCGCGAGCGACGCCAGCACCGGGCGTCGGCCGGCCGGCCGGTCGGTCGGTCGGTCGGTCGGCGTCACGTCTTCCCTTTTGTGGAAAACACCCAGCCACCCCACCGCTGCCGGGAGAGCCAAAGATCTCCGTGTGAGAAAATGAAAAAGCCCAAAGAATTTTGCAGTGACCTTGGGCGTCCGTCCTGGTCACTTCCAATGAGCTTCTCAAGAGCTTTGGGCGGAAAGTCCAAAAAGACTGACGCCGCTGAAGGCCAAGTGATGCGTTGTGTTGTTTTGTTTGCTGCGTCATGGCGACCGCCTGAGCGAGCCCTCCGCCTACTTGCCGCTTCTATTGAAATGCAGCGGTTGCCAGTTTGATCGGAAAGGGACACATCACATCCCGCCTAAATGTTGAGACTTTTGCCAAAAGTGAGACATGGCCCAACGTATTCTTTGTACATTTGCAGACGGCTGCAACCAGGTGCACGCCCGCCCGCCCGCCCGTCCGTCCTGCACATTTGTGCTCAGGCTCAGCCAAGCATTTTTGCCATCATCTCGCTCCCTCTTCAATCTCTCCAAGAATTGCTCACTCGCTCGCTCGCTCGCTCGCTCGCATGATATACGATCGGCCTCCTCCTCCTCAAAGCGGCTGCTGGGCCGGGCCGGGCCGGGCCGGGCCCACTTCCTTATTTACAGCTAAGCTTTTTTTTTCTTCTTTTTTAAACGTTAACCATAAACGTCAGGCTCCTGGAGACAGAGAGTCGGGGAGGTCCGAAACGGGACAAAAGCGTGTTGTCCAGACTCGCTCTCCAGCGCAGCTACATTAAATCATTATTTTTCAGACAGGAAATATCTGCCAATGCACATTTTGCCTGTGAAATATGTTTCTAAGATGAAACGATTCCAGCGCGGCAAACGCTTTCAATCCCCTTCTGCTTCTTTTTAGCAGGAGAAAGCGTTGGTTTTTTTGGGGTTTTTTTTTTCCCTTTGACCTCAGCGATGCTCCTCTCCCAGCACGGATGCGTTCTTCACGTTTGGAGTAGAAATTGTGAATATAAATTACCATGTTTTGAATTGACGTGATGTGAAAGCAGCCGCCTACGCGGCGAACCGGACTTAATTCCAGCTGGGCTATTTTTTATTGATATGCTGATTTTTGGAACAGGTAAAAAGTTTGCGACGCCTGCCCCTTAGTGACTGAAAGGACCGTCGGGCGTGTGCTGTGCGGCCGGCCGCGTGGGTCCGTGGTCTGCCCGCACCCGCCCGCGACCCGTCACCCAAAACATTAGCATAAACCTCAGCCGGCCTGCCAAGCAACACATGCGCCGGCCGGCCGGCAGGCTGGCTGACTGGCTGGCCGACTGGCTGGCTTCTGGTGGGGCTGCAAAGACGGCGGCTCTGTCTGGTGGCGCTGGCTGCTGTGGCTTTGCGAGGGAGGGCAGACGTAAAACCCCAGCGTAGTGTTTTACGCCGCTGTGGCTTGCGGCCATGCTGTGGCATGGCCCGTGGAACACTCTTTTCTGCCCGCACTCTGCTGTGCTGTCCGCCCAGAAAGAAGATGAAGAAAGTGTCTGTCAGCATGGATGCAACATCTTTGGCATTTCAAATGGCCATCTCCGGTAAATCACGGCAGTCCACTTCTTCTTTCTGGCTTTCATTCCAGCAGACGATGGGTAGCAACATTTTTGGCCGCATGTGACAGATGTTTTCTCACCAAATTCCATCTTGTGGCGAGCTAAATTGCTTGACAGACATGATTGGATAGCTAATAATATGCGCGGCTGATTTTACATTTGCACGAGTCCTAGTAGGTCAACACCGACTCCTGCGCGACCCGCTCGGCAGCTGCCTCTGGTTTTTCACACGCTCTCGGTGAAGATAAATGTCACATATGTTTTGGGGGACTGTAAAAAAGTGACAAATGAATGGATGGAAGGAGGGAGGGCTGATTGAGGAGGCCACACGCGTGCACGTGTCACGCTCACAGCAACCGCCTCCCTCCCTCCCTCCCTCCCTCGCTCGCTCGCTCTGTTTGTTGACACGAGTTAAGAGCGGCCTCAAATCATTAATGAGTGCTTTGCGTCCAGCGTGTAACCACAGCTAAGCCGGTGGGTCAACAAGGTTGGCCAGACCAACCACCGTGTGCAGAACGAGAGAGAGAGAGAGAGTGAGCAAGAGCGAGCGAACGAGCGCAACGGCACCACTGCCCAATGGAAATGTGGCCGTTTAGGAAATGTGGTGGGCCGCCTGCCTTCGCGAGAGGCTCGACGCGTTACGGCCCGTCCGTCACGTTCCGCCGCCGTTGACCCGGGCTTGCCCCGAGTCGCTGGCGTAACGCTCGGCTGTTTGCGGGCGCAAAACATCCCCGCCCAATGGGCGCGAGTCTAAAATAAGCTCGGCCTCGGCCAATTGAAAACACATGCCGGCCGGCCGGCCATGATGTAAACGTGTTAATTCACTAATGAACAGTGAGTCCATTAGACGTCGGATTACACACTCTGGGCGGGAGATAAATCAACACTGAGTGCAAGTCAAACACGGGGGGGGGGGCCCTAGGTCAGGCCAGGCGGCTTGTTTTTATGTCCGCCTGCTCTTTTCCAACACCCCGCCCGGCCGGCCCATCTCAGCCGAGACGTGCCCGCTTTGCTCGCGTCGCCCATCCGCAATTTCTGGCCGGTCGGCCGGCCGGCGTTTGCGCTCCTTTTGGGACGTAACCCAGTCCAAATACTTCCTTGGTCTGACTTTCCGCTACAATGGATTTTCAAGTAGCGTTGGGATGTCTGAATCACAAGCCGTGCCCCTTCAGCCTCCTGCCGCAACATGAGGGGCAGGAAACGAAGACAATTTCAATTCCTAAAACTGAGCCACAATCAATAGTGCAAAAAGAAACAGTCTGCGCATGCACGTTTAGTGTCCACTAGGGGCAGTATGATGCGCTGGCAAACAAAGAATCACATGGATGCTTTTACGTTAGCCTTTAGCATTCATCTTGCGGACACGAATCCACGCTCGCATCGAATCGTCCGTCTTCCCGACGACTCGTCCTCGCTTGGAATCAAAGTGTGCTGACTCCAGGTGGGAGAGCGTACTTTAACCACCACAAATAGTATAGAAATAGAATCAATACCGAATATCTATTCATTCAAATGTGTGCCAGAGCAATGTTGTCTTTGACTTGACTTTTTCACTCAAAGCGGGCGCTTTGCTAACGACTTTCTACAAAAAAAAAAAAAAAAAAAGCATTAACCTTTTGGAGTTTGCTTTGTGAGTTGTCAAGAAAGCGTGTGTGTGATTCAGACAGCAGATCTCCTTTCTCTTGGACGGGACGCGGCCCGGCGCGGCTGAGTGGGTGGGTGGCTGGCTGGCTGGCCGGCTGGCTGGCTGGCTGCCTGGCTGCCTGGTCCGACGGCCGGCCGGCCGACCGACCGTCCGGCCCGCCGGCCAGCAAGCTTCTGGAAACACTGAGGCACACTGACGATGTTTATGTTACGCCGTCCCCGGGGAGAGGGGAAGCCTTGTGGTTCGGACGGATTACGGGGGCTGCTTTCAACTTGGGTGTTAATGGCGGGAGCAAAGTGGCCGCGTAGGTGCCATATGTGCTCGCTTTGCCGGGAGCTGGCACGCTTCCCCGCCTTTGCCAAAACCAGAGCAAAAAAGACAGCCTTTTAGTATTGGATTGAACCAACGGACAGACGCAAGTGGACATTTTGGCACTGGACATTTGCGGGCCATGTGCGGATGTCATTTCCCCTCCCGGGCCTAATAAGGCGCGCGTGATGTGTCTTCCTCTTCTGGGCCCGAGCGCAAATCATTTGGATGGAAAAGGCAGCCACGGCGGCCAACGGCGAAGAACGCCGCCGGCAGCCTCGGACGCCCAATGAATTTCCCACATGACGTGAAGCGAGTAAGCGAGCGAGCGAGCGAGCGAGCGCGCTGCTTGCGAGTCGGCGGATGAGCATAAAACACGTCAAGGGATTTATTGGACTAACTCTGCCGCCGATGACAAATTGGAGTCCCGGCGCCAACGACGCTCGCTATAAATCAACGTATTGTTCTGGTGCGTGTGGGCGAGCGAGCGTGCCTGAGGCCATCCGCTGGACGTTCGTAAGGACTTCCTTCCTGGCCAACACCTGATGACTGACTCCAATAAAAAGGATCCGTGTGTTGGCTTTCCTCAGCCGCCCGCCCGCCCGCCCAACACGCACACAAAGCGTTTGCTCTCGCGCAGCCACCCGCGCGCCGTACCGAGGGGTAAAAGATACTTTTCGAATAGCCAGCGCCGCCGTTTCTACGTAAGCAGATAGTATGACAGCTAGCGACCGTGTCCAGAAAGAAATACACGCGCCGCTTCAAAAAATTGCAGCTTTTCACTCCAAAGGTAATAAAGTTTGACTCGTTTCAATAAAAGGCGCGGCCAACGTACACCGGGGCCGAATGTGAATTTTTATGACAATCATAACCTGTTATTTTCCCCCCTAAATATCAGCTGGCTTTTTTTTGCTGAGCAATTAAGTCGCTCGCTTGTCATGACATCACAACGAGCCAATGTCCTTTGGTGAAGGCGGACTTTTGCAAATGTGGAATTTGTTGTTCGCAAAAGGGCTACGCTAAGCTAACAGCACTAACGCCACCGCTACACTCCGACTCAAGTTCAAAATGAATTTGGCAAACTCGGCTAGGCTGAGTAGGCTAGGCTAAGCTAAGAGAGCTAGCTAGCGCCACCGCTACTTTCCATCTCAAGTTCAAAGTGAATTCGGCCAAGCTAAGTCGGCTAGGCTACTAAATTGCGATCATGTCTTTTCAAATCTAAACATCCCATTTTTACATATTCTACAATTGAATCTCTGAAGCATTTTGTCAATGTCTGAATGCTTTTGGGCCTCCCGCGTGTTTTGTTTCTGTGGGCGACATGCGGTCCAAATTGCTCTGTGAGTTTTGTGGGCTCGCCATCTCTAAATTTACTACGCGAAGCTAAGCGAGCGAGGCCGAGCTAACGAGGCCAGCCAGCCAGCCAGCCAGCCAGCCAGCCAGCCAGCCAGCTAGTCAGCGAGTGAGGCCTCTTCGTCGGGTTTGTGACGCATCGGTGCGGAGAAAAAAAAAAGAAATAAAAAAAAAGACAACATTTTGCGGCGTGAACATAAAATGTAGCACACGAGTATCAGGTAACATTTAATAAAAGGCTGTGTTCAAATATTAAATGAAGCTCACTTAAATCACTTGTGCGTGTCATTAACTCAACAGCCCTCTCGACTTTATATTGCTTGTGGGTTGAACGCCCCCAAAAAATGTGTGAATGCTAACGCGGAGCCGCACCAAAGGCGACTTTTCACCACCGCAGACTGTCTGCTCTTCTCCACCTACAAGAATTGAATGTGGGGGAATTTTGCATTTTTCTTTTCCTCTCCATTGAGGGACTCGCCCGTGTTAGTTACTTGGCACGCGGCGTCACGTCGGGAACACGCCGCCACCGATGATAAAAGTGTCGGATGAATTACGAGAGGCTTCGGCGGCGGGCGGCAGAAGATTTCCATCGCCTCAAATATGGAATTCCCTCTGTGGAGCTTGCAAAATTTCTCACACCCTCAGATGATGTAGGTGGCGCTTTTGCTCTTTGTTTCCTGCGAGGGGGGAATTAAGTCACCGCCGCAGGTAGCGCAGGTAGCGCAGGTAGCGCAGGTAGCGCAGGTAGCGCAGGTAGCGCAGGTAGCGCAGGTAGCGCAGGTAGCGCAGGTAGCGCAGGTAGCGCAGGTAGCGCAGGTAGCGCAGGTAGCGCAGGTAGCGCCGAATGCCCGGCCTGGCCCGCCGCGATGTTTGTGCGAGGCTGCTCCACAGCTCTTGGGTTTGATTGGGGCGGCGCACGCACGCACACAGGAGGTGGGTCCACTGCGCTGCCGCCCTGTTTTCCTTCCCTGCGCGCGCCCGTAGCTCTTGAAAACACACAAATACTTGGCTTGTTCATCACACTGTGACAGCCGAGGTGATTCTGGGCTCTCGGTGGGCCAGGTGCGCGGATCGGATCGGAACGGCGTGCCAAGAAGCCGTTGGCATGGCGACGCAGCACCGTGGAAACTTCTGGAATCTGTCGCCGCCTGGCAGGGCCCCGAGGCTCCCCGAGCCGGCCCGCTGTTGGCTTTGCCTCCAGCTGTTTCTTTACAGACGGCGGCGGGCCGCAGCCAAAATCAGCCCACACACACGCCACTTACACACACACACACACACACACACACACTGAGCCAGAGTTACACAAGCATGCAAACAAAAATATGGGCATTTTCTGTAATGGTCTTGTCTCTGCCAGGCCCTACAAAAAAAAAAAAAAAAAGACCCAAAAATAAGTTCACACGTCTGTTTTCCTCACACGTCCATATTTCTAATTATCCAACTTGTACAAGAAAATATGGTTTTATTTACAGTGTGTTTTATTTGTTATGGTTCACCACTCTGTGGTTTATTTAGTCTTCAACACACACACACACACACACACACACACACACACACACACACACATTTAGCGCCGTTTGGTTTGTGTTTATAAATACAACATTTGTTCTATTAATTCTGACTTTGGCTGCGCCGTGCAAGCCAGGAAAGCTGCCTAACTGCTATTGGGACTGTCACTAGGTGGCGCTATTTAGGAGCATATTTTCTAGTAAATACAGAGTTGATTTGCGAACTCACTCCATTTCCACCATGGCACATCTGTGTTCCTTTCGTTCAATAAGCGATGAAGTATATATCATTCAATTCATTGTAATCCAGCTCATTTGAGAGTGACAATAAAGCTCTTTCTTTGACATCCCCGTCGGATGTGTTTAATTTGACGGCGTGCGTGAATAATGGCCGTGCTGAAAGGGGCCCACCGCAGGAACATAAACTGGCCATCTTTTGTTTTCCTTGTGTGGTCGCGGCCCAGTCATGGGCCTGAAGGGAATCCTTTCGGGCCCTTTGTTTGCTCATTCAGGACCACGGTCCCACTTCAGGGTAGAGAAGAGAAGAGAAGAGAAGAGAAGAGAAGAGAAGAGAAGAGAAGAGAAGAGAAGAGAAGAGAAAGTGGCTGCAAGTCTTGAAGCCAGGGCCAACTCGCTCCAGCTTTTCAGGAGAAAAAGTACAAGTAGCGATTGGAGTCCTGCCGTAAAATGTACAAGGACGCCACTTGTGTGGAAACGTTTCGAATGGGCTGCGACCAGTTCAGGCCGTACGGCCGTTATGGAGCGCCATTCGGGGAGCGTTGACGGGACAAGCACACCAGGCTTTTGTGCCGGCGCTCTCGGCGGCGCTCGGGTCCAGTCGGTTTGACGGCGGGCCAGCGACAATATGGGAGCCGCGCCAAGCGTGCGAGCTGTCTGAGAGTTACCGTAAAGCCCAGTTGGAGCGGTGGCGGCAGCGGCAGCTACCCGCGCGGACCACACCAGCGGAGGAGGAGGCATGCTGGCGAGCGGCTGGCCTTGATTCTGCCGGCCGGCCAGCCGGCCGGACACTGTCACCCTCCCTGGCCGTTGATGAATCTGGAATTTTATTGGATGTGATCCTGATGATTAATGGTATATTATCCTAAAAAGCTTGGCTGGCTGATAAAACATCTAGCCTTCAGTCATTTCCTGGCCCGACGTGATATTTTTGGCCCTGGCAATGTGATAAATGCATACTTTCTTGCGCCTGATGAATCATTTCCACAGGCCATAAAGCGCCCCTTTCAAGCGCCCGCCCGGGCTCACGCCTTGTCGTCCCCTGTAAACTGCGCAGAGACGTGCGGGCGACTGGACGAACGGACGGATGGCCCAGGTGGCCACGGCGGCGGGCGCGTGCGGGAGGAACCAAAAGAAAAAGCCGCTGCCGCCGCCGCTCTGTTGTCGCCTGTCCCTTCCGCCAAAATCACGCCGCCAGACCTTTTCTATTTTGGCGTGACCCCGATGAGGCCATCAAAACGTCCCACCAAACACTGGGGTTCAGCGCTATGGGGTCATCAAGATGGTGGCAAAAATAAAAACCCTCGCCATTTCCCTGCCCACATGCAAGGACATCATCCCACAGATTCCCAGACCCTCCCCCCTTGCCAAGCCAAATTGTGGTGGATCCCTGGTTTTGGTTCACCAAATAAACAATACAAAACCAAGACGTGACCCAAAAAAAACAAGTTGCAAGTTGGGATACTGGTAAATGGAAAAGTCAGAGGTCCAGCAGGAGTTCCCAGCAGGGTGACGAGATCACACACCGAGGTCTGTCGCTGGCACTTGCCAGGGTCTTGGGGGGGGGTTGGTTGCTTGGTGGACCGAGTGGGTCTGCGGAGACAACACACCGCGGCTGTGTGCGAGCGCACAGTGGCTCCTTTCGTTGCTTGCCACGCCGGAGCGGACCGCAGGATTCCAGTGTTTACATAAGAGCCGGTGCATAAGAGAAAGGCGGACCACCGGCCACCCGCCCGGCCGGCCGGCCGGCACACCGTCGGCCACCCGTCGACCGACCCCAGGGCTCATCTTTGTTGAAAATGGCTCTCCCGTCGGCCGGCCGGCCGCCCTATATTTAGCAAGCGGCCTCTTCATTCTGAGAAAGATGTTTGGCTTTCCATTGAGAAGGGGGGGCGGGGGGTTGGCAGTCTGGGGGGGCTCACCTGTGCTAGCGCCGTGTTTATGTTCACAATTTTCCCTCTGAAGGACGTCCAAGAGATGCGGTTTGAGAAGCTGACGATTCCCGTAAAGGGAAACAGTGAGATGAACCAAAGTAGAGGGGGGGGGGGGCGATGTATCAACAGAAACGCCAACATATCATTTGGCTTACCTTCAATTAGCGCTATTTCACAGATTTATTCTGTCCATTTAACAAGTCTATTGTGGTCCAACTTTTTTCGATTAGGTGTAGTTCCACTTTTGACGGCTAGATGGCGGCACACTTATATGCTTGAGATTGTGTACATTTAAAAGAGATAGAAGAAACAGAAAGTGTTGTTTGTCGACACCACCTAGTTTTTTTTAAATGACCGCATGAAAACAGCTGTACGTCGCTTGCATCGGGAAAATGTTAACTTTGTGACTCTGTCGCTCACATTATGTACAGTATAGGCTACACAACAAACTCTTCAAACACATTTTGAAAAAGATGAATAAAAATTGCTAGAAACATCTATTTTTTTAAGTGAAAACAATTTGCAAATTTAGTATTGACACAAAGTGGCGGGCCAAATCTAACGACACTGTGGGCCAAATTTGGCCCACGGGCCAGAGTTTGAAAGCCCTGCTACATGAAAATGCCATCTCGGCATGAAATTGGATCTGTAAACGCGGCCGTATCGATTGGCCATCAAGCATTTCTTTCCGTTCTGGTTCTCATCAGGAGCTGTTTTGCGCGCCCACATCTGTTCTTGCGAGTCTCACGAGCGCTCGGGGGTCCGACTATCGGCCGGAAAAATCAAGATGTTTGCGTACTAATGACGTTCTGCTGAGTCTCCCCCCCCCTCCCCCTGGCCCCCTTTTCCTGTTACTCAAAGTGCCATTGAGCTAGGGCGCAGAGGCAGCCGGGACATGTGCGCGTGCGCCTTACATGTTTTCATTTGCACTCATGTATGCCCCGTGTTGGAACAATCCCTCTTTTCATGCCCGCGCTCTCATTCAGTGGGTGGCGAGAGCCATTGGGCATGAGGGAGCGAGCGAGTGAGCCTCCCCCCCCCCTCCTTTTTTTTTTTTTTTCTCCCCCAAGGTGAGCGCTTGCCTCGTGGGAGATGACTGCTCACTGCCATTAGTTTAAGTGCAGGAGTGTCAGCTAACCCGGCGGGCCGGCCGGCCGGCCCGACCAACCGACCGACACTGGCACCGGCGATACTTAATGCCAGATGGAGGGAGCTGTCCTTGAAGTCTTAACAAGCGTGGCGGCGGGCGCACAGAAACAAGCCTTTATTCACAGTGCGGGAGGTGGGGGGGATAACTTAGCGAGGTTACCACAAAGTGTATGTCAAATCCCACATCGGGAGGGAGGGAGGCAGAGTGGAGATTGAACGGCTCGCCAAAGTGGATGAAAACACGGCCGGCGTGCCATGTTGCTGACGGTCATTTTTTTATTGCGCGCGGAACACGGCGGGAATCGAAAACAAAGTGCTGCTTGTCGCGCCAAAAGGCTCCAGCTGCTTCAGAGGTGTCGAATTATCGGAGCTCAGCTGGATACGCCAGGGGGCGGCCCAGCGAGCGAGCAGAACCAGCTGACTTTGGCACATTTGTCCTCCGCCGCTGGCACGCCAGCGAGGCTTGGCGGCGGCCAAACGGAGGAAAAGGCCCTCCCGCCAAAGGCGCTCAACGCCGCCGCGACAAGTGCTTTTGCCGCCCGCCCGCGCGCGGCGTGAGAACGCCGCATTAGCCGAGTCGCGGCGTGCCAGGCGCGGAAAGTAACAAAGTGTCGGACGTACGATAACATCAGCTGAGCAAGGACTTTTCTCCGGGCGGGAACGACGAGGAGCTGAAAGCTCCCGAATGCGTCAAATAACTTCACACCGCAGCCAGACATAACTGAACATTGGCTACACCTGCCCGTGTGGAAATGATGCCTTTTTCCACCACCCACGGAAAATGCAACCAATACGCCAGCGCCTTTAGATTGAGACGCCCGCCCGTCAGCTTGGGCAAACTACAAACTTGTCCATAGTCAAAGACAATCCAAGTGGCCTGAGGGATTGAAAAGTTCCGAATCAGCCTTGAGCCGTCCTAATCATTTGTGCCAAAGAAGCCCAATCCCGTCTTTGGCTGGACAAAAATGAAGGTCCCAAAGAGCGGCTGTCCAATTGAGATTGCCGGCGCCGATGTTGGATGGCGCGCTTCCATTGGCGCCGCCAGTGTACATTGTGCAGGTGCGTGGGAGCTTCCGCCAGCTTGCTTGAAAAGTGGAATGGGCTCCGAGCGGCCAAAGAAAGGAAAGGGCCAGCGCAGCGGAGGGAGGTCCACCAACACGTGACACCACCAGGGCCTTACGTGAGTGAGGCTTTTGGCCGTCCCGCTCGGCTAGCGACGTTCCGAGAGCCGAGCCAAGCGCGGAAATGTTTCTTTCCTGTGAACTCCAGAAGCTGGCCGAAGCGCCCTGCCCTTCGTTTGGTGTTACCTCTCAACTAAGAGTTGGCCAATACCTTCTTGGAAGGCCATTCTTATTTGCTGCAAACGTGCAAAGCCAGGTGGGCCAGCCCCAAGGTTCACGCCTGCGTGACGGGCCGGGCCAGGCCGGGCCCTTGGACTGGTGCTTGGCTCCCCTCCTCCACCTGCTCCTCTCCTGCCCCTCCTTTCCGTGCTATCTGCAGCAGGCCTGACAAGAGGCTCTTTGGGTTTCTGAGAAGGCCCAATTTGCCTTCGGCTCCACTGAAGACCTTGTTGGGCATTCCTGTCGCTTCCCTCCTGCTTTAGCAAGCACGGGGGATCTCCAGGAGGACCTCTGAGACGCTTTTGTCATGAAAGAAATCCGACTCGACTTGATTTGTGTGAGTTGGGACTCGGTCATGACGGAAGAGCCCCCCCCTTCATTACCGGCCGCCAAGGACAATTTGTCCCTCATCTCAACCCATGACGTCGGGCTAAGACGGACGAGCGACACAAAGCGGAAGCGCCGTTCCTCGCGGGCTCCCTGAAAGCCGAGCCGCCGTTCTGTTTGCCCCGACCGAGTTCAGCGAGGACGCGACAAGGCGCGCGTGCGTATCCAAAGGCCAAACAAAACGGAAAAGGTCCAAATTGTAATGGTTTCGCAAACACGCCGAGGATGCGAGCGGGCCGGCGTCCAAACGGGCATCGGCCGGGGCCAGGAAGGGAGGCTCCTCTTTCTTCTGACGGACGCGTCTACAAGTCGGGAGGCTCCGTTTTTTTCTTCTGTCGGCTCGTTTTTCCTCTGACGGACGTGTCTACGACTCGCTCAAATTTGGATTGTCAACACGTGAAAATATTTGGGCAAGAACACACACAGTGCAGCGCACGCACGCACGCACGCACGCTCAGAGCGTCTCGCTCAGGTGCAAAGTGACTTTCTCCACTCAGGAAAGCACTCAGGACTCGTCCGAATTAGTTTGGCAATCAAACGTAGCAGAGTGATTCAATGTTATTGTACGTCTAGGTTGGTTTGAAGGCTTCGCATCCGATGTCATGGTGGAACCTCTGAGGACGTCAGATGTCATGGTGGAACCTCTGAGGACGTCATCCACATCATCCTGCTTTTGCCTGGCTCCAACATCGCTAACACGAAACATACGTAAATATTCTTAACTCTTTCACGGCCAGCCCATTTACACTTTGACGTCTCGAGCCGTCAATGGCAGCGAATGAGTTAAGTTGAAGCAAACCCGTGGCACACTTGGACTCGGGCGGCAATCAAAAAAGAAAAGGCCAACAACGTCCCGTCATTCTTTTGGGCTTTGCTGAAGTGAGCTCACGTAACGCTGACGGCAATTTGGAGGGAGGGAGGGAGGGAGGGAGGGAGGGAGGGAGGGAGGGAGGGAGGGAGGGAGGGAGGGAGGGAGGGAGGGAGGGATGCGCGCAAGGTCGCCATCACGGGAGGAAATGTTCTAACCTGAGTGGGAATGGCTGAGAAGTTGTAATGGCTGACTGCTGTGGTTTATTCAAACGCTCCAAGATCAACTCCATTGAAGAGTCTGACTTCATCGCTTCATCCAGGCGTTGCTGTTTCAGTTTTAAAAAAAAAAAAAAAGTTCACGTCAACCATCAATGTAACCTTGTCACGGCAAAGTGCGCCGGCCGCCGTGTTTGTCTGCTTCTTAGCGGCTGTTGAATTTGTTCCCCTGGTTTATTTTGCACTAATCTGTCACAAAACATCATATCAGAGCCACCGCCAGCGGCCGTAAAGTGAACTCATTCTGAAAATGGGACTGTTGACCATTCTGGAGCCAACTTTGATCTTTTTTTTTTTCTTTCCAGAGGCCACGACTGTTATGCTTAAAGAGGCGCTCGCTATGATTCTTGGCCCGAGCCTTATTTTCTGTATAAATTACGCACAAAGAAAGCTTAAGAGGTGTTTCTCAAGGGCTCCACATTTGCAGCCTCTCGCTCGCTGGCTGGCTGGCTGGCTGGCTGGCTGGCTGGCTGGCTGGCTGGCTGGCTGGCTGGCTGGCTGGCTGGCTGGCTGGCTGTGGAAAAGCTGAACTGTGCTTCAAGTGCTGTATTAAGTGTGGTTTGGTGTGTGGGGGTGTGGTGCAGAAACATCCCAGTGAGGGAGGGAGGGATCGAGTGAGTGGGGGTGGGAGTCTGTGGAAAGGACAAGTGGGGAGCCACAATGCCGCCTCAAACCGCTGTCCCCACAGCCACAACCGCACCACACGGCCCAGCCTGGCCCCTGTGGCGGACTGCTGGCTTTTGGTCAAGAAGGCCTTCTCTGCTGCCGTAAACGCGGCAGGCGCACGCGCGCCTACCCGCGCAACCCGAATTCAAATATTTGCTTTTTTTTTTTTATTGTTAGTGAATGTTTTTTTCTAATCAGAACTTTTTAATGACATAACAAACTCCTTCAATTGTCCTGTCCGCTCTGGTGTGAGTGTCTTGGCCACCTGGGGGCGGTGTTACACAGATACGCCATCGTTCGAGTCAATCTTTCACACATTTTTGGATGCAGTTTATTGCTCAATTTTGATCTACCTGCCATTTACTTTGCGTCATTTCATGTTTGGCCACGAGTTGGCGGCGGGAAGTCGGGCTAGTTTTGTTCAAACCTTTGTAATCCTGCTTTTTACACCAACAAAATGCAAAGGCTCGAGGTTAGGTTTGATCATGTACATAGTATTTGGGCAATCCACTTTATTTATATGGCGCTAGTTTGGTTACATTGAGGCTGCCCAATTGGACTCATTTCTACTCAAATGTGTTTTCGACTGGTGGCAAGACTTGCATGCCGTAGTGATATGGGAAGGTGGTGGGTGAAGAGGGGAGCTGCAAACAGTCACGAGAATTTCCACATTTGACCTGCTATTCATACATATTGAAAAGAAAGATCTGTAACTCTTGATATACAACTGTTATGGGAATACATATTCGCCTAAACATGTCTGCACGGAAAAAAGTACGGAAGGCCTTCGAAAGGAAGCAGCCGTGTTAATAATATGACTCGTACTGCTCTCTTCTGGTGAAAAGGCAACACTGCAGCTCAACATATTGCCTTGATAGAAAAGCACTACATAGTGCTGTTTGTTTGAGCGTTTGAGCGTTTTCATTGGAGCCTCGCAGCTCACCTTTAGGACCCTTTGGGCAAATGACGTCCAGTAACAACAAAAGGGAAAAAAATGAACTAAAAGGGGGGCTGATCGATCGGGCAGCCAGCGGGTGGCGACAACGGGCCGCCTTTGACGTTCTTGGTCCAAGTCACGAATGCAATGCGCCGTGCGTGCTTCTATTGCTGTTCGTGAACACGCTCGAACGAGCCCGCCAGTTAAACTGAACGAATCCCCAAGCGTTGCCATTGTGAGTTAGACGTCAAGCCGGCCGGCTGGCCGACCCACACGCCAGGTTGTGTCCAAAGTCCCGTCTGCGCTGCTGCTTTCCTTCCTTCCTTCCTTCCTTCCTTCCTTCCTTCCTTCCTTCCTTCCTTCCTTCCTTCCTTCCTTCCTTCCTTCCTTCCTTCCTTCCTTCCTTCCTTCCTTCCTTCCTTCCTTCCTTCCTTCCTTCCTTCCTTCCTTCCTTCCTTCCTTCCTTCCTTCCTTCCTTCCTTCCCTCTTTGTTTGTGGCGGCGGAGGAGGCCCGGAGCTCCACTCATAGGGAGCCAATCACCGTCGCGCTTACTGGCGGCGCTCGGCCAATGGCGCAGCGACGTGCTTGCCGGTCACGTTCCGACCGCGGGTAGGCAAGAGGCGAATGGGCCAGTGTCTGTCGGGCAAGCTAACTGCTAACGTTTCTTCATTTACAATTTGAGTCTTCAGCGAGCCTTTTCCTCGGGAGCAAGCGCGCGGAATCGCTTTGGAAAAATCTAAACCACCCGACAATATTGAGCTGGGCCGGCTAAAAGGTCAACGAGCGGGTTTGTTGGGCTAAATTAGCGTGTCTCCTGCTAGCGTCATCGGCGAGGCGCCAGTCAATCGTGTTTGACAACAACGCGCTTGCTCGCTCGCTCGCTCGCTCGTTCGCTCCCGCTGCCGCTGCTCTCCCGCTGCTGCGGTTCCGTTATCCGCTACCCCATTCACAAAGCGCTTGCTTCAAAGTCGACATGGCCGAGTTTCTGGAAGACCCGTCGGTGCTCACGAAAGACAAGTTGAAGATCGAGCTGGCGGCGAACAATGTGGCGCTGCCGAGCGGCGAGCATAAGAAAGAAGTCTACGTGCAGCTCTATTTGAAGAATTTGACGGCGCAGAACAGCAAGAGGAGCCCGCCTGCCGACACGTTCTCCAGCGACGACGAGCTGCCCACACCGGTGGTCTCCAACAAAAGCCGATCCGGCAGAGTGAGTCTCCCCAACTTGGTGAATGCGTGCCCGGTGGTCTTTGTGCACCGATTTAAGCGCTCGCGCCTTTTCAACGTGCTGTGCGTGTGCAGAAAGCCACCAAGAAGACGGACAAGCCTCGCATAGAGGTGGAGGTGACGGAACTCACCGATGATGACCTCAGACAGCAACTCGCCAAGTATGGAGTGGACGCGGGACCCATCGTGGGTAAGTTGCTGCCGTCCGTCCGTCCGTCCGTCCGGTAACCGCCCAAAATATCCCCCAGAATAAACTTGACTGCCTGTTTTGCCACTCTTGGATTTGAATGAACAACTGATTGCTTTGCATCATAAAGAAGTTGAGCCGTGGAATGCTAAAATGTGTTCAAAAAGTCCCTGCAAGAATGTGCTAAACCCGGCCGCCTTTGTATGTTTATCAAGTACGTGATGGATCTTGGCCATTTTGCGTCATTTGTGTGTTTGCAGCCTCGTCGCGCAAGTTGTACGAGAAGAAGCTGCAGAAGCTTCTGGGAGAGCTGGCGGCCGAGGCCCCTGCCGACATCACCGTGCTCCCCAAAGCCGACGCCGATCAGAACGGCAACACCAACTCTGACCAGTACAGCGACAAGGAAGACGACGGTAGCTATCGATCGGGGATGGATTGATACTTGACTTAATCGGCGAGGGATACGCAATTTGATCCGCGTTGCAGACGGCAAAGTTTTCAAGTGAAAAACAGGTTACAAATGGCACCCGGTCAGTTCAAGAAGAATTGAAGCGACAACGTCAGGGGCAATTCTCTCAATTGTCTTTTTTTTTTCATTTTTATACACGTGTGCACGCGCACAACTACATGTTGTTTCTGCTGCATCCATTTCATTGGCTCATCCGCTTATTTATCGATGCAGAGGAAATGACCAGCGCCGAACCCCCGGAGTCGGTTCCCGTCGTAGAGAAGCCCGTGCGCAGCCGAGGGAAAACTCCTGTCGCCGTGCGGAGCGGCAGCAGACGGCAAACCAAGGTCAGCGTGGTGGCTAACGTTTTGGAAGCGGCGGCGCCACTAAACGCTTGCAAAAATGTCCAGGTGCCGGAGGCGACCGGCGACGCCCCCGTCAAACTCGGCGAGAGCGTGGTGGAAGACATCCTGGCCAATGAAATCAGCACGCCGACAGGCATCAGGTAGCCGGCCGGCCGCGGGCTGACGCCCGCTTAGCCGCCCGCTTAGCCGCTCGCTTAGCCGCCCGCTTAGCCGCTTGAAAGTGTTTTACATTGCTCGTTTTACTCCCAGCGCCACCTGCAGGCGCCCCATCCGAGGAGCGGCGGGCCGACCGCTCAAGCCCAGCGAGTACTGGCTGGACGAGTCGCGCGTGTGCCACAGCGTCCACACGGAGAACCGCTCCTACTCGGAGTCCTTCTCACGGGGGGGGGCGGCCCCCTCATTGGCCACCGTGGTCCCGGCACGGCGCGGCGTCCTCTCCCTCCTGCTCAAGCTGGCCCTCTTGGTGGCCGTGCTCTGCGGCCTGCTTTTTGTAGCCCAGCAGAATCTGGAGGCGGCTCACGTCCTCCTGGACGACGCGGCGGTCCGTTTCCGGGACGTGGCCCGGCAGGCCGCCGCCTACCTGGGCCTGGGCGACGAGTCCCAGGCGTAAGGTCTGTCTCGCCTCGGCCGCTCGCGCCTCCCCTGCCGCGCAACTGCGTTCGCTCGACAAAAACTGGCTTCAAAGCACTTTGGACACAAAGTGGCTCGAGTGGCTTCAAACCGCTTTGAGCAAAAGTGCGTTTCAAACGCCACTCAACGGGACTGGGTTCACAGCGCTTTTCACCAAAGTGGCTTCCAACCTACCGTTTTGGACAAAATTGGCTTCATACAGGGTCCTACATTAACAGCGGCGGGCGGGCGGGCGGGCGGGCAGCGGGCGATTCGCCCACGACACCTTTCGTAATGAGAATGATTGCTTTTTCAAACGCGACCCGGCGATGACCTTTCTTGATATGCATTGTCATAGTTTTGTCAATAAATACTGTAATGGAGTAGGAAAATGAGAAATCACTTGCACGTGTGCGAGGCCGCCTCCGGTTCTAGCTGGCCCACGACCCCGACGGACTTAATGTAGGACCCTGTCAATGGAAAAAGTGTCTTTCGACCTTGGCAGCATCAAAGCACATTCAACAAAATGAATTTGAAAGCAACCACTTTTGGCTCCTCCCTCCGCAGTGCTGCGCAGCAAGCAGGCGGGTGGCGCCACCACGGACTCATTTTAATGTCCTTTATTTTTGAAATTTGTTGTCTTTCCGTGTAAGTAGAGTTGAGTGTAGAGGGCCACCTAATCCACCGCTTGCATGCGCTGTAGTTTTGTGTCGCGACGCGCCGGCCGCCGATCCCCACGCTGAGAGGGTTTTCTGAGGGTTTGAAAATGGACTCTTTGAAATTGCCCTTACAAACGGAGGACATTGACGTTCCCGTGGAAATCAGGCGCCCATTCTTCTCCATTACCGTCCGATGGCGGCTTTTTTTGGCGGCCCGGCCGGCGCCTCTTTTGTTTCCCCCCCCCCCCCCCCCCAGCTGACGTTTTAGTGCTTTATTTGTGCTTTTTGGGTTAGTCTGCTCCGTTTAGAATTAGCTTGGCGAACCTCGACGTCCTCCCACATAACTCGGGACCTCGCAAAGCGAGACTCTCAAACGCATCTTCGGCGACCGCTTTCGCCTCGACAAATTGAACCGTTTCAACGCTCCGGCCGGGATGTGGGAATTTTGATATTTTTCTAAAGGTGGTGCATTTCCTCCCCTCCCCTCCCCTCCCCCATAGCCCCCTCAAAGGTAATGGCGACAAAGCGATACGGAAGACTCAGATGAGCGACTCGGTCGGTATCTGTTTAATTTGACTTTTGAGCAATTTCCTCTCTAGGCAGCTAACCCACAATGGCCACAAATATTCACGGAGTTGTGTTTGTATGGATTTTTAATGGTATTTATGATCCAGTAGGCAATGTATCATAAAATAAACATCATCCTTAGCACTTGTTCACCTTTTGTCATCTTGATTTCTTGCCGGTCTCGATCGCAAGCCTGGAGACCTTTTGTCACGTGACCCGAGTTTCGGCAGGCCTCGGCAGAACCGGGCCGAGTCTGGCCTTCCGGACCCAACCCCACGGCCCTGGATAAGCTGAACAAAAAAAGTTTCAGCCCGTGCCCGATGTCCCAAAGTTTGTGTGAGTTGTTTGTTTCTTTCTTTCTTTCTTTGTTTGCCTCTTCTGCTCTCAGGTGAGCCCCTGCGGTCCATGCTAAGCGATACCTCGGAAAGGGGCGGAGAGGTTTCGGAGCAATCGGCTGAGGACGGACGTGCTCCGAGCACCCTTGAAGATGGAGTCCAAACACTTTTGAAACGTAAATGAACACACAAAGAAAAGGCTGACCGAAAACCATGCATGCGTGTAATTGTGTTTGCGGGAGACGCGTGGCTGGACGAGGCGGGCCCGCCCGCTGTCGACCCGTGTGCGGACGCCAGCCGTGGACGACGGCGGCCAGCCTAGGTCAACGTGCTCCTTGCTGGACGAGGCGGGCCCGCCCGGTGTCGACCCGTGTGCGGACGCCGGCCGCGGACGACGGCGGCAGGCCCCGGTCTACGTGCTCCTTGTTGGCCTGGGGCTCAACGATCGATCAGGTGGGAAGTGCATTGCTTCATTTGACATGATGTGGATGAACTTGCAAATATGAACGAATGCGTAACAATGTCAGTCAAAAGAAAGATCAATGTACAATATTTATTTAGGTTCTTAAGATTAGAAGCAGGAATAAAATCAGAATTCCGTTTTTCAAGCTATCTCACACACATACACGCACACACATATCCCAAGTGTGTGTGAGTGTGTGTGTTTCAAAAGGAGAGGTTGATGAGGGTGGCAGTGTTCTCCTTCTTGTCTTCCGGGCTCCACTTGATAAGTGGCGAGCTTAAGTCAATCAGCTGCCGAAAGACAACGACAAACATGAACACCCAAAATGCGTCAACAACAAAATGCAAAGCGAGCGAGCAGCTCCAATGGCAACAAGTTTGTACCTGCTTTGCGGCACAGCTCTTGGTGCTGTTGCGGATCAAGTCTGGGGTGTTGATCAGGTCGATGAGCGCTTTCTCATGAGTCGGAAGAAGCGGAGTGGGAAGGTCCAGCAGAAGAACCTGAAGAAAAGCATTAGAGTCGCCGCTAACCGCGTCCGGCGGCCTGACTTAGTCTGAGGTGAGGCCAACCTCTTGTTGGGCGCTCTCCGGCTGAAGCTCATCCGATTGGCCGCGACCGGCCGGCTCCGCGCTCGCGGTGCGCTCCGATTGGCCGGGCGCCACGGGAGGCTCCTCCTCCTCCAGACAGAAGGCTTGCACAACTACAGGCTCCGCCGCCATATTCCAGTCTCCGGGGGCGGGACTGCGTAGAGGGAAAACAACTTTGAGGCCGGCTGTTTGCGCGACATCCCTCCCTCTCGGCTGTCGGACGTTCACCTGAAGCAAGTCCCGGGGGGGCGGTCTGAGGCGGCCTGCGTTCTAGGGGGTCCGGAGGTTCTGCTGAGGCTGCCGGGTGTCGGCCCGGGGATGGCCGACCCCCGGCGTTTGAGCGGCGTGGGGAGACCGGAGGGACGCTGGGAACGGAACTGCAGAGGCCCGCTTGGACCTGCGGGGGGCGTCACCGAGCCACTCAACGCCTTTTGATGGAGGCTAGGGGTAAATGGGTGATGATGTCATAAGTAAGCAACTCCAGGAGAACCAATAGCTGTCACTATTAAGGGGGGGGGGGGGGGGGTGCTATTACTATGTGCTGGGGCCCTGTTCTCCTGTGTAAGTCAACCAAAATATCACCTGTCCATAGTGGCCGTCGACGTACGTCTCTCTGGTTTGAGTACCTTGGAAATATCAGGAGAACAAAAACCTTTTGGGGGGGAAACAGTTTTAGGTAAAGATGGAAAATGTTCATTGATGTATTTCCTGACCTGGAGGTGTGATTTCTCTGCTATGTGTGGCCGTCATACCTGGCGCTGCAGCTGTGATTTTTGCCTTCAGTCCATTTTGAATCCACTGAGCTGAGGTTTTGTCCAAGGTTCTTTTAGCAGACGCAGTCTGGCGCTGCGGCGTGACCCCGCCGGCCTTGACACCCTCGGACAGCTTTCTGGCTCGGCCGGGTAGCGTGCAGCGGCGGGCGGCAGCGGAGGACGCTAACGACGGTGACGCCGTCACGACGCCAGAGCGGCGTTTGTTTTGATTGGCAGGGACGGCGGAGGAGGTCAAAGCGCGGTCCTGCGAGGAGTTCAGCTTCCCTGAGAGGACGACGGCGTCGTAAAGATAGCAGTTAGTCACTTTCTCTCCTGCGGCTCATTTTGCTTGGCTAGCTGTAGTTTCTGCCAAGATTAGCATTGTGCTAATAGTTAGCCTTCGGTATGGCAATGGTGTCCGTGTGTGAAGATGTATGGACCTGCTGTTAGCAATGAGCGCACCTGTGGCTGGAGACGGGGACAGGCTGGAGTTGAAGCTGGATACAGAGGACGAAGATGAGGACGTTTTGCGGCCTTCGGCGGGGTTCCGGCTCTTAAGCGGCGTCACCTTTGTACCGGACTGCCTCCTCATAACCTTCGTCGTACAAGACCGAAACCAACTTTGATGGCGGGTTGCCTTAACGGCAGCGTCAACCAATCGCAGCAGTGCAGTACCTTGGCGGGTGCAGCCAGCGTGCGCTTCTTCTCCAGCGTGCTACAATTGAGGGACAAGTCACTGACGTCTGATGCCATTCTGGCCGAATCGGTCACAGTATCCTCACGGGACTTGGGCCGGCCGGAGGGATCTGGACTCGAGGCCACCTGGACGGGGAAAAAAAAAAAGGACATCGGTGACTTCACCTCCTGAGCGGCGAGACAGAGGAAAACAAAAGTCCGAGAGCCTACTTTGCCGGGCGGTTGCACTCGGGCTTTCTGAGCAGCGGCCGAAGAGGAAGTCCTGGGGACGGCCGGCTTGCTGGGCAGCAGGGCACCCAAGCCGGCTTTCCCGCGCAGCGCCGCCCTGGTCTTGACGCCCGTCGGGCCGACTGAAAGACGAGTCGCCGGGGGGACGTTTCCTTGCTTCAAGCGCTGCCGGATGGCCGGCGGCAGGTCTTTCATCGGACTGTCCTGCACCAGGAAGGTCTGACGTATGGCGGGGCCGCACAGGCTGGGAGGTGCCGCCAGCAGATCCAGTTTGGCGGCGCCGTCCTGGATGAACTGTTCCCCGTCTTCCCCATCCTGGCCGCGGAGCCGCTTCCCACGCCGCAGCTGTTCGGCCAATCGCTTGGCTTCCTGGCACACGGCGTCCAGCTGGTCCCCCGACAGCGGACTCCAGCAGGTCCCTTGCTCCGAGCGGGATTCAAAGTTATTGGGCGAACGTTTGACCGGATGGCGGGATGGGTCCACAAAGACATCATCCCCGCCTTCTGCACACCAGGAGCTGCGGGCGGGTGGGCGCAAAAGCGACTTTATTCTCTGATACCGCATGTCAAATTTCCATGAAGACAATGAACGAAAATTGTGAACAAAGACCTTTCTGAGATTGGATTTTGCACATTCATCTGGACATTTTTGTCCATTTGACGTTCACCCTCCGGTGAATCAAATCATGAATTGGTGAAGCGAACAAATGGCGGGTGAAAATTCCTACCCGTCAGGTGACAGAGAAACATCGAAGTCGAACTTCTCGTCCAGCAGATAAATCGCATCTGCGGTGACACACAAAGCGTCATTCGGAATGAGCAGCATGTTGCTTGGTTGGTCGATTATGGAGACCAGGAACTGACCGCTACCTGCTCGACGCTCCATCGCGCTGCCGCTTGTACTGCTGCTGCTGCTGCTGCTGCTGCTGTCAATCTGCAGGTAAAATAGCAATAACCTCAACTAACTCCGATGTTAATCGTTTGTATTTGCCAGGATGCAAGTGACGAGTCGCTTGAGGGAAAATACGACTCGTTGCTTTCCGAAAGCTCCACTCGGCAAAGCCCTAGCGTCGTCTTCCCGGAAAGCGGCCGGCACGCAACTCAACTTTAGTAGTTCTCGTGAAGTCAGGGATCTTTGCGATCCTCGTTATTTAGTTTCGGCGACAATGATGAAATACGAGTTCTTTTCTGCTCGCAAAACAACACAACAATTCAAATGTGGAACGCTGCTGGTCACGTTACTCTGGCGCCCCGTCATTGGTGGGAAATTGTTGACGTCAGCGCGAAGGGAGTTGTGGGGAATGGAGTCCATGTCGGCTTTTTGACGCCTTCAGGGTAACGGATCGTTGCGTTGTGAAATATACAACGAATACGAATCTAGGCTCCGCATCAATGTTGATTTCATCATTGATAGTGTACGCAACCGGTTTTATTCTTAAAAGAATCCAATAAACAATGGGCGGCAGTAGTATGACTTGAGAGTGCATTTAGTAATGTGCAAAAGTCCGTGCGTGCGTGGGTGCGTGCGTGCGTGCGTCCGTCCGTCCATTTCTTTTCTGAATCGCTTATGCTCAAGAGGGTCCTTTATCCTCACTACCTGCAGACCAGGTAGTTAGTTGAGTAGTTGAGGCCTCTGTCGCCGCAGTCAATGGCACCCATGGGTCTTGGACCTTGTCATGGTAAAAAAAAAAATGTAATCCATGCCCAACGCATAGCCTTGATAGCTATAACCCTGATCTTTCTAGATGCGGTTCCTTGACCCGGAAGCTTTAGGTATTGGTGGTCCTACTTCTCTAAGGACACTCTGCAGCCCTGATCCCAGTTACCTTGATTCTCATCGATGGCAATTCCTTTCACAAGTGATCAGTGTAACGTGTGTATGTCTCTCGACCGGGATCTTATTGATCTAGTTTCTGAAGAACTCCCTGTAGTCTTGCTACGGGCAGATCTTAATCCTTTCAGATGTGATTCCTTAATCCCCCAGCACCTGGAGACCACAACCTTGTTATTCCTGGTCTCAGTAGTTTTGACCCCTGAAGATCCTGTCATCTCACCTGGTCCCCGCAACCCCGGTGTGTGATTTTTGTGCGTGTGCGCGCATGTGGGCGTTTCTTCTCCGTCGGTTGTGGGCGGCGCCTGAGCCTCAGTGTTGACTGAGGCCACAGATTGTCTAATTAGATTAAGCGAGGCTTTCGTCAGATAATCATTTAGCCTCCTGTAGCTCCTGTTTTTGTCCTGCCATGGAGAGCAGTCCGCAGGGAGCTCGCTGAAGGTCAAATTGACTCTGCTGCCGCCGTCGTCGACCAGAGCACTTCGGAGCCTCGGCCGTGCGTATGCGCGTGTAGCCCGGGCAGGCGGGAGCGAGCGAGCGGTGGCCAGGTTATGGGAAGCGCTGGGACGCTGCTCAGTGGAAACGCGACGCCTCACCCGAGGCCATGGGGGAGCTCGGTGTAAGTAGCGCCGCCGCCGCCGCCTTGGCGATTCTGAGGAGATCATCATGGTCATCATCATGGCTGCGGGTCATTTCAAGCCGCTCGCTCGTTCGCTTGTCAAAGGGCGGGTGTCGCGGTGACACTCGCTAGTGTAAAAAGAAGTTAAGCCGAGTCAACAAGTAGCTCCGCCTTTCTCGCCCGTCGTGGCGACGGAAGCGCAATAAGAAGTTAGCATGTCACTGCTGTCTGAAAGTTGGAAAAGAAGCCGCGCGCTGCAGCTCGTCAAATGCGTACGTACTTAGCGCTTGGATGTCAACGTACGTGACGTGGCGTGCCCGCATGCGTCCGCAGAGTGCACGTCAGAAGTCCGCCGCATAGCAGCAGGCCCACCTCTGAGCGCCGCCTCTGACTTTGACCTCTGAGAAGGCAGGCCGGCCGGCCGACCGAGCGAGCCAGCCAGCGAGCGGCCGCTTGTCCGCCTGCGCCGCCGGGCGACATGGCCAACAGCTCGTTCAGCGGCGGCAAACGCCGCGGCTCGGCCTACCGGGAGGCCGCCGAGTTCAGCTGCTCGCTCCGAGAGCTGCGCTCGCTCATGGAGCTGCGGGGAGACGAGGCCCGCGACAGGATCCGAAACAGCTATCAGGATGTCGACGGACTCTGCGCCAGACTCCGAACCTCCGCCCTCCAAGGTCATTGCATGCTGTGTGTGCGTGCGTGCGTGCGTGCGTGCGTGTGTGTCCTTGTCATTTACCTGATGCAATTGACGGCAGCTGATTGAATCAAATCAAACATGATCAAATGGATTTAGCAAACACGTACGCTCTTAATGTTCAGCGACTGCAACGATTGCTATACTTGATTATTTCTTTGTGATTGCAATTAGGTCATTTAAACTGTAAAATGAAAGGCATTGAAATTCCATTCAACTTCAAGTCAAGATTTTCTTAACGGTATAGAAATAAAATTAGACGTATTGTAGTGAATAAAATGGAATTGAAATCATTCGAAAAAATAGGCTAAATCACAATTGATAAAAAATGAATAGATAAAATGTTATGTTGGATTTCAAGTTAAAGTGCAGATTTTTTAAAAATGCATTTACTGCTATAATAGTATGAAGTATAGGAAAAAAAAAATAATAGCCCAAATTTTCTCAGAAATGGCAAAATAGAATGGAAGGGATTGCGGTAAATACATTTGAAAAACAAATACTAACTATAATAATGAATGATTTATCCCGAGTGAGAAATACATTACATTGACTTGTATGTATGAAATAGATTGTCAGATCAATATTTCCATCCGCCCTGTTCAGGGTCGTGCCGAGTTGCTGGAAAATAAAATAAAATAAAATAGCCTTTAGCTGAAAGTGAATGCAATTGATTTACTATGGTTGCAATGGCCACCAAATTGCTAAATGAAGAGATGCTGTGTTGGTTGTCTTATGCTGTGTTGGTTGTCTTGCCTTGTGACATTCGCCCGCCCGCCCGCCATCATTAATTCATGTGTGAGACGCTCAGCGCAAATGTCAGCAACAGCTTGAAAAATCCATTTCCCATCGGAGCTGGCGCGTGGTGCTGTAATGTGCGTGCGTGCGTGCGTGTGCGTTGGAGGTCTGGACGGTTCGTGGGAGGACCTGCAGCGTCGGCGCCAGGTGTTTGGCCCCAACGTGATCCCCCCCAAGAAGCCAAAAACCTTTGTGCAGTTAGTGTGGGAGGCGCTGCAGGATGTGACGCTCATCATCCTGGAAGTGGCCGCCATCATTTCACTTGGCCTTTCTTTCTACCAACCGCCGCACGCCGACAGAGACAGTGAGTTGCCGCCGGCGAGCCGGCGAGCGAGCGCCGACCCGCCCAATGAACCGTCCCGCCTCGTGCAGGCTGCGGGCAAGCGGCCGGCGGCGCGGGCGACGAGGGCGAGGCGGAGACGGGCTGGATCGAGGGCGCCGCCATCCTGCTCTCGGTGGCCTGCGTGGTGCTGGTGACGGCCTTCAACGACTGGAGCAAGGAGAAACAATTCCGAGGCCTCCAGAGTCGCATCGAGCAGGAGCAGAAGTTCAGCGTGCTGCGCGCCGGCCAGCTGGCGCACGTCAAAGTGTCCGACATGGTGGTGGGCGACATCGCGCACGTCAAATACGGTCGGTATTTCCGCCTGGCGGGTCGAGCGGCGGGCGGGCGGGCGCGCTGACCAGCTTTGCCTCCTCCCCACCGACCGCAGGCGACCTCCTCCCCACCGACGGCATCCTCCTCCAGGGAAACGACCTGAAGATGGACGAGAGCTCCCTGACCGGAGAGTCGGACCACGTCAGGAAGAGCGTGGACAAAGATCCCATGTTGCTCTCAGGTGTGTCCGCCCATGGATTTCCTCGCCGCCGTCCGGCTCACCTTTTCTCCGCGCCGGCCCAGGCACTCACGTCATGGAGGGCTCGGGCAAGATGCTGGTGACGGCGGTGGGCGTCAACTCCCAGACCGGCATCATCTTCGCCTTGCTCGGCGCCGGCGACGAAGGCGGCGACGGAGACGACGACAAGGCCGACAAGGAGAAGAAGAAGAAGAAGAAGAAGAAGAGGAGGGAGGAGCGCAAGAAGCGAGAGAAAAAGGATAAGAGAAGTAGGTTTGGCGTCGCGTCGCCTCGCGCTCGCTAACGACCCGTTGGTTGTCGGCCGGCGGGTCCGTAGGACCACAAAGGAGGCGACAAACGACGGCACGTGTTCTTCCAAGTTGCGGTTCCTTCCGTCTGCTTCCAGCAGTTCTTCTACGTCTCTCACAGCTTCTGTGAGCGGTGGCTTATGGAACATTGGGCCAAGCGGCGGCTGTCAACCAATTCCTTCAGCCGGCGGTCGGACTCAAACCTCCTTCAAGCTATTGTGCAAGTGAACGAGCAACCGGGTCAGAACAATGAGATTGTTGATGGTGCCCAAGGCCCGGGACGGGTTCAGGCGCAGGCGCAAGTGCAGGCGCAGCAGGCGCAAGTGCAGGCGCAAGTGCAGGCGCAAGTGCAGGCCCAGCAGGCGCAGCCCTCCCCCAGCAGCAGCAGGTGCTCCTGACTCCGTTGATGGCGATTAGGAGCAAGCAGATTAGCTGGCTTAAGCTCACCGGCTTCTTTCTTTCTTTATTGCGTAGCGGCCTGCCGCCACCGCTCTTCTTCTTCATGTCCACTAATAACCTATTGGGATCAAGACACACACACGCACACGCACACGCACAGGCACAGGAGCTTCTCCTGTCACACCTGGTTAGCCCACATTCAACCAGCTCCAGCTCGGGCCCTTTTTCTAGGGAAGGCGTCGAAGGGCGTTCCACTCAAAAGTCTCCTTCTACATGAGCAGAATATTCCGATGGTCTTCCCGGCAGGGAAGAGCAAAGATGGCGCCGCCGTGGAGATGGAACCGCTCAACGAGGCCGCCGAACCGGAGAAGAAGAAAAGCAACCTGCGCAAGAAGGAGAAGTCCGTCCTTCAGGGCAAGCTGACCAAGCTGGCCGTGCAGATCGGCAAAGCGGGTACGCCGCGGCGCATGTGGAGAAGAAAAGACATTTGGGAGGGCCGGGTTCTTGGTGAAACGTGTTCCCCCGACAGGCCTCTTCATGTCAACGCTGACCGTCATCATCCTCATCGTTCGCTTCCTGGTGGACACCTTCTGGATCCAGGGCGTTCCCTGGACCGCCGAGTGCCTGCCCATCTACATGAAGTTCTTGGTCAAGTTCTTCATCATCGGCGTGACCGTGCTGGTGGTGGCTGTGCCTGAAGGTCTCCCTCTGGCTGTCACCATCTCCCTGGCCTACTCTGTCAAGGTTTCTCCCCTTCCTACTTGAGAAGACAAATCTCTGCAAGCCAGAGGCTTGGCTTTGATTGTGGCGTCCCTCAGGGAAATGTTTGCGGTCCCCTTTGTTTCCCTTTCAGAAAATGATGAAGGACAACAACCTGGTGCGCCACCTGGACGCCTGCGAGACCATGGGCAACGCCACGGCCATCTGCTCCGACAAGACGGGCACGCTGACCATGAACCGCATGACGGTGGTCCAGGCCTACGTGGCCGGCTGCTACCACAAGAAGGTGCCCGAGCCCGACCTGGTGCCCGCCAAGATCCTAGACCTGCTGGTTCTGGGGATCGGGGTCAACTGCGCCTACACCACAAAGATTATGGTGAGAGAGAGCGAGAGCTTTGACCGCGTCACGTGATCTGGTGACTAAGAACTGCGGCGGCGGCGGCGGCGGCGGCGGCGGCGGCGTCTCTTGCAGCCTCCCGACAAGGAGGGCGGTCTTCCCCGCCAGGTGGGCAACAAGACAGAATGTGCCTTACTGGGTCTGAGCCTGGACCTGCGACGGGACTACCAGAGCGTTCGCGACGACATCCCCGAGGAGAAGCTCTTCAAGGTGTACACCTTCAACTCGGTCAGGAAGTCCATGAGCACCGTGCTCCGGAACCACGACGGCAGCTACCGCATGTTCAGCAAGGGGGCCTCGGAGATCCTGCTCAGGAAGTAGGTCCCCCGTTCCCCCGGCAAAGGGTCCGGCTCGCGGCTAAGGACGGACCTCGCAGGTGCTGCAAGATCCTGACGGAGAACGGCGTGGCCAAAGCCTTCAAGCCTCGCGACCGGGAGAAACTGATGAAGACGGTGATCGAGCCCATGGCGTCCGAAGGCCTGCGCACCATCTGCCTGGCCTACCGGGACTTTGCCGCCGCCGACCGGCCCGACTGGGAAGACGAGGCCGACGTCCTCGCCGGGCTCACCTGCATCGCCGTGGTGGGCATCGAGGACCCCGTCAGACCCGAGGTATCCGTTCTGACGACGTCGCCCGTTCGGGAGGCCCGACAGAAGTCCTCAAGTGCTCCGTCGTCAGGTGCCGGACGCCATCAGGAAGTGCCAGCGGGCGGGCATCACCGTGCGCATGGTGACGGGAGACAACATCAACACGGCGCGCGCCATCGCCAGCAAGTGCGGCATCCTGCAGCCCGGGGACGACTTCCTGTGCATGGAGGGGAAAGAGTTCAACCGGCGCATACGCAACCAGCTGGGCGAGGTCCGTCCGCCGTTGCGGGACCGGCATGACCGATGAGACCATTGCCGTTCTTGTCACAGATTGAGCAGGAGCGAATCGACAAGATCTGGCCCAAACTGCGCGTCCTGGCCCGCTCGTCGCCCACCGACAAACACACCCTCGTCAAAGGTCAGGGCGCCAGACGGACGCTTTGCTACTTGTACTTTTGGATTCCAACGCGTGCGTCTTCCAGGCATCATCGACAGCTCGGTGCTGGAGCAGAGGCAAGTCGTCGCCGTCACCGGAGACGGCACCAACGACGGGCCCGCCTTGAAAAAGGCCGACGTCGGCTTCGCCATGGTAACACGTCCCGTATTTAACCAAGCGTACGTACGAGTCCAATGCGTGGGTCGCGCGGCAGGGCATCGCCGGGACGGACGTGGCCAAGGAGGCGTCGGACATCATCTTGACGGACGACAACTTCAGCAGCATCGTCAAGGCCGTCATGTGGGGACGCAACGTCTACGACAGCATCTCCAAGTTCCTGCAGTTCCAGCTCACCGTCAACGTGGTGGCCGTCATCGTGGCCTTCACCGGCGCCTGCGTCACGCAGGTGCACGGGGCGCCGCCCCCTCGCTCGTCTCACGGCTTGCCCCCGGCCGGCTCATCTCAACCCCCCCCCCCCTCCCTGGCAGGACTCGCCCCTGAAGGCGGTGCAGATGCTGTGGGTCAACCTGATCATGGACACGTTCGCCTCGCTGGCGCTGGCCACCGAGCCGCCCACCGAGGCCCTGCTGCTGCGCAGCCCCTACGGACGCAGCAAGCCGCTTATCTCGCGCACCATGATGAAGAACATCTTGGGGCACGCCGTCTACCAGCTCACCGTCATCTTCACGCTGCTCTTTGTCGGTCAGTCCGGGAGTAACAAGATGAGAAATGAAAAGGAAGCTCATGAATGAAATGGAGAAAGGCGGTCATTGAGTTCAAAATAAAATACAATTACAAAAGGCTCAAATTAGTACAAGTCAAAGTACTACAAGTAATGTCAAAGCAGATTTTCAACAACAACAACAACAAATAGACCTAAACCAAAACTAAAAGTAGAAATTTCGAAAAGTCAAAAATGGTCCAAGAAAGTAAACGTGGACTTTGAAAGTTGCCTTTGTTTTTGTGCCTAGGCGAGCTGCTGCTGGACATGGACTGCGGACGCAACGCGCCGCTGCACGCGCCGCCGTCCGAGCACTACACGGTGGTCTTCAACACCTTTGTGTTGATGCAGATCTTCAACGAGCTCAACGCCCGCAAGATCCACGGCGAGAGGAACATCTTTGACGGCGTCCTCAACAACCCCATCTTCTGCACCATTGTCGTCGGCACCTTCCTGGTTCAGGTGGAACAAACAAAACAAGAAAATGCTGATCTTTATTTCTTTCTTCTTTTTAGGATGATCAAATAATCATACGATTGTATTTTTCAATTCTTTGCACTGCGGCAGGTGCTGATCGTGCAGTTTGGCGGCAAGCCCTTGAGCTGCGTGAGCCTGAGCGTGGAGCAGTGGCTCTGGTGCATCTTCCTGGGCCTCGGCAGCCTGCTGTGGGGACAGGTGAGACGGGTCCGTCCGGGCGGGACGGCGCCCCGGCCGGCGTACGGGGCCCGCTGACGACCTTTGCCCCCTGGCTCGCACGCAGCTGGTTTCCAGCGTACCCACCCGCTGGCTCAAGTTCCTGAAGACGGCGGGCCACGGCACCAAGCAGGAAGAGATCCCCGAGGAGGAGCTGGAGGAGATGAAGGACCCCGACGAGATCGACCACGCCGAGATGGAGCTGAGGAGGGGCCAGGTGCTCTGGTGCCGGGGCCTCCAGCGCATACAGACGCAGGTGGCCGTTTGGGAAGCGCCGTCGTCATCTTGTCGTTAGCCAACCAGTTGTAGTCCTCCAAATTGAACGTGACGGATGACGGCTGTTTCCCAGATCCGCGTGGTGAACGCCTTCCGCGACAGCGTGTCCCCCTACGAGAACCTGGAGACCCCCGAGTCCCGCAGCTCCATCCACAACTTCATGAGCCACCCCGAGTTCCGCATCGACGACTCGGAGCCTCACATCCCGCTCATCGACGAGCTGGAGGGCGAGGACGAGGCGCCCACCAAGCGCAACTCGATGGCGGCCGTCCCCAACAACAGCCTGGGCGCCGCGGAGCCAGAGCGCCCCCTAGCGCAACCCTCGCTCCTCAAGGACCAGCAGGGCCCTCAGGCCAGGGCGGCGGTGGCGGCGGCGGCGGCGGCGGCTTTGGTCTCGGCCAATTCCAAGGGGGGGCTGGCGCCCTGCCCCGGAAGCCCCCTGCACAGCCTGGAAACCTCGCTCTGAAGTCCAAAGAAAAGAGCCGCCGGCCCGAGCGGGTCGTAACTTACTAGACGTGAACTCTTGCAGGTGTGCTTTAGCGGATGTTCACCCGTAATCACGTAGGTGTTGATGTGATGGATCTGTGACTTTGTGTTTGTAGACGGCCAGGTTGGTTGCTTCTTATTTGTATGTGCTCTGTGGATTTCACTATCAAAATGGCTTTTAGGTCATCACAAAATCTTCCAATACATTCTGAAGTGTAAAAATTGGAGAAAAACTAACATCTCTCGATTGATTCATGGTTTCATCAATATGAAATGCCCCGCCAAAGGTCAAAATGATATATTTAGTCATTGAAAAAATTGGATTTGAATATACATATATATATATATATATATATACAGTGCATTTTTATGCATTACATTTTTTATTCACTGGATGTTCGTTTTTAAATAAATAGCTTTTGTCTGTTTTACACACAAACTCTGGTTTCATTAAACGTCATTAAAAAGTAGCGTTGGTATACACTATAACTGTTTTTCAAAAGATATAAAAATAGCTTTTACTGTTGAAATAATCATTTCTTCTTTTTTTAATTGTAATTATAATTCATTTGTATTAGCTGAAGGATTTGCTAATTTTATTCACAATAAATGACCATCATGCTCTCCAGTGGAGATGTTAATTCAATTTTTTAAATAAGATTTCATTTGGATGAGGTTAAACATGTGCAGGACAGAAGCGTACCTGGGAAGCACAAGGTAATAAATAATTGAATATATTTTAAAAGTGATCAAAAAGTTAAAGAAAGAAAGCTTTTAAGTGGTTCAACGAAACTTGTCTGTCCGTGGGAACACCTAACCTTTTTTAGATCAACTTTATTTGAGATCGCAAAAAGTACAGAAACGTCTACAAGGGATAAAGAAAATGTCGAGAAATCTCTTCTACAACAATATATTATACAGATCACACAAATACAAGGTCATCTATGTTTTTTTTTTTGGTTTGTCTTTATTTTCGTTTTGACACGAGTGGATCGTTTTTGTGGCACTGACGTCACGCTCGCTCGCTCCCTCCCTCCCCAGTCCAATCACGTGCGCGTGACGTCACTTGTCAACATGGCGGCGGACCGGAACAGAGGTACAATATTTGTTTTGACACGTCCGAATCCGGCGAACCAGAACCACGTTAACTACACATAACCACGCTATTCGCGTTGAGCGATTATTTCCATGAGAATGAGGCCCTGCGTATTCCGGAAGTCCCTTCGACGCTCGGAGGCTTGTGTTGACGACTTGGCTTGCCAGCAGCCAGATCATCTGACGAAGTCTTCGTCGTGCTTTCGAGCGACGAACGAATTGCGCTTGAAGTGCAACGTGGCCCTCCCTATCCGAGCTTCTCTTGTGTGTGTCATACAATGAGGCGCTGTGTCATAGAAGGACTCGCGTGTTGGTTCTCGCAGGGCATGGCTCGGTGGAGGACATGCTGGACGCCGAGAACAAACGTCTGGCTGACAACTTGGCCACTAAAGTCTCCCGACTCAAATCTGTAAGTAAATCACGTGTCGCTTTGGAACTTGGCTCGCCTCATTCTGTTCAAGTCAAACCTCGGGCGCTTGACAACAAGAAATGAAAAAAAAATCTCGCCACTGAAGCTTTTGATTGGTGTGCTATATCGTATAGACTGACAAGTGTCGCCAAACATTCACAGTTTTATAAAGATTCGAAATAGCTCAATGTCATTGGATCCGGCCTCCGGATGCAAATTTCGCTCTCGCTCACTTCCAAGTCATCGAGCGGACGCGTGTGGCATTTGTCAGCTCTAAGTGTGTCGAAACCTTTTGTGACAGCTGGCGTACGACATCGACAGAGAGGCCGACGATCAAAACGACTACTTGGACGGCATGGTGAGTTGAAAGCGCCCGCCGCCACCGGCAGCAGGCACGCGTGTTGACGTCCTTCCCGCTCCCGCCAGGACTCCAATTTCCTGAGCACCACGAGTCTCCTGGGCGGCAGCGTCAAGCGCTTCTCCAACATGATGCGCTCGGGACGCGACAACCGCCGCGTCATGTGCTACGTTGCCATGGGCCTGGTGGTCTTCTTCTTCCTGCTCTACTACGCCGTCAGCCGGATGAGACGCTGAACAAACGCGCTGAGCCGGTCGGCTCTCGCAGGACGTCCACGAGGGCAAACCAAAGGAGGCGAGGCATGGACGCGATCTACAGGGGGCACCCTCTCGGATCCAAAAGACCTCTGTTTCTTTCTTTTTTTTTTGTCCGTGAGCTTTACAAACGTCCTCTCTGGAAAGAAAAAATAATAATCATAATTTGGGTTGGAATGGGTGATTCAAGCTTCTTAATAATACTGCCGTCTAAAATACACTTTGTAAAATAGTACATAGTGATGTTACATGTAAATCCTCCCGCAATTGACATCAGACTTACTGCTACCTATTCTTCTATTTTAGGTCTATATACAGTGTTTATTTCTCGCCAGTTGACTTTTCAATTCCATTTCACTTTTGTGTTGATTTACATTGAATTGTTTTCAAATAGTTTTAAATACTGAATTGTTTATTTGAAATATACATCATTTTTGCATTCAATGGTTGTTGGTTTGAATAAGTCACCTGACCTGCCGTGAACGTATATATGTACCTCGAAATGAAAAGTGTATGTAATGTCTTAATATGAACATTCATATTATAACCCGTGAGAATGTTAATTCCATTTCACATGCGGTTTGTAAAATATCTACATTTACAGTATTTACAATCCAATGAATCGCTATTTTGAAACGCGTAAATGTGACGTAGTCATTCGGGAAACGAGGCAGACTCTTCGGCTCTGCTCGGCTTTTTCCGGCGACTCATTGTTGAGGAGACATGTGGAAAAACAAACCGCGAGGAGGCGGGTTTCTTTTTTCTCTCGCTCTCTCCGGCTCCATTCTCATTGTTTCGAGGGAAAATCGGCACCATCGTCGTTTCTTGTTTCTGCAAAAAGGGACTCGATTTGGCGTGCGTTGGCTACCGAGTGGCCTCTCGGCCTTCCCCGTGGCTCTTCGGTTCATTTCGGCTCTCGTCGTGTCTTTCGCCGGAGGGAGGAATGGACGAAGCGGAATCGGCGACGAAGGCGCTCGGACTTGACGAACCCCGCAGGCGGCCAGGCTCGGATACCGAGTCGGAGGCCGAAGTCTCTACGATGGCCGTGATGGCGGCGCCCGGAAACATCGACATGGGAGCCGAAGCGATGCCGAACCCCGACGACGCCGAGTCGGCGGCTTTCGCAGGCAAGTCGATCGGCGACCGACCGACGGACGGCGAGCTCCGAGCTAGCCAGCAGGCCGCGAGCGCGCGCGCGCACGCCCACCGACGAGTGGCGCTAAAAATCCAAAGTTAACTCGCTTCCTGGATTTCGACGCCCATCTTGCAAAACAATTCAACATTTCAAGCTCGAAATAACGACGGCGTGTTGTTGTTGTTGTTTTTTAGTTTTAGCTCACTCGTTGGCAGTGAATTAGTAAAGCATTTGCAATGAACCCGGGGCGAATTGTTGGTGGACCTTTTTCGTCTTTGAAATGCTTGCAAATGGTTTGGAGTTTGGAAGGAAGGGAGGAATGCACTTTATTTGATCCCTACACTTAGTTCATCGTCTTGAATGGTAGGTGAACAAATCCGATTCAGGGTCCTGCTCGAACAACTTCTTATGTGCCCAACTGAGCTGCGTCATTTGAACTTTGCTGCAATCGTCGCACCGTGACAGCAAGTTTGACTCTTTTCACATTTCGTGATGTCTGTGGTTCACCGGCATGCTCAGTTCATGCTTCGTTCATTCTTCCAGAGAAGGAATGAGCATAACATGGCGTCATCGGTAGCGGATTCCATTCAGATTCAGCACAAACTAATGCTGGGAGCGCAAAAGTTGCTGACGATCAAATGTGTTGGCGCAGAGGTGTCCACGGTGGCGGTGGAAGACGTTCAGGCTGCAGACGACGGCGTCTTCGCCACCCGGGTGGAGGCGGTGGAAAACCTTCCGGAACACGTCTTGGTACGGCGGCGTCAGAACACGTTGGTCGGGGGGGGGGGGGGGGTCTGCACACGCGTGCGTCCACCACGTCACATACGTTTACGTGCCGTAGAGCGGAAGGAGCCCCCTGCAGCTGGCCGAGGGTCTGAGCGGCCAGAAGACCACGCTCATCGTGGTCCACACCGACCCTGCAGTGGCGCGGCAGGACGGACTCAAGTCCGTCGGCGCCGTCTCGACTGGTACGAGCGCGCAAAGTGGCTTTTGGAGCACGTCTCTTTGACTTTGTGTGTGACCGCTCAGGTCTGGTGACTCCGCCCACCCCGCCGACTCCCCTTCGGGACAAAGAGCCCGCCTCCAAGTACAACTGGGATCCGTCGGCGTACAACAACGAACTGCCGGTGCGGTGCCGCAACAGCAGCGGCGTCCTCTACAAGAACCGCCTCGGCTCGGGTGAGCGCAGCGTTTGCGTGCGTCCCGTCGTGTGCGTTGCGACGGACGACGCGCACCGCCGACGGAATGACATCTTCGACACAGCGCAGCGCAACATTTTGTTCTTTTTGTGCGGTGAGGCGGCAAAGGTCGCTGCATTAAACACGATCAGCGCTGGCTGACGCCCACCGAGTTTGAGGGTCTGGCCGGTCGCGCCAGCAGCAAAGACTGGAAGAGGAGCATCCGCTACGGAGGGAGGCCTCTGCTCTGCCTCATACAGGTCGGTCGCCCGCCCGCCCGCCGTTGCGAGCGCTCCCGTCGAATCCTGCCGTGTGTCCGTCCAGGACCGCATCCTGAACCCTCACGCCGCCTCGTGTACGTGCGCGGCCTGCTGCGACGACATGGTCTCGGTGAGTCGCCGCCGCCGCCGCCGCTCGCGTCGGCCCGCTTTGCTCGGCGATATCGGTTTCGATCGGTTGACAACATTGGCTCCGATAGCGAGCCGATTCATTGTGATTCCGACGCCACTGGCCGTTTGTTGCCATTGGCTCCTTTTTTCTGCTTGGGTTGTGATACCATTCAGTGGATTCTTGCACCATTCTGAATCTTTGCGATGCAAAGGATTCCACATTGCTGCTATTTTGAATGAGTGTATATTTGTTGCCGTGTGTTTTGTGTTCTAAGAACGGAGACTCCCTGGAAGCCGAAACCATCACAATGGTAGTCTACGTTCATCTTTTATTTTTGTCATCGCAAAAGTGTTTTGGGTGTACCGAATGTCGCGTCCGTTGTCTTCAGAACGGTCCGGTGCGCCTCTTCGTCCCGTACAAGAGAAGGCGGAGGGACACGGATCCGCCGCCCGCCGTCAAAAAGGAAGTCCCCGCCGGCAGCAAAAGCATCACGCTGAGCCCGGGAACCACGTGTGAGTCACGTCGCCGAGGTCCGAGTTTGCCGCAGTCAGCTCAAAGAGGTTTTGTGATCCGCAGTCACCGTGTCGCCCATGGGTCAGATCACCCCTTCGGGCACGCTGACTTTTGAGCGCTCGCCCGGCAGCGACACGGCCGCCGCCGCCATCATCTCGGACGCCTCGGCGCAGAGCGAAGTTTACGCTGACACGGCAGGTAGTACGAGCGGACGGTACAGATTGAGAAGAGACGGACGGCGCCCGCAGCCGTTTTGCGCCTCAACCGCGAAGCTCTCACGACGTCTCTCCCTCTGTCAGTGCTGACGGCCTTGCCGGCGTTGGCGCTGTCCCCCCAGGCCAAGATGGCGGTGGCGTCCCCCTCGGCCTCCCTGGTGGGCACCCTGGAGGTGGGGCCGGTGGCGGTGGGGCCGCCTCTCCTGAGCCCCAAGAACGCCTGCTGGCACAGCCTGGAGGAGATGGCCAACACCCTCATGAGCAACGTGCAGCAGCTCAAAGCCTTGATAGAGCAGGCCAAGAGGGGGGACAATAAAGGGCACAAGGAGGTGAGGGAAGGAGGGATTCCGCCCATCATCCCACATCACAACATAGTCCAACACTCACTTTAAAAAAAAAAACCACCTCTGCCTGTGTGAGTCCAGTGTGTCGTCAGTCAGTCCTTCCAGAACCGGATAAGCTTCCAGACGCCGGACGAGTCGCAAGGCAAACGGAGCAGCGACATCGCAGAAGTCATCATCAATGTAACTTTTCCACTCGGGCAAAATGCGTTTTGAAAGGCCAAGCGGCAACCCTCGAGTTTGCCTGCCTGCCGGTCAAATGTTGAACGACTCTTTAATGGTCTCTTTTTGGTTACCATGTGTCATTTTGTTCACGTTGCCAATAGTTGTTGTCATGACAACAGATGTGTGAGAACTGCGGTCGCGCGGCCCTGAGCGAGTGCACGGGCTGCCGCAAAGTCAACTACTGCTCCGCCTTCTGCCAGAGGAAGGTGAGGAAACGCCACGCTAAAAAAGATTCGACTTGCATCCAAATCATGGCTTGCCGGCCCGCTCGTGTTCCTTCCGCTTGCAGGACTGGCGGGATCATCAGAACATCTGCTGCCAATCGGGAGGGGGCGGGGCCATCCCAGAGGAGGAGCCAATGGCGTCCATCGGCATGGACAAAGTTAAGTGAGAAAAAGCAGGCGAGATGTTGAATGAAGGGAAGGCTGTTCATTTTTCACGTATTTCTCCGTGAGCTCTTTGTTTGGAAGATTTAGCACTCGTGTTGCTTTCTTCATGAACAGCCAGCCTTGGACATATTTTGTTTATACTCCACATTTTGTCAGGGGTGTCAACAGGATTAGCTTTGAGGATACAAAAAGCTGACGCAAAGCTAATTCACATAGAAATGGATTTATTGAAACCACTTTCATGAATTCATGATCATTCAACCTGTTTCATATTCAATTGATTGTTTTATAATGTATGCATAAAAATAGAATGTCATGAAATGAATTGTATTTGTTTATATTTTCATTGTGATGATTGCTCTCCCACGTTTGTTTTTTGGTGGAGCAAAAAACAAAATCTCCAAAAATGAAAACGCTTGAGTTCTGACACGTCAGCTTAGGTTGAATGCTTTTATTGTGAAAAGATTGAGTGAGAAAACAGGTTCCTGTCTGTGGGCCACAATTGCTTTGGTTTTCAGCAGGTAACCTTGCAAAGTTGGAACTCCTTTTTTTTATTATAGCTTTGGAATAGACCAATCAGTTTGTAAATCGGTTGACAATTCAGCACATAACTGAGTGCAGCGCAACAGAGCAGACCTCGATTCGAAGATGGCCGACCAGTGGCTACGACGTCGCCTTAAGCTTTTGGCCTTTCTTGTAGAAAGCTGTGGCTAGAAGCCTCTTCCGGTGGCGCTGCAGCGGAGAGAGCAACAGCGGCGCAGGAAGTTCTTGAAAAAGCGTCGGAACTCGGCGTTGAAGACGGTGTAGATGACGGGGTTGAGCGCGCTGTTGACGTAGCCCAGCCACGTGGCCACGCTCATGGCGGCGGGCGGGATGTCGCACGCCTGGCAGCGGGCGCGCACAATGTGCAGCACAAAGAACGGCGTCCAGCACAACAAGAACACGCCTGAGACGACAAGAAAGAAAGCAAGCAAGCAAGCGGCTCAGTTTCACACACGCTCGTCATGACGTTCCGCCTTCACGCTGGCCGCCATCGCATCTGAGCGGCTTTTACCCGCTAATTGGCTTTCAGGATTAAGGCGCTGCGGGATGTGCCGCCCGCGTGCTAAAGGGAAGCACTTTGAGCTATTAGCGCCGCGCTAGCCGCTATGAATAGGCCCCGGCGCCCCAACACGCAACGGCGTAAAAACCACAGAGGCGTCTCAATTGTTGAATGTTCTTCACCCGAACGTGGCCGATGGAGCACTTTTGCTCGGTGCTTCGGCGCTTACCTACGACCACGGGCAACACCTTCATGGCCTTCCTCTCGCGCGTGTTGATCTTGGCTCTGCTTCTGCGCCGAGGCCGCGGGTCCAATTTCACCTCGGCCAAGTCGACGGCGGGCGCCCGTCCCGAGGGAGCGGCGCCGTCGGCCGGGTCGGCCGGCTCCCGTTGGATGACGGGCGGCAAAAGCGGCGGCAGGGGCTGGAGCGGGCTGCCGGCGGCGGCGAGGGCGTCGGCCTCCCTCAGCTTGCGGCAGGCTTGGATGCTCCTCCTCAGCCTGGCCTTGCGCGCCTCCTCCCAGCGCCGCAGGCCGCGGAACATGCCGCAGTAGAGCAGCAACATGATGGGACACGGGATGAAGAAGGAGCACACGGACGAGTAGAGCACGTAGTCGGCGTTCTCCAGCTTGCACTCGGCGGGGCGGCGGCCCGCCACCTGGTTGACCCCCAGCATGACGGGAGAGGCCACGGCCAAAGCCAGCAACCAAGTGGCCGACAGCAGGACGGCCTGCCGCAGGTCCACGTGCTTGCGGTTGTAGTTGAGCGGGATCAGCACGGCGATGAACCTGCCGCGACCAAAAGGGCAGCGTTTGACGCGCGTTGGAACACGCTCCCCGTTGGCGAGACGATTCCCTCGGACGGACGGCGGCGGTTCGAATGCCGCAACATCGGGGCTAGCTCATGTATGGCCTTTTTGGAGATTCAGCTTGTTTGACGCAAGTCAAAGCAAACCGTCGTCACTTCAGCTCAAGCGGGAGATGTGTGTGTGTGTGCGCGTGTACCTGTCGACGCTGATGGCGCACAGGTTGAAGATGGAGGCGGTGCACAGCATGACGTCCATGCTCATCAGGCCGTCGCACACGCTCGTGCTCAGCGTCCACACGCCGTCGTGGAACTGTGACACACGCACGCCCATGCAGTGAGTATGAAGCGCACACGCCGCTAACATGCTTGTTCCAAAGTTGAAGGGCATTTTTGTGTTCTTTTCCTCCGTCTCATTCGAGTCATTACAATGGAGCTGAATAGGACAGGTGCTCTGCCTTTCAGAGGACCTTGCCCTCAAGATGAGCACCACTTTTTCATCACAACAGTGGCAGCCTTCAACACTCAATGGCCTGACACTGGATGGATGACAAGCAAGAAGGCTTTGACTTGAAACGTTCCCCAACAAAAGAGCTGGAGGGACTGAAGTCAAGTCAAATTACGGTGACCACGAGCTTCCAATTTGCCCGCAACTAATGACAACATGAAAATAGGCATCTGAAATGAACTTTTGGTCCAAATCCAATTTGTTTGACCGCAAACGACAAGATGGGGAAATGGACTTGGACTTGTGGAAAGTGGAGTGCGACCTCAGAGTAGACGAAGAGGGGCAGCACGAGCACGGCCAGCAGCAGGTCGGACACCGCCAGGCTGAAGATGAAGTAGTTTGTGGTGGTCTTGAGGGCTTTCTCGGTCAGCACGCTGACGCACACCAGCGCGTTGCCGCCCACGATCACCACGATGAGCAGCACGCCCAGCACCAGAGCCGCCACGTTGTGGCCCCGCAACGAAGGAGCGGGTGAGGGCGACGCCGAGGGAGCGGCGCTGGCCGTCATCTCCATCCTCTCCAGCGCGGCGGCTCCTTTGCTGCGTCCCCCTGCCGGCTCTCTCATGAAGGACGGCGCGGGAGGTGCCAAAGTCCCATGCCGTGCCCCGGGCCGGAGCACACGGCCTCCTATTTGATGACGAACCCAACTAAAAGTGTCCTCAAAGCTCCAGCGATCTTGTTCGAACGGAACATTGTGACGAAAACCAAAACAAAAGTGGAAGAAAGTCTCCAGCCAGAATTAATGGACCCCCGTCCTTCTGTGCGCGTGTGTCCGGTGCGCTCCGCTCGGATGTTTACCTCCGAGTCGGCCGCCCTGCAGGCAGGCGGGCGGGCGGGCGGGCGGGCAGGCAGGCAGGCAGGCCACCGAGGGCAGCGAGGCCAAATAAGTCAATTATAGCCGCTTACTTAGGAGAGCTGCGCTTTAGCGCTGTGCCCTTCTGTAGCCCTTCGGCGTGGACGCGCGCAGGCGCGCAAGTTGAGGGAGCGCACGCGCCCATGCGCGCGCCCAACACCAACCACCTCATGTCACGTCAGTAGAATGAGCTTAGTTCAAACGTAGCTATTAGTTTGTAGACGGAATTGTGTACACACAAAAGACAATGTGGCCATTTCATGAGTAACACATGGAGTCTGTAACGCCTAACAAGTCATTGTGGAAGCCGGTGTTTTGCTTAGCTGTCGTTTTTTTCATCCCAAATGAATATTAGTGCCCCCTGGTGGGCAATTTCTGGGACAATTGATTGGAACAGGTGCGCCAGTTGACAGGAGGAAGGAAAAGTTTGCACGGGAAGACGTTTGCAAACGTGCCTGGGTCGACTGAGATTCGCGACCGTTTTCCAAATCCATTTTCTGAACCTTCATTAGGGTCTGGCACAGCAGAGTGGAGCCGTTGGAAGGAAAAGCAAGACGTCGAAAAGTAAGTCCGGCTAAATTGTGGCCGCGCAGCGTGTAATGGTCATCCATTCTGACTGCGAGTTGTTGCTGCCAAATAACGAGCTTTGCCGCACACTCACTTTGGTTAAGCAGTTGTGTCTCCTCCTGGCTTCTCTACGGCCTTTCATCAACATGAAATTGGAGTCATTTTGTTTTGGCATCAAAGCACATAAGGCTAAACCAACTTTTTGACAAAGTGTTTTATTTTTCCACTCTACATCAATGATACATTTGGCGTTTTTAACGACAAAGTAGTCCAACGCTTTGGACTTGATTACAGCAGAGCACGCCGCTTTTCGTTGAAGGCAATCAGCAGCCGAGCATTGGCGCAAGCGGCACGTTCACAAACATCCTCGCGTCTGTCCTTTGAAGGAAGGCACTGCGGCGTCATGGCAACCACGCCAAATCGCCAAGCAGGAAGTGCGGCCTGAGCACTTCCAGGATGGGTCCGCGGGGGGCGCCGGCAAGGCAGTGGGCCTCGTCGGCCTTCAGGCCACGGGAGCGGAGTCCCGCCAGGATGGCGCCAAAGTGTTGGCGCTCGCCGTGCGCCGTCATCACCGAAACGCTGATGGGACTGTCCAGCACACCAAAACGCCCGCGCAGGGCGCCCAGCTGCGACCAGAAGCGCTAATGGATTCAATCAAGTGAATCGAGAGATTATTGGCGAATGGATCATTTCTCAATATCATTTTAAAAAGACGACGACGTAGCACGTCGGTACCTGCGTCGCTGGCGTGAACGTGGCCACGTCGTCAGCGCACAACAAAACTCTGAGTTGCTCCGATGGGCTGGACCAAGTCTGATGGCCCAACAGCGCCGACAGAACGCCTGCGAGACGAGACCAACGGTCGCCACCAAGCGCGTCGTGAGCCTTAAAGTCACCCCGAAATGCTTTGTCATCACGAAAATAGTCTTTTTGACTTCTCGTGCTCTATATTTTATCATTCCGTTTTGAGTATGCTGTTAATGAATTGAAAACACTACAAAGCTCAAAGTTTTCCCAAAAATCCAATTTGAACAAAATGTGCTTTGTGCGGTGGCGGGACAAGGCACCTCTCTGCGAGGCCAGCGCCACTTCCTCGGGCTCCGTGGACAGGAAGAGCTGGGCTTGATTTTCCAGTAAACATTCCACAAAGTCCTCCTGGCCCGAAAAGCAGAAGCGGCTCACTTCCAGACCTGCGACGCGTCCAACAACAACAACAATCATCACGATCAGCAAGGTCAATGATGCCGCTTTCTTTATCGCAACGACTTCCACAGCAATTCCAACCGTAACGTTTGGTGCTGCTGACTATGCGAGCGCTCTGCCGCCGCCGCCGTTCGTCGGTGGTGACGAGAAGCACGTCAAGAAGCAACGACTCGTCAGGATTCGCTGCCACGAGATGCCGATTGACGCTCTTCAGCGCCTAAAAACATTTGTTTTGAATGGACCAACTTTGACTCCATCTTTTTCTTTGGCAGCCTGTAAACTTTGAACTCCTGCGGTTGTCTGTTCCTGTACGTAGTACCTGCAGCAGCGCCGAAGCTGCGCCCGCAGCGTACACGTCGCCGTCAGCTGCGTCCTCCAACACGGCCGAGCACGAGATGGCCACCACCAGCGCTTTCTCAGCATCTTTCTGCAAACAACATATTGATGAGATTCAAAGAGAAAGCATAGCCACCTCGGCTCAAATGGCTTGGATCAATTGGAGCGTTCGCTTCTAACCTAATCTGAATGCAAGGACTACATTCTTCTTTGGGCTGCATGTCCTCCCTCCCTCCCTCCCTCCCTCCCTCCCTCAGCACATCCGTAACATCCTCCTCTCCCCCTGCCCGGTGGCTCCATCCTCAGCATCCCATGTTCCCCAAATTCCTCCTCAGCACATGTCCAAGCCATCTCAATGTCACACTTCTCTAACTTGGTCTCCAAAGCGTCCCACCTGAGATGTCCCTCTGATATCGTTTTCGTCACCCCCAAATTGTTTTATTGATCATTTATCAATGCAACACGATGACTACAATTAACGCCGACTTATTGTATAAATGCATGCCTGATACCTTGCATAATGTGTTCCTAATAATGTCTAGCATTTTTCTCCAGACGTCGTTGTCCAGTCATCCGAAAGTGTTTTGGTTTATTTCTTACCTGCATCACGTCAACGTTCGCGATGATGGAGACCATCTCCGCCTCCCCACTGAGTGGCAGGCTAAAAAATGACAATTTAAAAAAACGTCACCCCCTTACGTTTGATAACACCAACTTGGCCATAAAATAAGACAACTGTCGGAAAAAATTGCTCCGCAAACATAAAAGTTGACTTCCGCCTTTTCTTGCCACCTCGTCGTCTTCCTTCTTGTGATCGGTGCATGACAATCACATAGGGATTCATTACCGCCACCTATTGGCTAACAATAAAAACGCATGTAGCATTTAATAATCGTCTAGATTTTATTTTTAAATGCATTGCTGATCAATTCTCATTCCACGGGAAAAAAGAAAAAGAAAATAAATACGAATTCTTTGGGAGCGTTGCATGGTGACGTCACCCAAGAACGTAGCCACGCCTACGAGGTGGTGTGATGGTTGACGACTGACGGACGGACGACCTCAACTTGTCAAACAGGAGTTTTTCTTTTCGACGCGAAACTTTTTCCCCAACGGATTGACCGCCTCGGACAAAGGAATTGCCGATTCGAGAACGTGCTGGTCGGCTTGGAGCCTCGTCTGAAGACTGCTGCTGAGCTTTCAAACAAGTTTGCTTTGCCGAGACAACTTGTTCGCTTTTGTGCAACATTCTTCAGTTCAGGTGTGTCCAATCTCAGCGAGCTCCAACCTGATTGGCTACGGCATGTTTTGAGTGACACCGTCCGGGAGCGAAGAGTCAGGTATGTTGAAAATTGAAAAAAGTTCGGCGGGAGGGACCACACTTAAGTATGAATGTTGCAAATTCCGGGAGAAAGTCGTCTTGTTATGCATTTTGACAACGACTGTGTATGGCGCATCAGCTGCAAATTGTGTAATGCTGTGACAGCACACGCTTTGGTGGCCACACCGCGCGCCGCAAAGCCATCAAGCAGCGCATTCGATATCCAAGCCTTCCTCAAACGGAGTCGATAGTAGAGGTTCAACTGTCACAAGTGATGATGTATGCCGATAGAAGAGGATCACGTAAAGAACCTTGTGGAACGCCTCATAGCAAACCTGACATTTAGCTCCCCGACGATGACTTTTGATGCAAGTTCAATGTCTTTTCCTGTCCTCTGCAGCACTCCACGTCAGTGGTGCCCAGGTAGACGGCAGGCGGCGGGCTGGCCGGGCTGGGCTGAGCTGAGCTGGGCTGGGCTGGGCTGGGCTGGGGTGTGTTCCATAAGGCTCAACCATGCGGAGGCGTCTGGACCGGATCCGGAATTGGAGCCACAGGCGGGATGATTTGATGGACCAGTCAGAGTCGCCCAACACGTCGGACGTGGAATGCAGCGAGGAGGTGCCGAATGGAATACAGAAGTCCCGCAGTCATGCTAACGTCAATGGAAGGGTCAATGGAAGTTGCAGGAGTGTCAAGCCTGTGGCACCAAATCAAATGGCTTTATGTTATCCAACCAAAAAAACATGCATCTCCAAACTGGTTTTTGAATCCGGTTTTTAAATGAGGAAATATGGATGTATTCAAAGTAGATTTTCATATTTCTCTCTAAGTAGTTTAATAATGCTTTGAGAGATTTTTCTTATCCAATCCCTACAAATGTTGACACTTTTTATTATTTCTGTTTCAGAAAAACATGAAAAAGAATGCTGTTTATTTAAAAAATATATATACTATATATATCCAAAAATAAAAGGTTCTGGGGTGTAGACCTGTGCTTTTTCATCATTTTTAATTGTAATGTTAGCAATTGTAGTCATTTTGTTCTGTTGTTTGTCTTGACATTTTCCTATCTTTGTACAGGTTGCTTCTGGATCACTTTCTACATCTCAAGATGAATCCAAAATGGATCTGAATGAGGTGCAAGGACACCTGGAGATCACCTTGTTGGAGAAACATTTCCTACGTGAGTTGCGTATTTCATTTTGTTTCGTGTTTTTGCTTCGGTAAGTGACTCTGATCACGTCACCTTCCAGAGGAGGAGCTGAGGAAACTCCGAGAAGAAGAAACCGGCGTGGAAGCGCTGCAACAAGAGCTGGAGCGAGCACGCTGCAGGAACATGGAACTTGAAGAAAAGCTCAATGATGTCATCAATGTCAGGTCAGGTCAGGTCATGGCTTGCAAATTTCATGTAGCTTCACAAAATGTTTTTCCAGGGCTGAATTTTTCTTTGCCCGCCCATCACTGACAGACTTGATGAGCCGCCGCCGTCGTTGTCTATCACTCCGAAAGCCCCACCCCCTCACGACATCACAACACCGGGAAAAGAGGACACCTACAGCCGCTTCCAAAGATTGCTTTTTAACCACTTGGGTGTGGACTTTGATGACTTCCACGTGCAGCCGCAGGAGGAGGCGCCCGAGCCGGACGAGCCGCTCAGTGCCAGGAGGTGCAACGTCGTCGCCGCCGCCGCCGTCCTCACGACTTGGTATTCACCTTTCGTATTCACGTTACTTCTAAATGTCACTTTTACTCCTCCGCAGGCTGACGGAAAACATGAGGCGGGCCAGTGAGTCACTTTTCCTTTTGATGCAAACTTTGCGCTTAGTGTTGCAACAACTCAAGTGAGAGCGGCTTGCCAAAGAATCAATCGGACAATGGTAGTGTGAAGAAGGCCAGCTGCAAATGTTGACCGCTGAAGGCAAGAAAAGTGTACAAAAAGTCCATTTGAGGCCCCACTTTGGTCAAATGTCACGGATCAAAACGTTCATAGCGGTCAATGAGAGAGCCGTACTGAAATGATCCATTTGCTGCTTGAAAACGCGTTGAGAATATGTTTGTGTTGCGCAGAGAGAGGACTGAGGCCCATCGCCAGCTTCATGCGGGACCTCTCGGCCTTGTCCAGCTGGCATTCCGTTTACACCACGGCCATCGCCTTCATTGTGAGGGTCAATGCTAACTGGATGCTAAGTGCCAAATGCTAATGCCAAGTCATGTGCGTGCGTGTGTGTGACAGATCTACATGTACGCTACATGGCGGGGCTGGACCATCTCCATGTTTCTCTTCCTGGCTGTCCTGCGGCTCTCTTTGAACTACCTCATTGCCAGGTGAACCCTGCCCACCTCAATGGCATTGAAAGCACATGATGTCATGATGGTATTTCCTTAATGAGCTAACTCCGCTCTCTCAGGGGCTGGAGGATCCAGTGGAGCATCGTTCCGGAAGTCTCGGAACCTGTGGTAAGCGAGTGTGTGTGTGTGGGGGGGGGGCTGACAAGATGATTGACAGGTGTGACTATGTTGACAGGAGCCTCCCAGAGAAGACTTGACCGTGTCGGAGAAGTTCCAGCTGGTTCTGCACGTGGCCCAGAGAGCTCAGGTGAGCCGACTTGGACGGTGCCGCCGCTGCTGTTTTGGCCTTTGACATTTGGTTTTGATCTCCTCCCGGACAGAATATCTTTGGCAAGATGGCCGACATTCTGGAGAAGATCAAGAAGTACGTTTTCCAACGAGGGCCGTTCTTTCGGCTGTGACTGGAGTTAAATGAGCCTTTGTGTGTAGTCTCTTCATGTGGGTGGAACCTGAGTTGACCAAAAAGCTGTATGTGGCTCTCTGGGTGTCCTTCATCGCCTCGTGCCTGCTGCCTTACAAGCTGCTTGGATTCATCATTGGTAGCATAGCGGTCCACACACACACACACACACACACAGCACACCCACCCACCCACACCACCGGACCGCAACAATGGCTCTCGTGCTTGTTGCCCTCAGGTGTTTTCGTGGGCGTCAAGTTCTTCATCATCAACTTCATCTTCAAGAGTTGCCCCAAACTGCGTGAGCGCTACGACACGGCGCACATCGTGTGGAGCCGCCTGCCCACCGACGTCCAGATGCGGGAGCGAGGCGCCCCTGCGTCCGGCAGACGGGTGGGTGCCGCTTCCGCTTCTGCCGGTCCATTTTCTAGAATTTGATGCCGTGACGCTCGCCTCGCTCAGGTTCCCGCCGGTGGCGACGATGGCGGCGGAGCCGGTCGCTCCTACAGCACCAAGCGAGGAGCTTTCCACGAGGTCTTCAACCTCCCCGAGAGTGAGCGCCCCCTAGCAGGTGAAGTGGAAAAAAGGCGCCCTCGCGGCATGGCGTGTGGGCTAATGGTGGCTGTGGTGCAGTGTGCGAGAGCGGTTGGCGCTGCTGCCTCATCAACCGCGACAAGAAGACGCCCGCAGACTACATCCGCAACGGCGTCCTCTTTGTCACTGACAAGTAAGGTGGCCCGCCGGCATTTCAAGCGAACAAAGGTCAATCCTTTTCGCGCACTTGTGGTCTGAGAGCGTCTTTTTTTATTTTTTTTGCCCCCATCAGCTACTTGTGCTTTGAGTGTAGCCGCTCATCTTCATCCAAGAGGGACAAAGTCATCAAACTGGTGGACATCATGGACATCCAGAAGGTGCTGGCTTGACGTCTTCTCTTCTCAGGAGAGAAGTTCTTGATTTGGTCTTTTTTTCCAATGCACCTTCCGGCAGTACAAAGTGTTGTCCATGTTGCCCGGTTTCGGGACGGGCATCTCCATAGCGACGCCGTCCACTCAGAAGGTGAGGAAAGCAAAGTTGCATTGCGTGTCATTTCAATGTACAATCCAAAAAGCTTGAAATTTCCTTTGGCTCAGCCGATGGTGTTCGGGGCCATGAGCAATCGGGACGAAGTCTTCGACGTCATCTCAGCCCAGCGCAAGCTCGCCGTGGAGACGGCCGCCGGCGCGCAGATGTAGGGACGCTTCTTCTTCTTCTTTTTTCTTTCTCTGTGCTGCCAAGTGACACGCTTGACGTCGGTCGGCAAAGCGAGAAGGCGAGATGTCTTGCTTTATATGTGTTGAAATGAGATGTCTATTTGGATTTGGACACTGGATCTTTTCAATTTTGGGCCTGTTTTTTTACATTTGATGTCTATTTGACACTGGCTCTTTTAATCTCTTGGGCTGGCTGGCTCCTGTTTTTTATTCTGTGGTGCTGTATTTGGTAGCCGCTTGGCTTGGTCAACTGGACTTGGAATTTGTCACATTGGCCAGTTAGGCACGCGCCTTGATCCAAGGAAAAGAAAGAATGTTGTTTGCCATGAGCGCTAACCGCTCCAATTCAGCCGTGAGCTTCTCGTTCGGCTCGCTGGCCGTTTTTGGAGTTGCTTCTGACTCCGCTTAAAGACTGGCCCACCGTGAGCTAAGAGATTGTTGGAGCTACTTCCAGCTTGAAACGGATGAAAAGCAAGCCATTTGAAGGGAACAAAACGGCATGCAGCTTGTTTATTTTCAATCTGTTGCAGCTCATATTAAATTCCGCCAAAAATCAGTGGTGTGATATTTATACGTACATGAGTTTGAATGATCCGCTACTGGGGCAGTTTATTTCAACCAAAAATCAACTGACAGGTAGGTAAAGAAGATGAGAAAAGATTTTCCAGGTCTCAAATAGAAATGTGCCCAAATGTGAAGGTTCCTTCTGGAATGATTCCCATGTCGGTTTGTAGACCTGGTGGTGTTTACTTTCCGTCATTTGTCAACAACCATCATTCCCAACAAGTCAGTCCTTGGATAAATATGAAGCAACTTCTATTGACATGAACTCCAGTCGAAATGTGATCTTTGCCTATCTAACAATGATTGTTGGTAGCCTCACGTGAGTGACGCAGCAAAACAAGCAAGAAGTTGATTACGCTGTGCATTTTTGAACCCTATCATTCCACCTGGCAGCTCTTAAAAGGAGTCGACTGATTGCGCTTTCAGGCGTGGTTCGTTCATTTGTTCTCCTACTGATAAATCATCCGCTTTTACTGCCCTCCTCAAAGATCGACGTTCACAACGTCGTCACCTTCCGAGCCCTGCTCCGGATCCTCCATCTTCACTCCCAGTCCGCTGTCCAAGTCGGTGTCGGCGAAGCCCACCTTTGGGGCTTTGGCGGGACCGTCGTCGTCCTCGCTGTCGTCTTCCCTGCTGTCGGGGATGATGACCACTTCCTCCTTGGCGTCGGGGTCGATGTCCTCCTTGAACCAAACGGCCTTGTAGCCTTCCTCCTGGCGCCGTTCTTTGGTCAGAATGGGCTTCACCTCCCTCTCCTTGTCCGAGCTGGTCTGGCTGACGTCGTCGTCGCCCAGGAGGGTGCCCAGCGCTCTCACGCCGGACTCGATGGCCGATTTGTCCGCCGCCGCCGGCCCCTCTTCCGACGCCGTGACGTACGGAGCGCTGAAGCCTGCGCCTCCGCCGTCGCTGTCGTCATCGTGCTGGAAAGCCTCGTTGGTGTACTGGACACCCTGCTTCTCACCCCCGAAGCCTTGGCCCAGCTGGGGAGACAAAACCATATCCATCTGTCAAAACCCTTTTTCCCGCTGCCCATCCAAGCTGGCTTGGCCTCGTCTTTAGTCTTTTTGCCGTTCTACGTAAGAACCGGTTGAGGTGGGATGCATGGTGCCCTAAAGGCGGGACCAGGGAGCCAAGTTGAACGTCTGCACTTTGGAAATTGCACAAAGACATGACAATGTGCTTTGGTTGAAAGCTACCAACCTGAAAGCCTCCAAGGTCAAAGTCCAATTGGCAATTTCTCAGCTTCAGAGATAATGGCTACTAACTATCAAGGATAAGACGGCTTCTTTGGGAAAGCAAAGCGAAAGCCAGGGTGTCGAGCTGGACACCCAGGATTCCGAGCGCAAAATCCCAAAAGCGCACACAGAGCAGCAATGGCCCACAACCTTTGTCAGGTTCTGCGTGAGAGGGACTGACAGAGAATGAAAGGGTTCCTGGCTTGAGAGGCCGTTTCTGCGGCAGCCTAAGACCCCAAAAGCGCACTCGGTCGCTCCCACTCGGCTTGTATCTAGTGAAAGCCATCGACGCAAATCATAGGACAGACTTTGGAGCCAGCGGTAGCACTCCCTCCCACACCAAACCCAAGGGAGGGAGGAGCACACTCACGGAGCTCCTGAAGACGCTGGCTTCGTGGATCTTCCTCCAGTCGGCTTTTCCCTTCTGGAGGCGACAGACGAGCACTCCGATGATGACCACGCAGGCGAAGAGAAGAACGCCCAGAGTCGCCCCCAGCGCCGCCATGTCCCCTGGCTCAAAGCCACTCGGCGGGATAGGCACCTTCTCTGGAAGAAATCAACGTCGATACATTTGTTTTGGAGCAGGCAGCCAGGCAGCCAGCCAGCCAGCCAGCCAGCCAGCCAGCCAGCCAGCCAGCCAGCCAGCCAGCCAGCCAGCCAGCCAAGCCAATGACCGCTTGTCACGCAATCGTGGTGAAAACTGGTGAGTTTTCACCAGCCAAACTCACCCCTCATGGGTCACGCCCACCAGACATGACTAGGGAGGGTAAAATGTCAAACTGAAGAAGCCTTTCGGGTTCACGTTTAGAAATGGGGGTGGAAGCCGCAGTACGTAGCGAAAACTCACGTCGGAGCTCAGATTCAACCCTCGGAACGGAAGCAAACGTGCTAGCGCCTTACTGAACCCGTCTGTCCATCCATTTTTGGGAGGAAAGATTGATCCAGTTCATGGCAAAAGGCAGGCCAACTGGACTCGTTGCCAGTTCATTACAGGGCAGGCATAGCCAGACTAGCATTCACAAACCAGATGGCCCCTAATGAGACAAAATCCATCACCACCTGTGTTGGGCTCCACAGGGCTGGTGGGCCCCTCGGTGCTCAGTGGCGTCACCGACGATTCTGTTGCCACCGTAACGCTTTGGCTCGTGCCCGTCGAGGGAGTACCGGGATCGGTGGTGGACTTCATCGTTTCAGTGGTTCTGCCTCCAGTGGAAGTACCAGAATCGGTGGTGGACTCGCTGGGGTTGGTGGTGGACTCTGCTTGAGCTGTGGTTGGGGGGGTGGTCACCGTGTCAGTAGTGCTGCTCAAAGGCAAAGCAGTAGTGGTGAGACCTGAGAGGAGAGCACAGGTGGACCTTAGAGGGGGGGGGGGGGGGGGGGGCGTCATCGCCCTTCCAGTAAGAAGAAGATTCCGATTTGGGGCTTCTTTGGGTCTTCTTCTTTTTGACAAGGTCTCATCTGCTACGGACCGATGATCCCGAGGCACCCCCGCGGCTAGAATGTCTACCCCTTAGTCTCTGATTGATACTCTGGATTGTCCAGGGTGTTGCCCAATGTCAGCTGGCTTGGATTTCAGAATTGAGATTGCAGGCAAGATGAATGATGATGTTTTCAGGCCAAATTTAAATGGAACGACAGTTGGGGTTCAAGACTTTTGAAGAACACAAACAAATACGCCTGGTCCTAAATAGGTCTGACTCGAGCCAAGCGGTGTGACCCGAGTCCTTCACCGCCGGTGCTTCGACATTTCGTTCCTCCTTACCTGATTTGACCTCCACCGAGAGCGACGCTATTGAATTCTCCCCGTTGGACGCGTCCTCCGCTTCCACCTGCAGGGTGAGGTCGGAAGTTGACTTCTATGACCAACGTAGCTTGGGTTGGGTCAACTCACCTGCAGAGATAAGGTCGCCTCCGGGAGGTCTTTGGTCATGAACAAGTAGCCGTTAATGATGGCGAAGTCGTCGCTTCCGATGACGCGATAGACGATGTGAGGGTTTATTCCCTGGCGAGGCAGGAACGAGAAGGTCAAGTCAACTCAGCAGATGCGGACTTGGAATGGAATCCAGGTGGCGGATTTACCCCCACGCTGGCGTAATCCTCGTCCAAGGCGACGATTTGAAGCGGCTCGTCCTTGTTGGTCGGGTCTGTCGCCATGGCGCCCGCTGAAGAGATCACGCCCTGGTACTCGGCCCTCTGGAGTTTTGGTTTGTGGAGGCTCTTCACCCGAACACTGAGCGTGAGGCTGGTGGTGGCAAACTGCGAACTGCTCGGTGTCTGGGCGGCCTGCCAGAGAAGAACAAACCTCAGAAGGTCAAATCTTGTTGACATCGGGTTCTTTAGCGTTACTGATTGAAGACGTCGTGCTAAACAATGTCTTGCCAAAAGCTTGTGTGTGTGTGTGTGTGTGTGTTAGTCTTCACCAGAACTGTCAGACTGATGGTCCCCAACACGTCGATCGCCCTCAGCATTGTGACGTCGCCGGTGTTTGGGTTGATGTCAAACAGTCCGTCCTCGTTTCCTGGTAGAGACAACAGCGATTGAGTTCTTGCCCGTTTTAGGGGCAGGGTGTGGCTTACCGCTCAGGAAGGAGTAAACGATGGCCTCATTGATCCCGGCGTCGCCGTCAATGGCGTGAAGCGGACCCGGCTTCAGTGTCAAGGGTTCGGCCTGGTGCAGGGACGGGACATAAAAGCACTTCAAGTTGTGGGAAGATGCAAGTCGGAGCTTAGGACGGAAGGCTCGTCAGTCACCTGCATTTGGTTAAGGTCCACGCTGCCGGTGTAGCCGGTGTTCTGGCAGATGATGACGCCGGCCACCACGTGTTTGTTGCAGGGCTGGAACCAGGGCGGTCTGTTGTCCACGTCCACCACGTTGACTTGAATGGTGGCCGTGGCGGTGAAGGAGACCTCGGCACCGGAACCCGACAGCGGCGTGTCCTTGGAGAAACAAGAGAAATGACAATCTGGAAGAGGAGACAAGCATCACGTGACGCATTATCACCTGAGCTTGCAAGACCATCCGAACAGTTTGGACTTTGTCGTAGTCCAGGATGTTCTGGATAACCAGCTGCGGGTTTTCGGGCGACGCCAGTCTAAAGTAATCCTGAAGAAATGCACAATACACCCAGTTCATGCGGGGAACGGAGCTCATCGGCCAAAGGAGGAACGTACGGATGCTGACGTCAGCGTGTAGTAAAGCGTCGTGCCCTCGTCGGCGTCCTTGGCTGGAAATTGACCTACGGCCGTCCCCACGGCGAGCAACTGAGATGACGCCGATGGTTAGTTTGCAAACGGGAGCGCCCGGCCGCTCCGCTCGAAGCGCTTGCTTACCTCCTCCGTTGGGATCTGGTACGTCTCCATGTCAAACACTGGCGGGTTGTCGTTCACATTGAGCACTCTGACCACCATGACCAGCTCATACTGGGAAAGCAAACGGTGAGTGAACATTTCCGAGAGGGCGGCCGGCTGGCTGGCTGGCTGGCTGGCTGGCTGGCTGGCTGGCTGGCTGGCTGGCTGGCTGGCTGGCTGGCTGGCTGGCTGGCTGGCTGGCTGGCTGGCTGGCTGGCTGGCTGGCTGGCTGGCTGGCTGGCTGGCTGGCTGGCTGGCTGCCTGGCTGGCTGGCTGCCTGGCTGGCTGGCTGGCTGGCTGGCTGCCTGGCTGGCTAACCCTAACCCTAACCCTTTTCAACTCAGCTTGAAGCGAGTGCGCTCACTTTATTAGCGCTTTTCGTTTCGCTTCCAAGCAGTCCAGGCTAGTAAAGAACCTGCAGGACGCTCGAACGCTCGCTCACCTGTTGCGCCGGGGGCCTTCTGCACGTCACCATGACCACGTAACTTTTTTCCTTCTGCAAGCAAAGGCAAAACGTTGAGCCGATGCCCCGAGCGCTTGCTTATTTGCCGGCTGGCCGGCCGGCCGGCCCACCTCATAGTCCAGAACGGCATTGGCCAGCAGCCTGTTCCCCTCCAGAACGAAGGGCACGTCGGCGGCATTCTTCAGCGAGGGCACCACCCCGTCGAGCACAGCGATGGTCTCCACTTGGTGCCCCACCATGTTGTTCTCCTGCACGTTGACCGTTTCGGGAGCGCTACAAACTGAAAACGCCACACCAATCAACCGTCTGCCGTTTGAATCGATCAGAACAAAGTGACTATGTGACGAGACAAAGTGTCAGAAACCCCAGTTCATGAAAAATCCCGAAAGTTGTAGCTTTAAATCATTCGAGCTTGAAAACAAATACTATGGTTTGTTATATAAAAAAAAAAATCCCAACAATTTCACCCTTTCTTCTTGATGATTCTTTTTTCCTCCCTCGGGTTTGATTTGATTGCAATCAATTTGTGTTATGACAAAGCGAGGAGCTTTCTTTTTTTTCGGCTCCGGATGATAATGGCTTAATTGAGCGGTGTAGCAATCGATAGGATAATTACTCACGCTCCTGGGCCTGTGTGCTGGTCAAAGAGGTGAGCAAAAGCACCGAAAAGAAGAAGTTCATGCTGGCCTCCATGTCAGCTGCTTCCGTCTTCTTGCGCCGTCCGTCTGCTTATCGGCCGCGATTTACGAGCCGCTTGGACTTTTGCCCGCCATAAACATTTTTGTTTGCGCAGTCGGATGAGAGTTTGTCACATCCGCAAGTTTGTTTTTTTTCTGATTCGGTTGCCTGTGACAAAGCTCAAATATATTTGTTTATTCTCAGAATTGCAAGTCAAACATGATTTAAAGCCAGTGGTGGCCTTCTCTGCTGGCCTAAAACTATCGGAATCACAGACTGATGTTAATGATATTTTGTCCATGAATTCGTATTAATGTAATGATCTAATAGTAGTTACCCTATCGCTTTGCTGCTTCATAACGTTAATGTAGTGGTGAGTGTGAGACCCCTTTCTTATTTGAACTAACTTTCACTTTATGTGATAGTCACCTACAGTCAGCACATAAATAGTTGAGTTGAGTGACATAGAAGTTAAGTGACATAAGTCATATAGCCCCCAAAAAGCCCCACTCTGGCGCAATCCATGATCATTTATTATTGTTTTTAAAAGCAGTTAATTCCTGCATTTTGAGTGACTTACTGAATATATATATAATTGATACGCCGGGTAGATGCATGTCTCTGTGGCGCAATCGGTTAGCGCGTTCGGCTGTTAACCGAAAGGTTGGTGGTTCGAGCCCACCCAGGGACGGATGCATGTTTTTGTTTTTTGAAGTATAGAATAAATTCCTCACTACTTGTATCGTTTGAGAAATGCCGATGATTCAAAGCTCAAGTTCTTTCCTTTCATTTTCTTTCTGTTCTGTTTGATCAAATGCAGTTTTTGTTTTCCTCGGCTTCCGCATGGCCAAATGTCTCTTCTGTGATTGATCAAACGTTGCCCCGCGACAGGAATGCTAACGTTAAGAAGAAGAGACGTATTGCCTTTGAATCACAGCGTCGTGTTAGTGCATTGATTGTATTGCCATGTTTTGTACTGTCGTATTGTTGTTGTTGTTGTTTTAAACGTCCAGACGAACAGCGTTCCCGGTTTCCGGGATATCCCTGCGCTTGCTTCTCCTACTTCGTAAAATGAGTCCGCTTCCTCTTTGGTCAATTAAACGTTAGACACATCCACCGTTAACGGGAAACACTCGTGAAGTAGATGCATGCCGTCATGAAAACGCCCGTGTGTATGTCTGAGGATGTAAGAACGCCCCACGGCTTTGACGTGCATGATGTGGCGGATGGATACTTGAGTTGAAAACCATGCATGCATTTCAAACTCCTCGGCTCCACCAGAACGCCGGCCGGCCACGCGGGCGAGGCATGTGGCGCGCTCGCTCGCTCGCATTAAAATGGCCGATGTTCCCGATCGTGGCGTTTTTCTTTTATTTGGCCCGTGAGGGCGACCGAGGCTACCGCCGCTGCTCGGGAGTCGTTGGGGCCACACGTCTTGGGGGTTTTGATAGTTCCATACAGAGAAAGATAAGCCGCAGAGGAATAATGCTGCTCACCAAACTGGGCTCAAGCTTGTCCACCGCCGCGAGTAGCGTGGAGCTGCCGCCCATCAAAGCACCACAAGGTAAACAACACATTGTTCCTCTTAAAACAACTTTCTGCTGATCTTTATTCCAACGTCCAATTTCAGCCGCCCTCGTTCGTCTTCAGTCATGTTGGCGTGTTGAAAACTGCTCACAATTGTTCGTTATTGCTTATGTATTTAACGATGTGATTTTCTTGTGTGTTTCTCAGTCCAAGAAGAAGTGCCTCCGTTTGAGAAGGTGTACCGAGTGGATTCGCTTCTGGGCAGCGGGGGCTTCGGGACTGTCTACTCGGCCGTCCGCGTGGTGGACGGCGTGCCGGTAGGCGCTGCTTTTGTTTTGCTCCGTAGCACGTGGGACGGGGGTGGAAAGCGGGGACAGGGAGGACCGGCAGGGAGGGAGGACCGGCAGGAGGCGCTCTGCGAAACGACATCCGCTACGGGGCATTTCAAATAACATATCGACGTGTCTTTGAAGAATCTCAGAAGAAAGAGTGACATGCTTGTAGTCATGTTCCATTGACAAACATTACATTGGTAAGCGATCAAGAATAACAATCGCTATACAATGGAGTAAGCAGAGTTGGAACTGGTGGACGTTTTCATTTGATTTGGAAGGCAACGTTTCCGGTACGCATTTGTCCCCAATTTTCACTAATAAGCAATAGTTTGTCAATGTTTCTTGATGTATTTGAAATGTATTTTCTGCTGTGATAAAGCCGCATTCCATTTGTGGTTTTAACATCTTTTTGTCGTTGTGACAATGCAGGTAGCTGTGAAACACGTGTCCAGAGACAAAGTGACTGAGTGGGGCTCTTTGGTGAGTTGGTTGCTTGGTTGCTTGGTTGGTTGCTTGGTTGCTTGGTTGCTTGGTTGTTTTTCAGTTCAAATTTGGGTGGCACGCTAAGTTCTAGTTAGCACGTCTACCTCAAATGAAAGCTGGAATGAAAAGGAAAACTAAATATTAGTCGTTAAGTTGATCTTGGTCAATTCGACTGAATAGAATGAATAGTACATACCCGAATCTGACAATTACATGAGAAAAAAAGTAAAAAATAAGTCCATATGAAGTGATGAAAAAATAAAGAATTACGCACAAGGAGGAAAAATGAGAATTTTTTTTTTACAATATTAAAAAATGGAATTGGCATCATTTCACTCGTGAATGAAACCCTGACTTGTGCAGTCATGGTAATTTCATGATTGTCATTTCCACAGCTGGAGTGATCATTTTTTTCTGTAATTTGACCACCGCTTCTATTCTCCCTCGGATAGTGTGGTAGCGTGGTTCCGCTGGAGATTGTGCTATTGAAGAAGGTGGGCGGGGCCTTCGACGGCGTAG